>NW_008333879.1:1385410-1432505 GCF_000622305.1 Nannospalax galili
GAGCAACAGTACATCTCTTTCACAAGTGGGTTGAAGTATCTAGGTTCACAGTTGAATTAGTATAGTTATATATTATTGAACTCAGTATAAGCCCTGTAAGACATAAAATTGAGTTTTTAACCACATAAAAGATCTCCATTTCATTTTAGAATATATTGTTCCTTGCAGAAAGACTCATTATTTTTGCTACTAACACTGAGATGTTGGTGCATGCATCTCTAATCTGTAAATATCTGATTATTGCTAATCATAATTGGTTGCACTTGGATCATTGGCGCCTGTGTATGTCTATAATGTCAATTGCATTAAAAATGAATTTTTCTGTATGAAACTGTGTATTTTAATAATGAAATGGAGATCTTTTTTAAAGGTTAAAACCTCATTTAATTTTATGTCTTATAGGGTTTATATTGAGTACAATATTGTATAACTGTAATAATTCAACTGTAAACCTAAAAATTTACAGCCAATTTTGAAAGAGATGCATCTTAGCTCTGGAAACTGTTATTGAATATGTCAATGCTGTTGTAATGAAACGCTTTCTTCTAAAAAAATATATTGTATGAAATTTGTAAACTAAAAAAAGAGCTATAAAAATAAATAATAAGAAAATAAAAAATAATTGAGAATACATTGAAAGCATACTACACCAGTTGTTGATATCCAGCTTTATTACACTGTGGTCTGATAGAATGCGGGATATTATTACAATGTTCTTATATTTGCTGAGACTTACTTTTTGTTATAATATATGAGCAATTTTGAAGAAAGTTCTATGGGTTGATGAGAAGAATGTGGATTCTTTAGTGTTTGTGTATAATGATCTATAGGAATCAGTTCCATTTGATCTATGATATCAATTAACTCCAGAGTTTCTCTGTTTAGTTTCCAGATGACCTATCTATTGATGAGCCTGAGGTACTGAAGACACTCACCATCACTGCACTGTGGTTGAATTGTGGTTTTAGATCTAATATTTCTCTTATGATATTGGGTAGCCCTGTGTTTGGAGCATACATGTTTAAGTTTGTAATATCCTGTTGATAGATTTTTCTTTTCATGGGTACAAAGCATTACTCCTTATCTCTTTTGACTAGGTTTGGTTTAAAATGTATTTTATCATATATAAGAATATCAATGCATGCTTGTTGATTAGTTCCATTTGCTTAAAATACCTTTTTCTATTGTTTTACCATAAAGAGTTGTCACTGATGGTAATGTGTGTTTCTTGGAGGCAGAAAAAATATGATCCTGTTTTTTAACTCAGTCTGACAGTCTATTTTTATTGGTGAATTGAGATCATTAAAATTCAGAGATTGTTGAAAGATGTTCATGAATTCCAGTCCTTTTGTTAATTTTATGTTCTCAGGCTTCTTTTGATTACCTTTCTTGGCATTGGTTTATTTGTTCCCTGTGATCTTTTGAGTGTGTTGTTTTTTGTTGTTGTTCAGATTGAAGTATGCCTTCTAAAATACTTCAAAGAAGAGCTTGCTTAGTAATCATAAATTCTAAGGTTAGGCTTTTTCCTGTTGTCCTAAAACTGTCCCATATTCTGTTCATATTATTTTTAGTTTTTCATTGACCTTTACTGTGTGATCCATTTACTCTACTTTGCCTTCCCTCAGGACTCTCTGTTTTTAACATGATCAGTTCTGTTGTTGAGTCTTTCTACAGATACTTTTATTTGGCTTATTGAGTTTTTCACCTCTCCTTCAAAACTCATGAATCATTGGTGAAGGGGGACCAGAAAGATACTAAGAGCCAGAAGTGGTGAATGTCTACAACAAATCAGTGTTTTCTGGAAACAGAGAAGTTTCACATATGAAGTCACAACATTTGTGACATCATGCACAATATCTGTCCAAGCTCAAGCCAGAAAAATATCCTAGCAGGGAGCAGGGAGGTGGGCACAATAGGCCAGCCCTAGCTGAGGAGCTATTGGTAATTGTCAGCTGCTGTTAGTTGTCTTAAAGGGTGTGGTCCCTAGTAGAGCGACCATGCTCGAGTGGATAGCCACAAACTGGAGTATACTGGCAGTACAAATTGTACTCAATGGATTTTTTAAAAAGAGAACACAAAGGTGGGTGTTTAGAAAAGGAGGGACACATTGGAAAACTGTTTTGGAGAAGTAGGCTGAAATTGATCAAAATATATTATATGAGGGTCAGGTATGGTAGTGCATACCTTTAATCCCAGCATTCAGGAGGCAGGGGCAGGTAAATTGCTATGAGATCAAGGTCTGGAATGGTTGACATAGTGAGTTGCAGGCCAGCTGGGGTTACATAGTGAGACCCTGTCTAAAAAACTCCAATTTCTCTATCTGTCTGTCTATCTATAGCCTGGTAGTAGGTGTAGAGCCCTTACCTTTCATGCATGAGGTCATTAGTTTCCATCCACGGTACCACAAAAGAAAGCACCCAAAAAGTGCTTGTAAAGCACACAAATGACTCTTACTTAAAAAAAAAATAAAAATCTTACTTCCTGCTTGTGTTATCTCCTTGTAAATCAAATCCAGAGATATTATCTGAACTTGATAATTATAAATAAATATTTAATTTAAAAGTTTACCCAGCCGTACTTCTAGAAATTTTGATATTGTGTATTGAAACTGGGATCTTCATGATTTTACTGTAGAATTTTGATAGACCATGCTTATAAACACACTGGCATTATATTCTCGAAAAAAAATAAATGACAAAAGAAACCTTACTTACATAGAGAAAGTAGGATAATTGGTAGCTGGAAATCTGGAGAGGAGATGGTCTCAATCATGAATTCTTATTTTTAATTACACAAGGTCAAGATGTTACAACAAAATCTTTTTAAAAAGATCAGCTAAAGCAGAATTACATTAAGAATAATTCATAAAGATAGCTCATTTGCACATTTACCAACAAATTTAAGGGCCTTTATTTACAAGAAAAGTTGATTTAGCGAAAATGTATTTAAAACTTTGTTTTGAATACATTAGAAATATCAAACAGCTATTAAATTCTTAAGGACATCTATTTTTACGTTGTTCCTTGGTGTATTAAAATTGAAATTTTAATCATTTGAAGTCCACATTGGGGATCATTTTTTGAAAATAGCCTACCCTTTCATTCTCTGAAATTTTTACTTGTGGACCTGGTATATATTCATCAATTCTTCTTTCTTATAGTTGACTATAAATTTTGCAACTCTCTAGATAAATTTATGACTTGATTAAGCTTAAATTTTCTATTGCTCTTTTTTTTTTGAGGAAAAAATTCTTAAAAATGGGGTGTTTTTCCAATCTGTCATTGACTAGGATAAGCACTGACAAGCTGAGCATGCAGAGTGGAAACACCTTGAGATCTGTGAGATTCTTTAGGTGTTTTTGTTATTTTTTTCAACATGAGAAGACAATCAACTAAGCTCTCTCTAGGGAGAATTGAAATGCTCTATGTGTTAATATTTCCATTTCTTTTGTATCAGCTAGTTCTAAGTAAATGGCCACAGGGCTTTACGTTTACTTTATTACACAAAGTGCAATCTCTAAGTGTAATGTCTTTGGAAGTTAAAAATATAAAAGGATTTTTTTTTTCCTCAGAAAAGCCATCTCTCGCATTTTCTCCTGAATTACCTTAATTGCCAATAAGTTGAAGAAAACTTGTAAATAAGTGCACAACTGCCTAGAACCACTCAGGTATGATATCCAAATATCTTTCCAGATGCATTTTATTTTTTCCCAAGTCATAAGCTAGAGCTCCCATGCTTCTGACCTGAGGCAAGCAATCACTTACCAGTGCACCTCTATTATACAATACCTTAACCCCCTCACATAAATAAATGGAAACTGGAGTAGAATCTATGCTGAAGATATCCATTCCTCATGTCATTCCTTTTGGTTTTTCAAGTCAGATTTCAAATGACTTTCCTATACCTAGCCCCTGCCTCTGCCCCCCCCCCAAATCCCACACAGTTTATTTCCTTTTGTAGCTATAGGCACATTAATCTTTTAAAACATCATGTTGTTCACGGCACCTTATATCTAAGATTCCACATGACTAAACTTTGCTTATACACTAAAGACTAAAGATTATGCTTCACTTTTCCTGGCTCTGCCTTTAATTACATCATCTATTCATTCAGATCATGAGTATTGGTGGACCCTCAAGTGTGTTTGATCAGATGGCATGGTGACACTAATTCACAGCTCCTTTCATTAATTACAGTGGGTGTTCCCAGTCCTTGAATCTGGGTTAGCAGCATGACTTATTTTGATCAACACAGGCAGCAGGGGTGATAATGCACATCCTGTAAGGCTGGGCTTCAAGGGTTTTACAGATCATCTCCTTGCCCTCTTTGAATATATCACCGAGATTGTCCTCTATTACACCATACTGTCTTCCTCTAGGACATTCTCTGTGGTACAGGAAACATTCTAGCTGACAGCCAGGCCCAATTACCAGGCAGGAATGAGACCATCTTAGACCTACAAGTTCAGTTACCTTTATACCTATGTCTAGCCACTACAATCAGCCCACATGAACCCAGCAGAATTTCCCACTCCATCATTGATGGTACTAAAAATATAATGTATTTTAACCCACAAATTATTATCTCTTAAAAATTAATATTTTGGTTTGCAACAAGGTATTTGAAACATTAATATGTGTCAGATTCATTTATTTGCAGATGTTATGTATCAGATAATTCAAGAATATGTATACCAACCCTGATATCATAGAATTCAAGGTCCAAAAATAAAGAATGAGAAAATAAAAAATACAAGAAAATACCATAAATGAACATACCAGGTAATGTACTTTCTCTAGGTAAATAAAAGGTTGTTTTAAAAGATGGAATGAAGACAAAAAAATAAATAAATAAGTAAAAGCCCAGTCTGATGTAGTTACACAGAAACCCAACAAAACGTGAAGTCTATAATTAAGTCTATAGAATAAAGTTTGGGTCCAATGGCATAGTGTTTTAATTTTTCCTTTGTTGCTTAGATTTTAATTCAGGTGCTTTAGAGTGAAACAAACCCTTCAACTTAAATGACAACTTGCTTAATCTCGGTGTCTTACGTACCGACGTTATGTGGTTATGTGTTTTATCCATGTGTTTCTGAAGAGTCCTTGTGTCTAGAATTTTTTTTTTTTTTTTTTTTTTTTTTTTTTTCTCATGCAGCCCTGACTGGTCTGGAACATACTATATAGACAAGGCTGGCCTTCAACTCACTGAGCCAATAGCTCTGCTAATCACTAAAATTCAGAAGTGCATTTCTATCAGAAAAGCCATTTCCTGAGTGCCTCAACTTCACCTCAAAAGAACAATCACTCTGTGAATTTTTACACAGTGTTCTCAAGTCACAATATAGAGCATAACATGGACTGATCCTAGTGATTCCAGTAAATATTCCAGATATGAAGTGTTGGCAGAGCTCTTGGCATAGCACAATTGAGATACATTACAGAAATTACCATCACCACCACCTTCACCACAATAGTTATCAAAATCACCATTATCACCACCACTGTGGACAACACCATGACCACCATCATCACCACCATTATTGCTACCACCACCACGATCAACAACCACCATTACCACCATCATCACAACCAACACAATCATCACCACTATCGACTACTATAACTGTCACTCTGCCACTACCACCATCACTACCAACACCATTACCATCAGCACCACTGCCAACAACACAACCATCATCACCTTTCCACATTACCACAACCACCATCACCATCATCCTAATCAATATATTTGATTAACTATTTGCTCAAATATTTATTTGATGCCTCTAAAATGCCAGTTATTTTGCTGGGTGCTGGGCAGACAGACACTGCTCTGAGGGGAATGTTTGTAGTGGGTACAGCACTAGAAGTGAAGTGTTTGGAGCCCCATCACAGGGCCAATCCTGTGGATGATCCTTATCTAACTCTCTTTAATCACCCATATGGCCAGGAGTCCATAGGCTCAAGAAAATGTATCTGTTCATGTTCTTCTTTTAGACTGTGCTTCTCCAATTATGTATGGTGATTTGCCTATTTTGTCTTTTATTTTAATTTCCAAAGGGATATACAAAACTATTTTTAAACAATATACTAAAAATTAACTACTGATGATGTTATATCATAAAGAATGATATACTTTTAAGAGCTCAGATTTTTATTATTAAATTCAAGAGAAATTAGTCTACAAAATTTCTATGAAATTTCCAAACTCTTACATCAATTTCTATTCTTACTATATAAAAATAAAACACTTCCCAAAAACTGAAAATAATGTCTAGACTATATTCGAGTAGCACTGGGGTGAAAATATGTTCTAAATTTGTTTTATTATTTATTTATTTATTTATTATTTATTTATTTCTGTTCTTGGAAATAAAACACAGTGCCTCACACATGCTAGACTTCGCTCTATCACTGAGCTACATCTCCAGTCCTTGGTAGCAAATGCTTAAAGCTAACTAAGTACAAAAGCTAAAGATTGGTCTTCGTCACATAGCAATTACCTATTTCATGCCTCAGTTTCATTTATTTATTAAATATGAATAAACTAGCAAAATTATTCAAGGGTTTTTTTTTCGGTCTTTTATTTTTGGTCTTTTTGAGACAAGGTCTCTCTGTAGTACCAGCTGGCCTGGTACTTGCTACTTAGTCTAGGCTGACCTTGATCACACAGAGTGCTGGGATTAAAGCATGTGCCACCATGCCCAGCTTATTCAAGGTTTTCTTTAAGGATTAACTGAACTGATTCTTGGAACATTCTTTAGTATATGATAAGTAGTCAATGGATATTTGCTGCTATCATTTTTATAATTAAACTTCACATCCAGCTCACATCCTTTCAAGGCATAACGATACTTTACAAATTCATTATCATTTCTCAACCTTTGTGGGCTAAAGAGATGTGGTGCATTCCAACAGAAACTACAGGTATCAACCCTACCTGGTACAGAATAAGATAATTAGATGAATGGATGTCCTAGAATTCATTTTTACTATTTTACTATTTTGTACTTTATTTGAAAAAGTAGATTTAGAGAAATTGGCAGAAGTGCTGCTGAGAACACAGCTGGATGGAAATTTATCATGAACAGAGTTATTAAAACCCAGTTTCTCTATTTGCATGAATCTTGCAGATGCAGATTCATGGTTATTGATGCCTACCTAAAAAGGAAGACAAAAATCTGCATATAGAGGTAGCTTATGGAATCTTCAGGGAGTGTGCCATTAGTATGAGAGTCTTTTTCTCCAGCCTCAGGTAAAAGCAACTATCTGATTGAAATCCTTTCCCTGGAGTGAATGAAGCAGGAGGAAGTAGAGATGCTGAGCTGATATACAAGCTTGCTTCCACACATGGGAAACGTCAATAAGGGTAGGCACACAGTGAAAGGGGAGAAAGAGGGTCCCCTAGAGGGTTCTTGGTCTTATTCATAAAAGAACTTAAGAATGGACCCAAACAGAAGCGTTTATAATTTTATTAGCATCTTGAAGAAAAACCCTCAGGGCAGGCGAGCTGGTAATCTTGGCAATTGCCTTGAGGAGGAGAATGGTGGGAAGGAAAGAAAGCCATGGAAGCCATTCAGGTTTAGAGCCACATGGCTGGGAGAAGGAAGCTTTAGAGAAAAAGTGAAGAAATACAAGATGCTAGGGACAGCCCAAAGAATTAAAGAAAGCATGTTTAGTAAGAAAGGCATGAAGAAGAAAAGGAGAAATTATGCTTTCCTGAAGAGTTCAGAAAAGTGGACAGACTTATGGAGACCTACATGGCTATGGCTGGTCTGGAAGTTCTACGGGGGTCTGAGCTAGTTCCAGACAGGAAATATCCACTACCTCATAACACACCAGGTATTCTGCCCATCTATTTTGCATAACTTAAGGTGAACCTGCCTTCCCAGGAGTGGTTCTATGACCAGGTAATTGACCAGTAAGACTGGAAAGGTAGGTCCTCCAACTGATAGACTAGATATTTTTTTAAAGTCTGGACCAGTTCAATTAATTGGGCTTATTGAAACTCTAACAACAGCACTCTCCAAGCCAGTGCCAAACCACTGCTTCCTGCTAAATATGCTTTCTTTGCAGCTGTCTCTATATATTTATTAACCAAACAAAAAAACTAATATGCAAAAGTAATGATCCAGCAAGACTTCTCTTTCCCTCACAAAGCCAAACTTTCTTAACAGCTCTTTAAATTTTTACATCTGCAGTATGTAGTTGCTTAGGATTTTCTTCCAATAATGCATCCCCCTTTTTTTTTATCTTACTGAGGCAAAGTTCAGGAAAGCTACTTTTGTAAATGTGATAGTTTTCATGCTGATAGTTTCTATTGCCACAGATCAGCTCTGAAACCATCGTACAACAGCAGCCACGCACAACACCATAACCTGTGAGTGGAAAGGATGTATTTGCAAAAGCAGAGACTGGATCAGAGTTCGCCAATGGACCAGTTTGCCAGTGTCTGGTAGAAGAGAGTAACAGCCTAAATGATCGGAACAACCATTGACATGGATTCAGGACTTGAGGATGATGAAAACACTTATGGAACTACGTAAACAATGGAATTGTAAATCAGAAGTCCAATGATTGATTTTCATTAATTCATTCATTTTTGCAAATTGTATTGCTTCTGCACTATGAACAATACATGAATTTGGATAAACTCTAGTGATGTATTATGCTCATTAAAACATGTAATATCTGTTCCCTACTCATGATGTATCCACCCGTAATGAGGAAGAGTGTCCCACTGTCTTTCCTCCACTGATTTCTGCCAAGAAAAGAGCATTGGTTTTATCTGGCTTGTTTTTGTAAAAACAAAAATAAGTGGGAATACAGATTTCATTTTCTTTCCTCTTACATTATGTCCAGAAGGGATTTTTTTTAAAGGCTGCTTTTATTTATTGCTTTAGAGGTGAGGGGAGAATCTGTCTTCAATTTGCATGTTTACATAACAAGTTTTGTGGAACCTCAGATGCCTGTAGATATTATCTATACTCTGAACTCAACTTTTACTGGTGATCGAGGTAATTTTTTGATCACCCTGAGCCTATTATTTTGTTTATTAATTTCTCAGTCAGTTTAGAACTCAGCTAAAAAGAGGGTTAGTCTATAGTTAAGTAGCTATAAGGTTCTTATTGGGAAAACTAAAGACATAGAAACTGACATGGTTGGAAAAACAGCACACAAGTGGTAAGTAGATAACACTGTATGTGCTCCTGAGTGTGGGAAGGGAGTGATGAAGTCTGAAACCAGCTTCCTGAAGAATTAAAATCTGAGTGGAGTTACAAAGAGATTAGAAGCTTAACAAGGTGAGACAGGGCTAAATGGCTGAGTTTAGATAATCACTGATGCAAAGATTCTAATTAGGAGCATGCCATATCCTAGGGCCAGTCTCTATGGAAACATGGAGGAAGAGGTGTGAGATCATGCTGGAGAGTCAAGGAGGAAGTGGTATGTGATACTGCTTAAATGATGCAGGACATTTAAGTACTACAGTAGTTACATGAAGGCCAATAGAGAACTATTGCTTTTTAAATTTCATTAGCATACATTATTTGTACAAAACGGTGAATTTTATTATGAATTTTCATACTCAAATGCAATGTTCCTTGGTCATATTCATTGATAATCTTCCTCCACTGTCTCGTTCCCTCTTTCCTCATTCTGATCCATTTCCTTTCAAATAGCTCCCTTCTACTTTCATGTCTTTTTGGTATCCAGTATCACACACGTGTACACCTCAGACACACACACACACACATGTACAAATGCTATTATATTTGGCACACATGTCTTGGCCATTCTTTATCTTACTTGCTCTATATTCATCTTCATGACAATGCTATCCTTATTTACCATTCATTTATGAATCAGATGCTAACATATCCTCTGCCCTCTGTCCCTCCGAAATGGACACACACACAGGAAAAGCAGCTCTCGTGTGCTCAGTCTTCACATTCTGCATCTGCTATAATGTCATTGAACTGGGTCTTCAGTAGACATATTTTGACATATTTCAGGCATGAATATATCTGTGACACATTCAAAGTGCAAGTTGACAAAAATGTGTGGTTGATTTGATCAAAGAATGAAGTAAGAGAAAGTTTCATGGATCTGTGTTTTGATTCTGTGTTATGCAGTTAGCTGACTACTGCTACTATTGACAAGGGACAATGCTTGGATTGAAGCACAGTACGTGGAGGAGGACTGGAAGTTTAATTAAGATGTGGAGTTTGGGCTGCTTTGTTGGCAGGATCTAAGTATAGGCATCAAGGCCTGAGTAACCTGAATAAAATCAGCAAAAATGTCTTTCAAGAGGTTTAAATTCAAAAGTTCCGTATCAATATATTGTGAATTGTTTTTCTTTCAAATTTCTTTTTGTCTTTAGCTTTTTTCTTAAGGGACAGACAATACAATATGAATTATTCTCTTCTCCATGTGCTCTGAAATGTGGTTATAGGTTCTCATTTTTGAAGTTGCAAGAAAACCTATTTTTTAAATGTGAAATACACAGTGAAGAAATGAGGAGATGAAATTGACCCCAATTTCCCTTTGAATTTGTTGGAGTCTGCACTGTCACTGTCAGAGAAATGCTTTACTCTCTAAGTCAGGCACTGGATGGGGCAAATAGGACACTGGGGGCAAGAGTGTTCTGTTGTCAAGGTCCCTGGTGAAGGCCATGTGGTTTCAGGGATTAAATGCACAATTTCAAGGCCTGAAGGGCCTTGCAGGGGGACTATGAGGGAGGGGCCAGGGGCATCTGAAGAGGAAGCTGGTTTTTGTCTTTCAGCACACTGCTGTCTCCTTCTGCTCTCGGTTTACTCTTAATTAAATCTTAAACACAGGAAAACAACAAATTAAAAAAAAAAATTTGAGAAGCATTGGAGGCAACTTTGCTTGGATGTCCAAGAATAGTAGTTACACTCTAAAGAAAGAACGTAATTTTGATTAAACACATTTGAAAACCATCAGAGTTAAACAGTCACACCAGTTGACTTACCCCAGGCTCTGTCATCTATGATAGCATGCATTTTGCATCACAACAAAATTATCTAATATTCAAATGAGATAAAATATTTTTGACAATGAAATTGTTTTTCGTTGTTATCTTCCTAAATACATCTCAGGAAATATGCAACCAGATATTTTGACACATGCTGGTGTGAATTGCTTTCTAAAGACTTTTATATTAAGAATAACTTTCTTCCAACCCTTATCAGAGACCCAGAGACCCACAAACAGTCAACATGCAGAGAGCAAGAGGCTGGATGCTCATCTCCAATTGGGATATTTGTATCACAGCCCGTTCCCCAAAGCTCAGGGATCATTGAAAAAAGGGGGTAAAAGGATTGTAAGAGCTACAGAAAGTAGATGTCTGTAACAAAATATGTGCCAGACATGATAGTGCAGTTGCACACATGAAGTCACAGCACCAGGGACTGTATGCACAAGACTTACACAAGCTCCAACCAATCAAAATCACAGCACTGATGCCAGAGGGGCTCATGAAGTCCCACTCCTATCTGAAGAGCTACTGGCAGTTGAAGGCGACTGGGAGAGGGAAAATCAGTTTTCTTCAAGAATGTAGACCCTGAGAGGTTACCCATGCTCCAATGATGGTTCCAAGCCCTGTTGTGTGACACTGATCCTGGAAGATATGAACAAACATCTACTTACCCCAGATAAGGAACTGATGACAGACAAAAGGAGGGATTTTACCAAAATCCCAAGCCATTAAGTTTTAGTAGGGTTTCTTACAGGAATATCCCTAAAAAAAACTGACTCATAAGACAGCTGTAAGGACTGAGTTTGCAAAAAAAATTGAAAAAATGAAAACAGAGAGTGAGAAAGCGCTAGTGACAGCTACAGCGAGAGCAGAATTTTATTAGTCTGAGATGGGAATCTCTGGACACTACTGCAGCGTAACCAGTGGTATAGGAGACCACACAGGGCAGGGACAAGAGTGGGTTTTAAGTAGTCAAAGGGTAGGGTAGGGGAAAGGCAAGGTTTCCTTCAGGACAGGATGAGGAAGCAAGCTATTTTAATGCAAACTTGAATAGAATAGGTAAAGTAGGAAAACAGTGTCTATTTTCTAAGGCAATAGATGAGTGTGACAGTGGCAGGTGAGGTGTACTGCTCATGGAGGAACCAGGTGTGTGTTGTTGCTATAAAGTTTTAAAAACTATAATGATACTTTATTTACTTTAAAAACCATAGAATATTAAAATATACTGTTGTTTTCCAACCATACAATGCCTAAGTCATTTGCTATGTAAATCATCCATCAGTAAAAAAAAAAAAAAAAAAACCAAAAAACTTTGACAGTTGACAAATGAGGATCAAATCATAGCACATGAACAGAAACAAAGAGAAGTCTGGGGATTGTAGAGCATGCCACTGGAATATTCAGTGAATACTGATCAGTATTTGCTTATGAGAAGATTATGCCAGACTGGGAACAGAACCACCAAAGAAGATTAGACGGACCAGTACTTGGCGTTCACACAGGACCTAGATGTGTGCTCATTCTACCAGCCAAACCAGAAACCCAGAGGCTCATGGGACATTCATTGGGAACAGCACAGGGATGTTTTTGTGTTAGTGGGGAAAATATGTCTAGAATAAACATTATTCTCACAAGTCCATTCCAAACGTCTGGCATTCAGTAGGAACATGCATACAAAGAGGCAGAGAAGTACCACCAATGGAGACAAGAGAAAAATCAAAACCCAACTAGAACTGAGGAAGGCTTAAGGTTAGCAGAGAAGAAACATGGTCAGGCCAACTGATGGGATAGGGTAGGGCTGGGGTTCTTTGAAGGTGAAGGACTCAGCTCTTAGCATTATTCCATTTACCCTGCATTCCCTTAACTCTCCACTGATGTTAGAGGGAAAAAAGTGGAATTATCTCTCAGTGTCTTCAGTTCTCAGAAAAGAAAGGCAAAGGCTTTCGGATTTCTTCCAGAACCACTGTCTGCTCCTCAGGATGAATTCCAGTTGCTCAGACTCAATGCCAGTTGGACAATACACCTTCATTTCTTTCCTTGTTTCTCTGTCTCCCTTTTCCTGATAACTCATCCTACCACCTCTTAAATTACTTGTACTCAAATCTTATCTTTAGAGATCCAGTTTTGAATTTTTATCTATTAAAATGAGTTGTGGTTTGTTTAAAAGTTTTAGTTCTCTGAAGCCAGTAAGCTTCATCTTGGGAGCTATTCTTTCCAGCTTTCTGAATCTGTGTCCAGGGAGAAGCAATCATTATATAGAGGTAGAAATATTCTCAAACCCTCTACAAACAAGGTAGTAAGAGAATGGATTAGAAACCAACAGAAAGCAGTACTCAAAATAATGAACAAAATCTTGTTGCTTATGTCTCTAACTTTTTATTAATTAACAGCTACTACCACAAATTGTTTTTCAGACCTATTGAAACTTGAAATGAGATAACTTTCTTTGATATAATTAAAAACCTGAGTAAAACCAGTTACTTACCAACATTCTTCACCAATCATCTTTGAATGGGTAAGCAAAAAGAGAATCATTCACCATCTTACCTTATGTATAAGATCTTGTATATACTTCTGTAGAAGGAAACTTCTTTTGTAATTCTCAGGATGATTAAAATTGAAGACATATGGTTATAATATTCCCTTACTGACTGGGGAAAATTATTTCACCAAGTGTTATAAGGCATTCTCTCTCTCTCTCTCTCTCTCTCTCTCTCTCTCTCTCTCACACACACACACACACACATATAGATATAGATAGAAATATATAGATAAATATCTATATATAAATATAGATATAGGTATATGAAATCATTAATCATTGCATGCTATAATGCTATTGTACATCAAGAAACACTGTAAAAATAAGTTAATTAATGGGAATGTCTACAGGCTGATGCAACACTATTCAAGGTACCACGACAAATCTCATCACCATGAGTTCATTTATGCTAGGCATTTAGAATAGAGCTTGACATACAGAAAGGACTCTCCAGTTATTTTTTATTACTCTAAATCTTTGCATTTGTGCATCATCTAAATCAAAATAAAAAGACAGGTCTTTGTCCCTATGACTTCTTAGCAATATAATTTTATAATAAAATAATGATAATGGCAAAAGATCAGCAGTAGTTCAAGGGTATCTAATATGTGGTTTTGCCCCAAGTAAGAATCAGAGTATGCTTTAAAATTATTGTTAATGCTAGTTTTATACTTGCTTTGGAATTCATTTAATAAGTTTGACTTCTGATTTTACTATGTTTTGAATTAATTTTTATGCAATGCAAATAAATATATTAAATTTTAATTTCAGCAGTATTATGATGACATGTAAGTCAGGATTGCTTCCAGTTCATCAGGGCACTTTACATCTGGTCATTTTCTGTAATCCACGTGCAATAATGGGGGATTGTATTGTTGTAGTTTAAGCGAGAAAGTTTCTTATTCATCCAATGTTCATGACTAATAATCCTATCTAACATAATATTGATAAAAGATAAACCATACATATCTATTTAGATCTTTTATGTGGCACAGGAGCCTTTATGTAGGAACACATAAAGGATGATCAAGGAAAACTGTATTTTTATGGCTAAATTCAATGAAGAATGGATGGTTGTGTTGAAGAACGATCAGTAAAATTTGTTTATGGTAATAACTTGGGGGAAATTTACCAAGTCTGAGCATTCCTATTCTTCTCTGTGGCTCTGTGCCCTCATTTTACTCAAGATGTGGAACAGGGCACCTGCCACACTAGGGCCTGACATTTGTGTTTTTGAAGAGAACTCTGAAGAGGAGAGAACCCAGAGAATGACATTCATAAACTTTCACTTTTCTCAACTTCTTTTCCTAAATATTTTTTCATTTGTTTATTTTTTTAATGAGTGTGAATGTTTGGTTGCATATGCACACATACACACACAGTGTGTGTGTGTGTGTGTGTGTGTGTGTGTACCATGTGCATGCACAGAGGCCAGAGGAGGTTGTCAGATCCCCTGGAATTGCAGTGAAAGATGGTCATTAGCTGCCATGTGGGTGCTGAGGACCGAACCCAGGTCCGTTGCAAGATCAGCCAGTGCCCTTAATCACTAAGCCATCTCTCCAATCACTCAATTTCACTTTAACTTTAATTATTTGGCATGTTTGTGTGTTATATTTTAATATACTGTGTTTATGGAGATACTAAGCCTATCTTATCATAAAAGCTATTATATAGCTTCTTATTTTTTATTAATATTATAATGGATTCTTAGGCAAAGTACTGTCTGAACATTTATTTCAACCCATTAGAAAATGTCTCCAATTTCTTTAGGTAAATAGATTTTGTTTTCTAGAGAGGAAGGAATTCTTATGCAATCCAGTCTGTGCCTTCAGAAATATCCTAAATTTATGAATGGAGCCTCTACTTTTATGATTTATGAATGATTATAGATACAGATATATGGAGACAGACAACAGGTAGTCATGCTTGAAAACATAAGGTACTATAGTAGTGGGATTTTTTTGTTAGACACTTGTTCTGGCAGGAAGGTACTAATCCTAGAGCCTCATGCATGCTGTATCAGTTACTTTCTGTTGCTGTGTTATCATGACAATGGAAACTTAGGAAAGGAAGAGTTTATTTAGCTTACAATTTCAAAGAGACAAGAGTCTACCATGGTGGGGAGGCATAGCAGCAGAGGTGGGTGGAGTAGAAGCAGAAGCTAAGTGCTCACATCTTCAAGCAGGCACAGGAAGCAGAGAGTGACTGGAGATCTGGCAAGGCTTAAGAACTCTGTAAGCCTGCTTTAGTGACATGCTTCCTCCAGCATGGCCAGGCCTTCTAAGATCTCTGAAAACAGCAACACTGACTGAGAACAAAATGTTCAAATACTTAGAGCCTATGGGGGACATTCTCATTCAGACACCACACATGCTAAGCAAGGGCTGAGCTCTGGGTTGGACATATCATATAGGCCCAGTTCTCAGAGTTAGCTATATGGGACAGACTCCTGGGGTGTTGTTACCTATGAGAAGCAGAAGCTTCCTCCTTCTTTCCATTTATGGTGCATACGGTGTTCAAATACTAAAATATAAAAGTGTCAACTAGAGAAATTTTAGTACAGCTGATTGTAAGGCCTCAAATTATAGTTTTCATATTTTTATTAAGCTATGTAATTTGCGAACTTGGATTCTCAGTTGCTACATTGAACAAGGTGATTTGGATAGTAGTTAATCCAAAGTATTTTCATTAGACTAAATGGAGTTTAAGTTAATTTATTAGTCAAAGAATATACTATGTTTGCTAAAACCAGATTGTTTTAAGGTCTCTGACACAATCGTAAATATCATAAGGTTGTAATTGTAGTAGCTGTGCTACCTAAATGCAAATCAACTTTATTACAAAGACTACAATTATGCATCCTAGTTCCTTATTATTTATTAAAATGTGGGTTTCCATGGGCTGGAAAGATGGTTTAGCGATTAAGAGACTGCCTGCTCTTGCAAAGGACCTAGATCAGTTCTCAGCATTTACATAGCACCTAACAACCTTCCATAACTCCATTTCCAGGGAATCCAATGTACTCTTCTGGTCTCTGAGCATATTACACACATATGATTCACTTTTACTCAGGCAGGCAAAATACTCTAATAATACACAAAATAAGATGAATAAATAAAAATTTTAAATGCGGGTTTCCAGATCTACATAGAATAAGAAATTATATATTTATGTTATATTATGCATATGGAATCCAGTTGGATATTCACAGATGCTTCCTTTACCCAAAATAATATATTTTTGTAAAAAATATTATTTTTATATTATGTGTATGAGTGTATTGCTTGCATCTATGTAAGTGTACCCGTGTTATACCAGAAGTCAGAAGAAGGCATCAGATTCCCACGAAATGGCGTTATCAACAATTGTTAGCCACCATGTAGGTCCTCTAAGAGAGCAATCAGTGCTCTTAACTGCTGAGCCAACTCTCCAGGCCCAACCTGGTATTTCTTAAAGAAACATTATAGCTTGGACACTATCTTGCATGAGAAAGAAAAGTGACTAATGATTGTCAACAAAACTTTAAATTGAAAATCCTAAATCACTGAAAATCACAGAATTCTAAGCTGGAGGCAACCAACATGCTCACATCCACAAGGATGAGAAAATTGCCCTGTCTACCTCAGGTACAATGTATGACCAGCCAATGGAAGGAGAGCCAAGCCATCTCAAAAGAAATGCTTAGGTATGATCAGTCATGGGAGGTTCTGGCTAGAACTCCTGCAAATATCCAGGTATGATCTCACACTGGTCCAGGGAGAACCACGGAGGAAACAGCTCAAGGTGTTCTTCAGAGTCGATTGTATGAAACAAGGTCATACTTGAAGAAATTCTTTTCACTTTTCAAAAGATGCAGTTAAAGGAGAAGGGGACAAAATTTGTGATTTGCAATTGATTCACCTTGGAGAATCTGCTATAGCAATGGTATAAAAAGCTCCTTTAAAACCTGATGGGAGTTATTTGTCTTTCCAAATTTCACTGTTAATTCCTTCAATTTCATCACTTAAGTGCTAAAAGATCCTTAACTTAATGAGTATCTCCTCTGTGCCTTTGTTGTTATTGACGCTAGTTTGAGACTGGAAGATCTTGAGAGTTCTCATGAGCACTGATTTTGATCCCAGCATCCAGTTAAAACAGTACTTCAGTTTCTTTCAATAATTCAGAGTTGAGAAGACCTGAATTTTGATCCTTTTTTACTTTCCCATAGTCATAAACAGGGATGATTTGTTTTCCTTTAACGCTCTTTAAAATACCTATTTTAAATTGTGTGTAAACATTGAAATGTTGAAATAGAAGTCAAATGTAATCTGCAGGACTAAAATCAAAACACTGAAAGTGTGATGTGTAACCAGAGTAGAAGCCATAGGATCAGTCAGGAGTGGTGTGGGAAACCAGACTGACACACCCTATTTCTGACTTTCAAACCAACAATTGTGCCTTTTACAGTAAGCATTAAAAATGAAGTAAGCAATATAATAATTTGAGAAATTATTGGTGAAAGCTGAAAGATAATACAGGCTAGGAGACATACAAATTACAACACCACCACATAAGAGCTCCTAATTTTGTACCGCAGCAAACCACAATATCACTGTATTATTTCTAAAGACATAATTAGTCTTCTCTTTCCCAAGTACGAATAACATTGAGGGATAGTCTGTCTGCAAACTTTGTCATTACAGCATTGCTTTATGATATGGCATTTGAAAATTTTCATCTCATCTATGCATGATATAGCTGCTCAGAGGCATGTGTGGTTAGAGGAAGAGGGCCCACAGGGTTTTACCGTAACCCAATTACAGCATGCACATCTGTAAGATGGTTGTTGAACAGGATATGACCAATAACAGATTAGTTTAGTTCTTTAAAATATACAAAATGCCTATCTTCATATCCTTTGCAGTGGCAACCTAGGAAAATTCATCTATCTTTACTCAATCTAAAAACAATTTCATTCTTAAAAACAATTCATACTCCTGTAGTGCCATGAAAGCTAATATTAGTACTGGGTAGACAAGAACTCACAGCTATTTAAGTGAACGAAATCAGAATTTAAAGCAATCCTGACTTTGCCCTGCTGGGTTGGATATTGGGTAGACATACGGAGGGCCCTGGTGAGCCAATGCACACTGAGAGTGAAAATGAAGGCTGACTCTGTTGAGTTATGTTATATGCTTTACTACCTGATGTGTGTTGAAAGCCAGAGACAATCAAATACAGAAAAATCACCCTAAAAATTAGTTGCTACTACAAATCATCGTGATGTTACCCTTCTCTGTTAAGGCTAGTTCTATTTTCTAAATTTTATCTAATGTACATATTCCCTTTGTAAGTTTTGGAATCATACTAAACAAAAATCATTATACTTTATGAATCACGTCAAAAGACAATTTTATGTCACTGAAAACCCTGCAGTATGCTTGAGCCCATCTTGTAACAGGAATGTCTGGAAAAGCTCATCACAATTCATGATATCTATTTCCTCATTTCCTCATCTTTAAAATTAAAATAGGAGAAATATGTCTTAGGGTGACTACAGCCTGCAAAGTTTGATGTTAATTCTTTTCTCTGTGTTCATTGCTACCATCCTTAGGAGAATGACGTCATTACTTCTATGAAAAGAAAAGTAAAATGCATGTGTTTTTAAATGTTATTAGTTCTTTCCCTTTCACTGGTACTTATAATTTCAGTTCACGTAAGATTAATGACATAGACTATATTGGCAGATAAGGAGTGCTCTAAGCAGGGGTACTCAGAGTTAAGCAACCACTATTGAAAGCTACATTTACTCAGATTAATATAATGTAAATAAATAATTTGAAAACTTACATTGACTTAGATTTCCAGAAAGACATCTCAGCAAAGTTAATGTGTATATATGAATTTTGTTACATATATGCACACACATATACACATACATACATAATCCTAAAATCTTTAAGATCATTGAATTTGAACCTAGTATTTAAAATTTGTTGATATCCACTATGAAAATAATTAGCTGCTTGTATGCAAATTTGACAGCAACATGCTTTATACTGCTTATAGTAAAATGATAAGCATAAATTACTTCAGCTAATAGTGACATAGATAGATAATCCTTCATTTGTTTGCCTGGAGTGTGCATTACAGGAAATATCACAATGTTTTCCATCATCCATTGAATTCCAGAAACGTCCTCACACTGTTTCTAATATTCAATAAACTCTTCTCATACTGTTTGTGTCCCCTAGTGGAATGGCATGGACCTTGTTTGGGAAGCTCTGGATGAGACATTTGTAGTGAGTTGCTGGATAGTAAGTGTCAGTATGCTCACACCCACATGATGACATTTTGCTAAAGTATGGACCATAATCCAATGATGGTTTCATAGAACAACATTGCCTTATGATGCTATGATCATTTCAGTTTGTACAACACACTTAAGGAAAACACTTAACCAAGCTTGTCTCTGTATGTACACCTGTGGTTAAGTGGTATATACGTGCATTTCCATTTATGAAACACTTAGGAAGTGCTTTAAAAGATTATTTATTATGTTGGGAGTGTGCTTCACATTGTGAATTACAATAAAGATTATATATATATTCATCCACACATATACTGGGATTTATATTCTGATGTCTCCGGGTACTCAGTATTTTACACAGACCATGGGATTATTTTTCTAATGTGCCAAGGTATGCAATTGGTAAGCCAAGTAGTTTATCTCAGTTAACTATATCCTGTGATTCTCCTATGAGGTCACAGATAATCTATCTTAATTCTGGAAATTACATCTTCATTCCAGAAATGAGCAAATGAGAAAGCTAGATGGCAACATGTCAAATGGGTTAACTTTCATTCACATCCCAATAGACAGAAGTTAAGATAGCTTCTAGGGAACTGACTCATTATAAAAGAGTTATTGAAAACCCAATGGATACTTTTACCCAATGGATATTTTGTTGTATTAAGAGGAAGCATTCTTGAAGTAGGATGAGCCCTGTCTCTGACTCTGTATAAACATATAAACATATGTCCTGCCATTTTCATGTGTCTGTTTCTATATTTCATTGTACCTCTTGGTTATAGAAGTAAAGTATGGATTGAAATCCCTCCCTAACATCTGTTCTTTCTCTTGCAAAATGGTAAACATAGCAAGGAATTTTGACAAAAATAGGTCATTTACCTCAGTAAAAGGAAATTGTTTTCAAGAAATGATGGAGGAGCAGAAAGGGACACTGATCCACAGAAAGAAACAGTTCATCTTAACTAACACAGAAATGCCAATTAGAACTGAAAAGATTCGGTAGAAATGTAGAAGTACTCTCGGACCAGAATTAACACAACAAATACATAATATAGCAAAATAATGAAGGTTTCAAAAAGGAACAAGAATTTGGTGAGTAACCACCAAATCATCTGTCTTCATTTGCAGTACTGTTCTAAAAACTAACATGCTCAATACAAAGATGGACAAATAGAGCAGTGTGCTTGGAGGTGATGACTTTGTACTTTCTAAAGCATATTTCTTTCTTAGAGTGTAACCTAATTTCCCAACTTCACTTCTCATCTTTCCCTTCTCCTGAGAGGCTGCTTCATGAGCCATACTTAAGAAAATACAAAGTGACAAATCTTTGCTTGAGGGGAATTTGGACAAGAAAAAAATCAGTGGCTTTGGATACTTTCTCCTTTAGAGAACATGTCTCAGACAGATTTGGAGGTTTAAAAAATGGAAGCTTCTGTGTTCATATATTTTAAGGAAATAAAATATGCATGCTCTCATGACTTCAGTAGTCTGTGTAAGATGAAAATTAAATTTAACCTTTTCTTTCCTGAGCTGGTTTGTCGAGTAACCTTAATTAAGCATTTTATGTTCTCATCATGTTTCTCTGCTACATTCCAGTATGTATCCCATTATCTTCTCTTTCTCTAGTTGGCAGAGTGAATTAGCCTACAGAAAAGAATGGAAAATCGTGAAGACTGGGGCTCCCAGGTACTCATTCTTGATGACTAAGCCTATTAGTAAAGGTCCACCTATAGTGTTTACTCTTCAAGTTTATCAAGGTGACCATCTGTCATGCTCATCCATGCCTCAAATTCTGCAGATTAGCCTTGAATGGATAATACAAGTTTTAAAAATGAATTACATGGTAATTTATTTCAATCTTGCATTATTGTTTCTTCGTCAAATCAACTATATTTTCACTAACAATTTTGTTTTATAACATTTAAAGTTCCAATATTCTCTCTTGCCCTCTTCCCCCTCTTTTTTGTAATATTAATTGCATATTTAGATATTCAGATCTTTTGGTTGCTATAACATCCTACTAGAATAGTTAAATCAAGATCTCAGACAACTCATTAGCCTGTTCTTGCTCATCTTGCCTCTGACTTTCTGGGCTTCCTCACTTGGGCTTTCACTTTACTATGACAGGACACTGGGCAGCTCTAGTTCGAGATCCTTCAGGTTTGGTCCATGAAGAATAAGAGGTACATTCTATTGATTATTCCAGCCATTGCTGACAAGGTTGAATAAAATATTGCACTAATTGTCAAGTTGAGGATGCAAAGTCCTGATTTATCCAGATCTAGATCAATTTCATGTCCTTGCATATAGGGAGACTAGTCCTTCTCAAATAATTTGTTTTATTTATTTATTTGTTTGTTTATTTTTATTTTATGTGTGTGCGTGTATTGCCTGTGTGTAAGTAAGTGCACCCATGTTATGCAATGCCCATGGAGGACAGAAGAGGCTGTTGGACCCCCTAGAACTGGAGTTACAGAGAGTTGTTAGCTGCCACGTGGGTGCTAAGATTCGAATCCAGGTCTCCTGCAAGAACAACCAGCGTTCTTAACCACTGAGCCATCTCTGCACTCCTACCAAATAATATGTTTTAAGGGAATTTGTGGAGATGAATGGCAATCTCAGGTTCTGGCAAAAGGCAAAAGGATATAAATTCTGAGAAGATTCAAGATAATGGGATTTCTTGAAAGCCTTCTAGTTTTGAATAAGAATCTGTCTTAGGTATGTCTAGCTTAGATATTTTTAGTTTTAGTAACATCATATCAAGAACCCTAATCCATATATAGGAGACTACAGGCCTGGGGATATAGTTCTGTTGTAGAGTGCTTGCCCAGCATGTGCAAGACACTGAGTTCAAAAAACCTGAATAGGATATTCCATGCCCTCAGGAGAAATTCTTCTGCCTAAGTTCCAAGCTGCTTGTGGTTCTACAGGTGGTCATTTGGACCACTTAGGGCCTAAATATATGCACAGCTCGTGTGTACAATTATCTTTCTCTATCATGCTTCAGCACACAGGGTAATTTTAATTAAAGTCTTAATACATGATATCAAGAAGGCAGTATGCGTATTAGTAACTTTTCTCATTACTGTGATAAAATACATTGAAAACAACTCAGGAAGAAAGTAAGGGTCTATTCTGGTTCACAGTTTGAAAGCACAGTCTATGATGGTTGGGATGGCATGACAACAGGACCTTGCGACAACTAGTGACGATGCATCTGTAGTCAGGCAGTAGACGGACATGAATGCTGGGCCTTAGTAGATTCTTCCTTTGTATTCAGTTGAGGATCACAAACCACGGAACTGTGCTGCCCACATTTATACTGTTTTCTTGCTTCAGTTAACCGAATGTAGAAACCTTATCATAAACATGCCCAGATGTTTGTCTTGTAGGTACTTCAAGATTCTACCACACTGGTAATCAATATTAACCCCAAAATAGGCATCTCAGGGTGATAAACACATGGGTTTTCACTGGTTACTGATGTCTACATAGAATACAGGAATGCCAAAGACACAGTAGGTGGTAGTATCTGTTATTCCTTCTTATTTTCCTATAAACTCTTCCAAATCCAAATCCTGATTATTATAAGTTCATCTGAAGGAGACATTGAAGGAACTCTGGCCTTGGTGACAGGATCTCTTAGTTTTATTGTTCATAGGAATGAAAACCATTCGAAGAATTTTGGATGTCTTTTCTAGATTTCTTGCCAATATTCAAAACTAGCACATTGGAATAAATGCCAAAAGTTTCCACTGAAAACTTATATCACTGTTCCAGATTTTCTTTTTGAGACAAGATCTCAATCTGAAGACCAGAATGGCCTAGCACTGACTATGCTGACCAAGAGGAATTTAATTCATGACAATCCTTTTGCCCTTTGCTTTGCCTCACAAGTGCCAGAATTACAGGAATAAACAACCATGCTCACTTGATCATTTTAGGTATTTGGAATAAAGTCATCCAAAAACATTTATCATTTTCTCTGAAAGTAAAACAGAGTTACCATATGACTAATAGGTTCCATTTTTAGGTATGCACAAAAAGCACACAGAAAGTTTGTATGTGATTGATCATAGCAGCATGATTATTGCCAAAATAGACAAGTGTCCACACCTGAAAGATGTCTATATGAAATATGGTTGGTGTAGGCACACATCAAAATATTTTCAACCATTAAAAAGTAAAGTGCTGATACATGTCACAACATGAGTGAACTTCAAAATACAGTAGGCAAAAGAAGTCGTTTTGATTATATGATGAGACTGCATTACATGGAATGTTCAGAAAGAGGTATCCATAGAGACAGAAAGTAGATTAATGTTTCTGTTGACCTGGAAGAGTTGGAAGAGGAGAATATGTAGGAATAACTGCTAATTGCAATCGAGTTCCTTTGGAGTGATTAAAATTTTCTAATGCTAGATTTAATTGATAATGGTACAATTTTCTGGATATAATGAAAAGTGTTGAACTGTGCAACTGTAAATGGCTCACTAAATCTGTTCAAAAAGAGAGGAAAAAAAATTTGAAATAACAAACACAGTCCCAGTGTGCGGGAAGAAACAAGAACAATATTCACTTAAAGCAAAGAAATATTTTTAGTGAAGTCGTAGAATTCAGAAAAATAAATTTGACCGCTTGAAAATTTGGAAAAAATTCATCTTTGTCCTTGGAGCAGAATTTCATTTTTGCTGCCTCAGTCATAAAGTAGGTTATATGTACTTAGCCAAGTGGTACTGACATTATATTTTGATCATTTTGATTTCTTGAGCCTGTTGTATGTCATGAGTTTTAAAACAGATATATCTACAGTTTATTTCTTAGACAAATAACAAGAAAATAGAAAAATTTGCATGGTGTGTTTGTGAAATCAAGCTGAAAGCAGTATTTGTGAGATGCCTCTGAACTCTGAGAAACTTATTGATATGAATGAATTGAACGTTCAGGGTAAAGCATCTTTGTTATCAGAAATTTCATTTTATTAGCACCAAATTATAAAGACATATATAACATTTGTGGAAGAAAAACTAGAATCCTGACACCTACTCAGTAAGTCAAATAACCATATTTAAGAAAATATATTTATTAGCAATAATCGAGATTTAATTTAGGCTTCAAATTCATGTTTTTTGTTCTGAATTTGGTCATATGACAAAGAAAACAGATGCAAGAATATTTGCTTTACTTTCATTATATGCTGAAATTTGGCTTGGAAGATTATACCCTACTGTGAAACAGCAGTCCTCTGCCTTAACAAGCATGTGACCGTAAAGATTTTTGAGGCACATTAATAGCCTTGAAACTGTAACATCACTGGCTATGCTACCAGAGATATCCTTTGCCTCAGGTCATGTTCCTGTTCATAGATTTTTTTTCAGTGAAATATTTCACGTGCTATAAATGTAGATAAAACCCAATTTCTCTCCAACTTAGTGTGAGTGGGAAATAAAATAGAGCGTACTTGACTACAGACCAAAATTTCAAAATGGACACCGCACACAGACTATTCATTTCCTCTTAAGTATTTCAAATCAATATAAATTGCACAAAGTAGACATGAAATACAGAGATTGAGGCCCACAAAGACCTGAAACAAACCAATAAATGGTTCAGACAACCTTTCTCCTTGTAATGGCCAAATATTAACTGGAACTATTTATCAGATAATTTACTTCATTGTACTTTCTTCCCTGTTAACCAGAAAGCCACAGGTGTCATGTCAACACCACACACACACACACACACACACACACACACACACACACACAGAGGGCACAGATTTTGTCCTTGTTTCAGGGATATAAAATTGTACACACAGAAAATAACGAAAGGTATTTGCCAAAAAAAATCCCTCAATGTCATGAATTTTTGTCTACTGCCCTTGCAATACAGATCTTGGTATCAAAAGAACTGAGATTATCACAAAAGTCTCCCTTTATCCTTGGAGAGGGCATTACCCGGAGAGGAGGAGGGGCTCAGGTAGCACGACCAGGAGAGGGCAGTAAAGATCCATCCAGAGAACTTGATGGAAGAAAAAGCTTCCAAACCTGACCAGCAACCTGTAGTTAATAAAGAATTGGGCAGCAGAGTGAAATAACCAGGTTTAGAAGAGATTTATTTCAGCTCCCTAAGAAGGAAGGTTATACAGCTTCCCAAGAAAAATCCAGCCATGGAATTCACAGCAGGGCAAAGTGTGTTAGTGATCAAAGGCTACAGCCGAAAGCCCTCAACCACCGTTATTCCAGAGGAAATGGTCCTCCCATTCCTGGCCTCCACCCATGCAGGGGACTGCTTGAAGACTAGTGCAAAAGGTTTTACAATTTTAGTACAAAAAGAAGACTGTTGTTTAGATTTCTGAATCAGAGAAGTGGATAGTTTATAAATAGAACTGAATTAAGGAAATACCAGCTATTGCAAAAAAAAATTGAAAAATGTAAGTTTATTTCACCAGCTTTGTTATTTACAGGCTATTTAACTCTAGGTAACTCTCTTAACGTCTTTGAAACTCAGTTTCAACAACTTAAATACAGAATTGTATTTGACCATAAGAAGACAGTTTAAACTCCACTATCCTATACAACTTGCCTCCCCATTTGGGGGAGTTATCATCAACCTTCTCCCTGGAACACTCCAAAGAAGAGGTGCTTGATGACTCTTCAGTTTCCTCTGAGTAGATAGAATATTTTAGGTATGTTGTGTTATATACCCGAAGGATGTCATGTTGATGATTCCTGCTTTTGCCCACCTACTACCATTGTTTAACTTCCTCACTGAGTGCTTCTTCAATAATACTTGCCCCAAATCCAAATTCAAAGGTGTTTATCTGACAGTGCTCTAGAAAAATTTACCATATATTTATGAGTATGTATATACATATATGTATATACATACATAGTTCATGATAAACTATGGAAATTATTATTTTTTGGAAATTATTTTTTTGCCTACATTTGAAAAGTTAAAAGGATCCTAATCCCTGGCTTACTTGTAAAACAAAAAAATAATGAAACATTATCAATCTATTTTTAATATATATTTCAGTAGGCTTACAAAGCAATGGAAATCCATATGGATTTCCTTATGTTCTTCATTTTGATTGACCCTCTCTACCGGCTCCTTTTCTCCTCCATCCTCAGACAGCTACTTCCACAGTGATCTTTGAGCCTTGGGAGGCATGTTTGATATAGCGTCATATTAAAGGATAACTGCTCTGCAGCCTCTTGTTCTCTGCACATTGGCCAGTTGTGGGTTCCTGTGTTAATCACCATTTTCTGCATAAGGAAACTTCCCTAGTGAAGGTTGACAGATGCATTAATCTGTGGGTATAACAGTAAGTCATCAAGAGTCAATTTAATACTAAAAAATCTAGTAGAGGATTATTAGGCTGTCTCCAATGTCCTCTGACCAGTCTAACCTCAGGTTTCTAGGCCTGATATCAATGTCAGGCATGATTTCATCTTTGAAGAAGGCCTTAAATCCAACTAGAGAGTGATTGGTTGCCACTATTGTACCAGTGGGCACATCATGCCAGACCAGTGTGGTAGTTCACAGGAGTCACAGCTGGGTAAGGCTGATGATTATTTTCTCTGGTAGCATACATAGCAGTTTCCAGCACTGTGAAAACTCACCAGTAGAAATGAATCTTTAGAGTCAGTACCGGCTTGATGCCTCCTTGTTTGTTTTACATCTCATGTGTGTAGTGTCTTCAGCAATACTGTCTTGCCATGAATTCTGGTGGGGAGTCAAAGCACAGAAAAGGACCCATAGTCATTGTCATTGGAAGGTATATGAGACCCATGGGTCAATAGCTTCAAGAGAGAGGGAGTCCATGCTTGGCATTGGGTTTCTTTGTTTGTTTTTGTTTGTTTTGCCTATGATGTCTAGTACGGGCAATGTCCCCTATTCTAAGGTAACTTAGAATTCAGTGATTAAAAAGTGAGAAAGGAATTATAAATGAGAACAGTTAAATGGTGTAGGGTAGGGAATCAGAGGACAGGGGAGAGGAAAGAGTTTGTAGAGGGATACCGAACACTGAAAGCTGTTAGAAATATCCATATGAAATCCTACCACTATGGAAGCTTCTTAAAGTATATGTGTGTACATTATAAAAAGAGATTAAAAAGTTACCTAATACAGAAACTGTTTAACATTGTGCAGTCCTATTTATCAATTGTTAGCTTTATTTCCTGAGAAACTAGAGTTCAATTTAGAAAGCCGCTACTGTGTATATGACCTTACTTTTTCCTCTAGCAATTTCAGAGTTTCAGGTTTTATGTTGAGGTCTTTGATCAATTTGGAATTGATTTTTGTGCAGGGTGAGAAAAAAAGCTGTAGTTTTATTCTTCTAGATATGGATAGCCAGGTTTTTCCAGCACTGTTTGTTGAACAGGCTTTATTTTCTTCAGGGTGTATTTTTATCAATTTTGTCAGAAATCAGGTGGCTGTAGTGTAATGGCTTTGCAGCTGGGCCCTCTATTTGTTCATCTGTGTGTCTGTTGTTTGTTCGTCTCCCCAGTACCACTACTGCTTCTGCATTAAAACTTAAAATCTGTCATAAATTCCAAAGGAAAAAAAACACTCAGAAAAGGGATTTCCTGAAATGTTGCATGACTGGATAATGCTGCTCCTAGAAGGCATTGTTTATTAAGCAAAAATCCCAGGCTGGAGAGATGGCTCAGCAGGTAGAGGCAGTTGCTGCCAAGCCTGACAACCTGAATTCAGTCCCAGGAACCACATTGTAGGAGGAATTAGACCCCTTCAAGCTGCTCTCTGACCTGCACATGTGTGCTGTGCTACATGTGTGCCCACACCTACCACACAAAAATGAATAAATAAAAATGCAGCTTGAAAAATGTAAAATAAAAGCCCAAAGGCCAGGTGTGGGCTATGAGTTACCGGTCCCTAAATATTACAAGCTCTTGTCATTCCTCTTGGTTGTTCACCAGAACTATAAGACAAGACCCAGTATCTGAAAGTACCACACACTTTAGCTACAAGCTGTAGAGAAAAAAAGCTGGAACAGAACTAGAAGCTTCTCTGCTGGCTAGATTTCTTGCTGCTGGAATGTGCTATGTGGGCGGCTAGGGTAGCAAAGGAACCAACAGTCTTATTCAGTGGACCCTGTGTGCTACACTGCCAACCTCCAGGCAAAGTTGTAGCCACTGATGAAGTAGCCGCATGAATGTTATGAGCACCGCTCTCTGTTTCATATTTATTTTTGAGACCCACTCTACATGAGGGAATAATGCCTGGTACTATAAATTCAGTCAAAGACTCATGTTGGGCAAGTCATAGGCTATGGAATGGACCTTACTATTGTTGGTTAGTGAAAATGATTTGGTGTCAAACTGCCTTCTAAATATTTATATGTATACCCACAGACAAACACAGCTCTCAGGCTTAATCACAGAAGTTTCTATTTTCAGTGAAAAGTGGTGAATACAGACTTGGATGATAATGTTACAGAGAATAAGTGTCTGCTGAGTGCTGACCCTAAATAGGACATTCATACTAACTCCGCTAAGGCTCAGAGCCCACTGCAGGAGAGGGAAAAGAAACAGCAAAAGACCAGAAGATACTGAAAAGACTGGTAAATGCTATCTTTAGGACATGACACAGGCATGGCACAGCAACTGTGTTGGCCAGCACTGGGACTGCACCACCTGGCCTGTCAGAATTCAGTTATGGGTGAGGGAGAGGGTCATGGAGACACTCTCCTGACTGTACCACTGGCTACTTGTGGATTCTATGAGAAGAACAGTCACTCTCTTCATTAATGTACACAATGCTGAGCCTACCAGGACCCAGTGGACAGTTCCAAACCCGTAGTCACACAGATAGCCCTGATTAAAATGAGTGGGTGACAAAATAAAACAAAGCAGAATATCGTGAGTGTGGGAAAGGGACTTGTAGGCAGGACGGAGGGATGGTAGGGATCATATAGAGATCAGAGAAACAATGACTGAGAATAGCAGAATGCACTATATACATGCAAGAAATTGTCAAAGAACAAATTAAACCATCAAAAAATAAGCCTATCAGTCAACACTGGAATCTCATTTCCACATAGCAAAGAACTGCCAGGGCTAAGGGTTCTCTGGCGGTCCCTTCGTGATTCAACTGGGTCTCCTACAGATGGATTCTCATCCTTGGATAGTGATGCCAACTCACTGCAGACATTAATTATAGTGGAAGACCTTTGGGTAAACACCAATTCCAAGGTCAAGGTTTGGATATCCTTTGCCAGCAAAGAATTGTCCCCTATTTTCTTTAGTCTCTTGATCAAGTTCTATTGTTCATTTATTCACCGTTTCCCCTTTGGAAAGATGGCACTGATTCCTATCAACGTACAATATACTTCCTTCACCAGCACTTTAATGATACATTCTTGAAACAAAAAATCTTTTGAATCAAAGTTTTAAAAATAATAATATGATATGAACAATTGAATATATTTGAATCAAGAAATTTGACACTCATCTCTTTAAATCCTGCCACCCAAAGTGTTGACTCAAGTAACAACAAGGAAATGATGGGTATAGATCATTTGCTCAGCACTTACTGAGTGCTTGCAGCATCCTATGTAGTTGAGAAGGTCCTACTTGAAAAATGAGAAGTACAGACAGGAAAGTGCATTCGTTGTGAGGGTTTGAGAATTTGATGCGTGAGACAAAATTGACAACACTGAATCCAGTGTCTTTACAGATGAGGAAACTAAAGTCAAACATCCTGATTTTTTGATAGAAGTAATATCACAGAGCCCTAATGAGCTAGTTTGGATTATTGTGGTTTTCTGCATTCATTTACCTGTGCTATTGCTAGACATTCTGTGTTATTAATTTCCTGTTCTTATTTATGCTTACATCTATCTTTCCTAGGCAAGGTTAGGCCCCTTTGGGAACATGGAACATTTGTAATTTATCTCTGTATCCATCTCAATGACTCTCTTACAACTTGCCCCATGACACATTGTGGTGTTAAATCTTACTACACCAGGGCAGATATTGAATGCTCTGGCAGACAATTAAGTGGCTGTTATGACAAATTCTGCAAGCCTGAATAGAACATCTGGGAGCAACATGACGGGGGCACTAGAGGTGACAGCTGTGCATACAGCAATAGCAGAAATTCCAAGCACTTTGGGGGAAATAAACAGAGAATAGAGTGACAACATTTGCAAATAAAATGCCCTGTGGGCACATTCCAAATATCCAAGCTGCCATGCTTGGAAAAAAACAGAGCCCATTATAAGAAACCTCCACCAGTCACCCTTTTAAGCTTCATTGATTTTTATGCAGAAAATAATGACATATTTGAGGATGATAAAGTGAAGTCAATAACTAAGTAAAGGAGGAACCACAAACCACTACAGAGTTGTAATTACTGCTGGATTTTTTAAAACAAAACCAGGGTTCCATTCAGGATGTGGTGTTCTCTTATGAATGTGTGGGCACTAAATGCTTTCCAAGTCATGTCTCAAGTAGGTTCAAGGACAGTATTAGTGAAATGAACTTGACATTGAGACACGCTCATTTTAAAAAATACTTTTATTCATTCTTTGACAATTTTGACAATTTCATATAAGCATATAATGCATTTTAGCCTATTCAGCTCTCAGTACATGCTTTTAGCCCCTCCCCTTCCCTCCTAACACGATCTTTAATACCATGTTTTTCTCAACAAGTCCCCCTCTTGCTATCATATCTTTTATTATTTTTTTGACCCAGCTAGTTTTATTAGTGTTGATTGCCTGTGCACGGATGAGACTTTATTTACTAGAGCATGAGCAATTTACCTTCCAATGCCTACTTTAACTATTAACTTCCAATAGCTACTCAGCTAGGGGTGGGGCCTCATGAGCCCTTCCCATGTCCCTGATGGAATGCTGACAGGCTCAATTGTGTTCATCTTGTGTAGGTAACCACAACAATGTCCATGCTGTGCTCCAAATACAGCTTTTCATACCCCTAGTCCCCATCACCTGGTGCCTATCTTATTCCAGTCCCGTCTTCCACAATATTCCCATAGCCTTGGAAGGGGTGATATAGATGTCCCATTTACAACAAGCATGCTGTCAGCACATGTTTATATATTCAGTCACTTTGATGAGTTATGAATCTCAGCATTAACTCTTGCCCACTGTAAAATAAGCTCTCTAATCAAGGTGAAGAACAGCACTCATGTATGGGCAGAAATATAAATATTTAGAAGGCAGTTTGACACCATGTCCATTTAGTAAAACAACAGAAGTTCCCCACTAAAGCCTATGACTTCCCTGACCATGGCCTTTTGACAGTATCAAGCATAAAGGCATCTTATGGAAAAGGCCACAAATCTAATCAGAAAGCAGTAGGATATCCTACAACAGTCATACCACTATTATACCACTATTACACTAGCCACTCGATAGTGTAGTTTTGTAATACATATGGTCCATTACTAAAACTATTGATGTCGTTTCCCCCTCAGATGACTTTATATCAAATTCTGACAGTATAAAAGACAACCAGTAAGGAGGAAACATCCAGCTCAGTTCCAGTTCGATTTCTTTACATCCTACAACCACAGTGCATGGTGCCATCAGCAACAGGATCTTCCCATCTAGTTCTCATTGGCAACTAAAGAAATGCTCAATTTTATAGAAGCTGTAATATTTAACTAAGGGGCTTCTTACCCTGATTTCTACAAATTGTTTACAGGTATTCAACATTTTTTCCCAGACACATTTTGTGCTTTTTGTACAGAAAAAATTTAGTGGCTAACCTCAAATACAAGAAATTGGAAGGGCTTTATTTCACGGACTATGAAATTGAGTAACTTAACCCATGAAATTAACACAGATTCTAGTAGTTAATGTCAGAATCGTTAGTTTCCTTGTTTTAAATGTGGCTTATGGGGCTACAGAGATGGCTCTGGATGTAAAGGGAAAGAAAAATCCCCAAAGAGAGGGAATTAGAGAACAGGTATTACAGGGGCAGGGGGGAAAAGTGGGAGTGTTGTGCTGGGAGGGGGAGGGAGAGGTATGTAGGGAACCACAGGGGTGGAGGAGGTGGGTGTTATGGGGAGAGGATGGGGATAGTGGGGATGCTTGACTGTGGAGGGAGGAGAGATGAATAGATCATAGATAGTGTGGGAAGACAGGAGGAAATGTGTTGGCTTGGAAACTACCTGAGAAATACACATACGGTTTCTGAACATTAGTGTATGTGTATACCTGGATGCTTTATTTCAAGTATTATGTCACACAAGAGAGAACTCCCTTGAGTTGTTGGTCAGAGTAGTCCAAAAGGCTCCCAAAATAACAGAGGCTATTGCCAGAGCCCTTGGTTGTCTCCCAGAACTCAAAGGTAAGACTCTCCTGCTGAAGACAGGTCATAATTTGGACACAGGATTTGGAGCAATGGAGCAGGAAATGACCTGGAAGCCTTTTCCTTAAAGATACATTGATAGATAGATAGATAGATAGATAGATAGATAGATAGATAGATAGATAGATGATAGATAGATAGATGATAGATAAATGATAGATAGGTAGATAGATGATTGATAGATAGATAGATAGATAGATGATAGATAGATAGATAGATAGATAGATAGATAGATAGATAGATAGATGATAGAGTGCACAGGAGAGAGATCAGACACCTATGTGTATCATCTAGGATACTTGTTTGCTTAAAGATCATTGCTTGGAAAGAAAAACCCTCATACTTTGTTTTAAATATAATGCAAATCCAAAGCAATTATTTTCTCAAAATACCCTCATCATAATATGTTCATGCTGACACAACAAAATACTAAAAGGAAAATTACCATTCACCGTTTCAGAGGCTGGAGAATGTGAGATTATTTTATGGAAGATTCAGAATCTACTGGGGGCTTCTTTCCCCAGGAACAATGTCTTCTGTGTCTCCAGATCCTAAAGGGATAAAGGAGCTATTCCAAGTCTCCCTCATATAGGAATTATATTTTGGGTATATAACTAAGGGTACATTTCAGTGGTTGAGTGGTAACCTAGCATCGAAAAGGACTCAACTCTGCCCTGAGCACTGGAGAAGCAAAAACCCATACTTTAAATGCCTGGTCTCTAGCCCTAGCTTGGTACTAATGGAAACTAGTGGCAAATTGCAGAGGTAGAAACCAGTGGAAGGTTTTCCCATCATGGGTTGGGGGACATCCCTCAGAAAGAAGAGTAGGACCCTCCATTAATCTTTGTTTTACCTCCAGGACATGGCGGGGGGGAGTTGGTGCACCATGCATTCCTGGCCTTACTACAGACCCCAAAGCAACGCAAACCAAAGTAACCAAGGGACTCTAGACTACAAACTCCAATACTGTGAGCCAAAGTCAATTTTCTCTCTTTATAAATTAGGCAAACACCAATTCAGCTTATTCAATTTAATTTCCTCCCTAAAATCTCACCTACAAGTTTAATCGCCTTGGAGTGCAAGCTTTCAGTACATGAATTTGGTGGGATGGAAAGCAAACATTCAGCACATAGGACTCCCAAAACAAAATACATCATTTAAAAAGTTCTCTATTTTCCACTCATTCATTTGAGGAAGGCAATACAGGGATGTGGCCACCTAGACAAACCTTATAGCCAAGTTATATTTATTCCTTAACCCTAAGCAATTAATGAACTTCTCTATGCTTATTTCCTGACCTATAAAGTTATGATAATATGTAACTCAAAGTTACCCTGAAGATTAAGTTGTATATATTTAAAACAGTGCCTGGCACACAGCTATTACTGTTATTAAGAAATAATTGTGGATTTTCTTGGGGGCTGGAGAGATGGTTCAGCGGTTAAGAACACTGACTGTTCTTGCAGAAGACCCGTGTTTGAATCCCAGTACCCACATGGCAGCTAACAACTGTCTATAACTCCAGTTCTAGGTGATCCGACAGCCTCTTCTGTCCTCTGTGGGCATTGCACTACACAGGTACACTTACCTACATGCAGGCAATACACACACACACACACACACACACACACACACACAAATAAATAATAATAATAAATAAAATATTTTAAAAAAGAAATAGTTGCAGGTTTTCACATACACTTATTTTTAAGAATAAGTATTTTTTTTCTCCTAGCCACTGGGTTGATCACCTTTTTCAGAAGGGTTTTTGGAACTTGCTATCATAGCAGTCATTACATGCAATGATCAAATAACGTAATTCTGCCAACGTCTAAAATTATATGTTTTTGTAGAAACGTGATGCTTTTTGTTGTTCAGAAGTTCGTTGTCTCATAAGTGCTTACATAATTTACATACTGGACAAAAGAAGCCAAGAAGAAAGTTTCTGTGAGAAAAGCATGTGTCTTTGTAAGACACAGATGGGTCGGCCTTTGTGAAGATGTTTGTATTTTTGTATTTTCTAAAATTGCAATATTGTTCATGGAATACTCTCCTCTTTAGATATATCACACCGTTTTCCAATAGAGTAGAGATTTTGAGGAACATCGACAATGCCACAGCCAGGTTGTGCTTTGAGTAGGAAGAGTAAGTGGAGGTCTCTGATGCTGCCCTGGGTCCTTGGTCCCAGTAGACCTCATGCTCTGGAGGAGGGCAGGTGTAGGGAGCAGAAACACCAGGACGTCAGGGGATTTCTGTGTATTAATCAGGAGAAATCATTATGAAATTGTTTGGTGGCTCAATACCCAGAAAAAAATATGCTTCATTAATGAGAAAGAGGCAAGTTTTTCATCTTTTTTAGAAAAATAGTCATGGAATTTTCCAAGTTGCATGTGTTCTCAGTGAGAACAGCCCTGACAAAACATGTGTATAGGACTCCTTGCTGATCCCCCTCTTCTGAACAATCGAATCTGTTTCTCTCTCCTTCTCTCTAAATATTTTATAACTATTTCAAGTGACTAAAATTGCAAAGGTCCAAAAGAAGGAAGAAAAAAAAGATTGTTCTATCCTGTCACTGCCCTTAAATAAAAATTTGTAGCCCAGATAACTGTCTCCTTCACCATATACAACCACAATCAAGATTTCAGAGTTCTCCTTTATCAAAGAAAGAGTCTAGGTGCAATTTTTTTAGCTGTGATATTCTGTAACTTTTTTGACTTCTAATAAAGTTTCTCATCTAATTTGTAAATGTAGTTATCGATCAATAAAATCAGCGAGTATTGTACAGAAGATTAATAAGAAGAAAAAGAAGGCAAGACTGGAGAGGGCATTAGAAAACTCAGTTGCAACAGAATGAATTATGGCTTATGAATTTGCTATAAAATGTCAAGCTTATTATACTACAAATGAATTACGGAAGGAGGAAAAATGACATTCATCATGTGGATCCACCTCTGAACCATATTTGTACATACTGATAATACTGTATCTATATGAGCCTTAAGTTCAGCTTGTGCTTGTGCGCATATTGATCTATCAATCTGTCTATAAACCTATATGTCTTAAAAGGGGGGTATGGGAATCATAAATTTTATATGTAAAATATATATTTAAAAATAATCTCATTTAAATTGAGAACCCACTTGTAAAATGTGCAAAGAACTCATGTAAGCACTTCTTAAAGAGATGAAGATCCACCCCAAGAAATATCTCCATCTTCTTCCAACCAAAGTGTTAACTATACAATTTCAGTGAAATCCAATTTCATGCCTATTCCATACCCACTAAACTAGTTTAACACTCTTTAGACTTAGTTGTGATGTGGAGGAAAATGAATGATCAAAGAGTTTTTTCAATAGTGTGTAAAATGTCAAAATTATTTTGAAACTGCTTGGCATTATGTAGTTCAGGGAGCAATATTCTATGAGGTCTGTGACCTCACAAGTACAATTCTAGAGGTAACCCTTTAAGGATCCCACACGGAGCACACATGCAAGGATGTTCCTAACAAAATCCTCTGTAGTGGGCCATCTGTTTCTTTTGTGTTCATTTGATATGCATGTCTGTGTGGTTTGTATACATTTGAGTGGGTGAGTGTGCGCATATGTGTGACTGTAAAGGCCAGAAATTGACTTTGGGTGTTTTCCTTGATCACTCTCCACTTTATTGAAAAAGGGTATTCAGCTAAACTTGGAGCTCAGCAATTACATCTGGTTTACTTAGCCATATTTCCCCAGGGTTACTCTGTCCCCGCTTCCCAATTGCTGGGATTATGGGCACCACACCCACCATAGCCTGGACTTTTAAAAGTAGGTCCTGGGGATCTCAACTCCAGGCTTTATGATTGTGTGGTAATCATTTTATTGACTGAGCTATCTCCTGAGCTCCCTATTTTTGTTTACACTCTAGATTGCATCTTTTAAACAAAAACATGATGTTCTCTCCTGGTAAATGCTGAAGGAAAGGAAGGAGGGAATCCCCTAGCTCCTAAACAAGTTATTTATTATTAAAAGTGGGAGGCAAGGCCTGCTTCAAGGGATCCCTGAAAGTTACTACAGATGAAGTTGTTTCAGCAGAATCTATAGAGCTGTGTCAGTGAGGATTATCGCACATCTCCCATGTGCAATGTTGGGGAGACCATCTCTTGCAGGACATTGTACAGGGCACCTCCACATGTCTGCCCTGACGACCACTAGTGATGGAGAACAAAGGATTCAATTATCCCCATGACATCTTAAAATTCTTCGGGGAAGATTCTTTTTCCCTTTTTCCTCTTTCTTCTGTATTATAATTTCTCATGCTGAGTATATTATTCCATCTTTTAAAGGGACTTAGAAACAATTTAATGTATAATGGACTGATCTTTCAGAGAAAAAGCTAATTTGATCTCAATCATAGAAATATAAATATTTCTTCTACATAGGCTGGCTCATCAAATTTCATCTTTAGTCTAATTTAGAAAATATTTATTTTTCCCTAATATATAAAAGAGAATATTTGCCAAGCACCCAGCTCATTAGCTAAGTTTAATCATATGATCCTTATTTTAAAATATTAAAAGAAGTGATTTTAAATATTGTAGGAAAACAGAAAACAAAGTCTTCTACTCTATTATGGGTATACCATTAATTATCTTTAGGATTTATATCTTGTGTTTCTTTCTAATATTCTGAAAAATAGTATTTACTTATTCATTTTTGGGACATAGAAATATGTTTTGTTGAAGTGGAAAATCTCTCAGGTTTCATTCTTTCAGGTGTCTCAGGTTATACAAGCATACTGCCTTAAATATACTCATAAAGTTATATATAAGCATACTGTCTTAAATATATTATAAAGTTATATACAAGCATACTGTCTTAAATATACTCATATTATAAAGTTATATACAAGCATACTGTCTTAAATATACTCATAAAGTTATATGCAAGTATACTGTCTTAAATATATTATAAAGTTATATACAAGCATACTGTCTTCAATATATTCCTATTATAAAGTTATATACAAGCATACTGTCTTCAATATACTCATAAAGTTATATAGAATTAATTCTGATGTGTTTGCTAACATTCAAAAAATGCAAAGTATTTTATAAAAGATAATCAGATGGTGGGGAAAACCAAATGGAAATATATTAGTTCTAAAGCCTACTGAAAAATACACATGTAATATATATTTGAATGCATGTGTATAGCTGGTTATATAACAAAAACATGGAGCCAGCCACAGAAACCTTTCTTTGAGTTGTTGGTCAGGGTCACTTTGAAGACTCCCAGAATAACTCAGGCTATTGACATAACCTCTGATTGTCTCCTAGAACTTGAAAGTAATACCCTATTGCTGAAGACAGTCCATATTTTGGACATAAGACTTAGAGCAAATTGAGTAGGACTGATCTGGAAGCCTCCTCCCTGAAGACTAGCTCCCATAATTTTAGAGGATACTATGCAAACTCTCAAGGGAGAAAACTAATTGCTGCATCCCTCCAGAGGTAATGTCTATGAACCACAACAATGACCAGCTCAACAAATAATCTCTACCCATGCATTAATGGCACTTTTATATTGAGGATAATCGATAGATACCTGATTGGACTTAAGGCCTCCTCAACTGGAGAAAAGTCATGTGTGATACTGTAAACGTAACCAAATACACATGGATATAGAGGTTATAGATCCTAGAGAAAAAGTTGTTTTGTCCCGTCCCTAGGCCAATGCAACTTCTTACTGTATTACAAATATATTTCCTTATATTTACAGACAAGTGTATCTCTCACTATTCATCAAAGAATCTTTGTATTGCAAAAGATGGAGACTATTACAAAGTTCCACAACTGGTCAAACACAGAGAATAAGTCTCTGTGACAGATCTGCAATGTAACCTCTACAACTGAGGCTAAGGGAACATAGTGGAACAGGAGGAGGAAAGACTATTAATGCATCTCGCAACGCTCACCAGAGAAGCTTCCTCATGCAGCAGGTGGTAATTGATGCAGAAAGCCAGAACTAGCCCAAGTGCAGTGAAAAAGAAGACTGCAGCATGATTAACCCTGAAGAGGACGTCTTTATCAAACTTTGGAATCCAAGTCTTAGAAACCATCATGGAAAAGGAAGAGGAAAGATTGTAAGAGTTGGAGGTTGTAAATGACCACAATGAAACAGAGTGTTCTAGACAGCTGGAAAGTTGTGCATATGAACTTATAGCAATGGTAATAGATCCATGCAAGCTCAAGTCAGAAAAATTCCCAGCATAGAAGTGCAGAGTTGGGTAAGAAGTTCCAACCCTAGCTGAGAAAATATTGGCAACAGATAACTATTAACTATTTGGAGAGGATGTAACATTAGATTGGCTAACCAGGTTCCAGTGGATGGATGAATATCAAAGGACCTGTGGGGATGCTAACCTGACTCCATAGACCTTTCACACATGACAGAGTACAGGATATCTGGCAGGGGCACAAAGGGGGTTGCAGATAGGGAGGGACTCTAAATATGATCAAAATATGTTGTATGAAATTCATAAAAAATTCAATAAAAATAAATTTTATATATTTATTTGTTGTTTTTATTTCCTGTGTATGAGTATATTGCCTGCATGTGTGTAAGTGCACCCATGTTGTACAATGCCTGCAGGCATAAGAAGAGGGCTTCAGATTCCCCCGGAACTGGAGTTACAGTGGTTTTTGGCCACCATATTGGTGCTGGAAACTGAACCTCTGCAAGAGCTCTTAACTGCTGAGCCATCTCTCCATTCCCTCAATAAAAATTATTGTTAGAAAAATTAATAAAAATTTTTAAAAAATCTATCATTGATTAGGAAGAGTGGAGCTATAAGAACCTGGCTTTATAACTAGAACAAACTTGTTAGAGTCATAAAGTGAAATAGTTTTTTCATTAGTTCATCATTGCTCTTGTCCATACTTGAAAGTTCAGTGCTGTGAGGAAGTGCTCTGTCCGCACTATTTAAAACTCTGATGTTGACATTTGTATTATCTTAACTTGATGAAACATTGCTTTAAAATATATTTGTTTCCAATTTTATGAAATGTGTTCAAATCCATCATCTCCTGGGCTCCACCACCATGGAGCCACATCTCATGGGTCCACTCCCATTCATCCCCCAGTCTTTATCTTAATAGTAATTTAATTTTGTACTGAATTTCTTTCCTTCTCTTCCGCCTGTGTTTTGAGAAGCAGATCCTAACTCAGCTCAAAGAGTAGCTAAAAAATATCCCATTCTTTCCTCCATGATGTTCAGGGACATGCAGGAACTCAGATATTTACTCAGAGACAGGGGAATGGAAATTCATTCTAAACTACCTGAAGAGATTCCCTCCCTCCTAGTTGGAATAAGTTGAAAGAGGGCTCCAGGTGGGGAGCAGCCTTGGACGTGAACTTGTTTACATGTTTTATTCTGGCTCTCCCAGCTGTGCATTACCAGAGTAATGGTGGCAGTTACCACTGCTATTTTCCTTTCTTTCATTTCATTCCTTTCATGACAAGCATCCTGGACCAAGATAAATGTTTGTTGAGAAAAGTTAAAACCTTAGAGGCATGAGGGAAAATTACAGTAATGTCTTCTTTGTATGATTTGAACTGTTGGATGAAACCCCACTGTGAACTTTTCAATACTAAGATCTAATGAATTCCTTTTGTTGTTTAAGCCTCTCTGAGTTAGTTGTTTGAATATTTGCAAACTTAATATCTCAAATATACAGACACAAAATTTAACAAATGAGAGCTGGCATCAACACAAATGAAATGCCTAACATAACCTAAACAGCAAACATCACCGCTGGGACTCAGAAATTTAGGATTTGAATATAAAGCTTTATTATCCCTCTGTTTTAGATGATTGTTTTGTTAGATAATTTTGGAATATAAATGAGTAAATATGAAACTCTGTTATTGTGCTCAGACTTTTTGTTCATTGTGTTGAACTGTATTTTAATGCAAATATTCACATGTATTTTGAGTGGCTTAAGAATTGAGCTAAAGTTGTTGTGCAGTTTTGCCAAATAGGAAACAGTTCAATGCAGCAACCCTGTATGACTGTTTCCACCTTTCTCCATGTAGGAGAGAGAATGCAGCTTGGTGACCCAGTAAGATTTTCCCAAGTTCAAGTTTTACTCTTGGTAATGGCCCTTTGAGGTACTGCAACTTGAGTGTGGTGTCAGAGGGCAGGAAGTCTCCTCTGGTGATCAGTATTTCATACAATCTCTTCCTTCTTACTTTAACTCTGCAGGTAGCAGCAGCAAGCCTCCAGTTCTAGGGCAAAATGTTTCTTCCTCTCAGACAGATGCCCTTTAACCAAGGCTGCTTTCCTGTATTCTTGCCAAATTCTTTGAGACAGGAACCCAGGATAACACTTTCCAGGCAGAGATGTATTTTTCTGCCTGGCTGGATTTGTTTTCATCTAAAACTCAGCCAAAGCAAAGCCAACTATCACTGTCTGCTAGTTTAAGCATTACCTGACAGAATATGGATGCACAGTCCAAGACTCAACACAGATTTTGTCTGGCAGTATGGATACTTCTAAAACCTTGAGACCTTAGATCCTGGATGACCAGCATTTGTCTTAGGTTCTGATCCAGCCTGGGACTTTCCAGCTATGGTGACTGATTCTCCATATTAGATACGTATATCACTGGAATTCTGAAGTTTATATTTGGTTTTACTTTTAAAATTCCCAAATTAAGTTTTTATTTATTGATTCACATTTATTTTTTTTTCTGTGTGTGCATGTGAGTGTTTATGTGTGAATTCAGATACATAGGTGCATGGCGTACACATAGTGGTTAGGGGACAACTTGGGTGTCAGTCCTTGTCTTCTACCTTCTCTGAGGAAAGGTCTCTAACTGTTCACTGATGCCTAATCCAGGCTAGGGCCCCTGTGTCTACCTCCTACCTCTGATTAGAGCACTGGAATTGCAGAGGATCCCTACAGCATTTGGCTTTACATGGACACAAGGAATCAAACTCAGGACTTCATAATTGTGTAGTAAGTCTTTTACCCACCGAGCCATCTCCCCAACTCTGATTCACACTTTTTATAACTATTTTCTTTCCATAAATGAAATCCTTTCTTTCATAGAGCAGAGAAAGGCTCAGGTTAGATAGGCAGAAAATTGAATAGAGAACCATATTTCATTGATGCTGGGAGGTACATATGCCTGTGAGTCTCTTTTGTCTTTTTTTGATGGTAAGAAACTAGGAAGGACATCGAGGAATGTCTCCCATTACACATGATATGACACAATTTGCCTATTAAATGAATAGTGCAGTCATTTCTTAGGACTTCTGGAACATCATACCAAAGTAAGTCACTTAAAACAACAGATTCATTGACACATAGTTCTGCATGGTAGGAATATAAAATCAAGGTTTAAGCAAGGTCATGATCCCCCTTAAGGCAATCTAGATATACCTCCAAGCTCCTGGTGTTGGCAAAAGCTTGGTTAGTTCTTATTTTGTTGATGAACCATTTCAGTCTCTACTTCCCTTTTCATGTAGTCTTCTTCTCTGTCCTTTTTAGATCAGTGTTCTATTTTTCCTCCTTTCTTTTAATGCAGACAGGCAGACAGCAGTCATTGAATGTATGCTTTATTGTTTCTTCTTAGCCTGATTACATTTACAAAGACTCTGTTTCCAAATAATGTTAAATTCACAGGTTCCATGAATAAGTGCTTGGAAACATCATTTTAAAATCCATGATTCAATCTGTAGTAGACAATATCAGAAGAATTCATCCATGGTGCACAAAGAATCCCAAACTACGAACCCGAGAAATCAAACTCTCTTTCCAGTTCTGCCTCCATCGACATCTAGGAAACTAAGTAACTCATTTTCCATTTTCCCTCATATGCCTTGTTAAAAACAAGACATTAAGAATGGCGATGGAGCTCAGATGGTAGAGTGCTTTCCTAGCATGCATGAAGTCCTGGGTTGGATACCCAGCACTGAATAAACCAGACGTGGTGGAACATGTCTGTAGTCCTTGCAGTTGGGAGGTGGAGATAGGAGGGTCAGGCCTTTGGGCTCATCCCTGTCTGCCTGAGCTAGCCTGAGCTACACAAGACTGTCTCAAAACAAAGAAAAGTAAAACAGACATTAGACTCAGTAATTTCTAAGGTTCTTGGTAAATCTCAACTACAAATGGGTATCTTGTTTCTCTGACCCTGCCGCTTAGACACCCTCTCTTCCTGCTCACTTGTGCATCATGTCCCTTTTTCATGGTTCTATAGCAGCTGAGAAATATTGGTATCATAGCTAACAGTTTATTATGCTTGCTAAATTGTAGCATGAAAACTTCCTTTTGTAAAAGAAGCACTTATTTTACTGTAGTTCACCGATGTTGCCTTTTATATGGGATCAATCTCATTGCCTCTTATTTTGTAGATGGGCAACACATTCTAGATTACTTGAATTCAGAAAAGGCACTTTGTTCCCCCTGCTTCTCATGGTTTCATGTCTATCACTTATCTTCGTCTGTCAGTTTTAACCCCCTGGGGTTAGTATTTTGACTGCTCAAGTGAGGAGAATATCTAATCTAAACAGTCGAGTCTCATCACACTTTGTTCTTTTATTTTGACAAGTGTGGTTCAGTTTTTATTTATAAAAATGCTTCCCAGTAACTGGTAAATGTGCTGCAGTATATTGTGTGAAAATCACAGCATCTGGGTAACATGGGCCAATGCAAATAAGCTGTATCCATATTGGTGAGAAGGAGAAATGTGGTTTGTGTAGATATGCAAAATTACATTGCATGTTTAAATGAGTCATGCAAATACCCTTCTGCAGTATTCCCGAGAGAAATTAAATAATTACAAATTGAGGTAATTGCTAAAGAGGAAATAAACAAAGGGTCTAAAATGGGAATTATGGAAGGGCAGCCTGGAACACTTAGAGCAGGTGGTCAGAAAGGGCTTGCTAAAAAGGTCACAGTAAAGAAAATGCATCAAAAGTAATGAGTGTGTGTTTGTGTGACAAGTGTATGACAAGTGTGTGTAAGCACAGTGTGTTTTCCAAAGAGAAAACTATATGCAATGACCTTGTATTGGGAATAGACTTTGCATAATGATGTAATTGATTTGAGTGATAATATGGTACACAATGAAGGTTTTTAAAAACATTTTTATTAATTCTTTGAGAATTACATACTTGCACACAATTTTGAAAGTATTTTAAGATGGAGATTATGTCATTCAGTATAATGGGATTTTCTTCTAAGTGTTCTGGTAAGCCACTGAAAGTTTCAGATAATGTGGCTTAATTTAAGAAGATCACTTTTAGTATTTGCAGTTGAAATGGTAGTGGGCTGAGCTGGATCAAGGTGACTAAATGGACTGTGGCTGGAACGACTTGATTAAAAAGTGGTCTATAACAACAAATGCCACAAATGATCAGAATATCAGTGTGAAATTTATTCTGAAATGCAGGTGTAGGCAAACTGATAGGTGAGATATGAGTTGAAAGTTTGCAGAAAAAAGAGCCTTCTAAATCTTCTTCCTCTTCCCTTAAACAAGCAACTGAACTTCCTTCACTGTGACAGAAATTAGAAAGCCAGATTATTCTCTAAAGAGGTTTGGTTAGCCTGAGAAGTTCTAAAAGCAGAGATCCAAATATATATTAGGAAATCAAGACCTTGAGAAAAAGGTTAGCATGCCATGGAAATAGCCAAACATTTTCTAATTGTATTTTAAGGCCTGGTCAACAAAGTGGAACCTACACCTGGCACTGTTATAGGGCCAAGAACCGGAGGCTAGACAGTCAGAGGCACTGGGGGAGAACCTATTACTATTATTCTCTACATGGACTTACTATTAAACTAAGTACTAACAGCTTATCATTATAACCATAGATTAGTGAATCTCTCAATTTACATCAGAGAAGGTTTTTTGTTTTTTGTTTTTTTTTTTTTCTTCAGTAGGTGGTGATTAACGCAGAGACCAACAACTGGTCAACGTACAGAGAATAAAAGACTATGGAGCGCTTAGAGTTCTGTGGGCATTTATACCACACCCTCCCCTTCCAAGCTTCAAAGATCATTGTGGAAAATAGGAGCTAAAGATTATAAGAGGCAGAGGCAGTGAACAATTACAGAGAAACAATGTTTTCATTTCTGGACACAACAGGATAGTTGCACATATGAATTCATAGCGGTTGTGACAACATGCACGAGGCTTGCTCAAACTCACGATAGACAAAAATCTCAGCAGGGAGATTGGCATGAATCCTAAACCTAGCTGAGGAGATAATAGTGACTGATAGCTATTGGTACAAGGGCAGTTTTCTTTAAGAGTGTGGCCACTGGTAGAAAGACCATGCTCCAGTGAATGGCCAAACACCCATGTATATGATCAGCACAAATTGGACTGGATGAGATTAAAAGAAAAAATTAGGACAAAATTTGGGTGGCTGGGAAAGGGAGGTGCATCAGGGAGGAGAGTAAATGTGATTAAAATATAGTGTATTACATTCTCAAAGAATCAATAAAAATTAAAATGGAAAAGAAATCTAAAAATATTGTAGTAAAACTGAGAAAAAATGAAACTGTTAAAGTGGAAGACCACATAGACAACGGAGTTCCAGGAGTTCTCCACTCCTCTTTTGGAACACTGAAATCAGCCGTATACTGTCCACGAAAAGTAGAACTTTCTTTTAAGGAAACTAATAAGTTTAGCTATTTACAACTGGTGAATTCCAGGAGAGATCCAGATCATCTGCTCTGACCCACAGCATACAACTTAATAAATTTTCAGTATATCAATTTAAATGTTACCAATACCAAATAATTATCAAATACACCAGGAAGATCTCAAACAGGACACAATCAGCATCAAGCAGAACTTTTTGCCAAAGCAGGAGAAAGTGCATGCAGATATAGCAGGACGCAGTCATTAAACTTTAAAGGGTTACCATAGAAAATGAAATACTGAGCGAGAAATAAGTAATTGGAAACCAAAAGTCAGAGAGCAGGTAGGAAATTTAAACAGAAATGGACGAGAGGAATTAGAATTCAAGAAAAATTGAAAAAAGTAAACAAAACAAATTCTAGAAAAGTTATGATTGCCTTCTCAGATGAGAGAATCATATCTAAGAAATAACTGTACCAACGTAATGTCAAGAAATGGAAAAAAGAAACAGGCTTATTACACCATTTAAGAAATTTCTCTGTAGCTCCAGTTCTTGATTAATATTTCAAGTTAATAGAACTTTTCAACTCAATAACTGTCCTGGTGTTCCTGGGACTGAGCATGGGTTTTTTTTTTAGGATATAGGAATTTCAATTTTAAAATCAAATAGTCCAGCAAACTAGGATCAATTCACTCATGTAATGCCAATGTAAGGGACGAAAGACCATTCCCAAATCATACACTGGCATAGAACCTATTGAACATAGAATGTACGGGGCAAGATGGTGGAGAGAGAAGAAAAAATTACAAAGGACATTAAGTCAGAAAAATATTGAAATGCTTAAGAATACCACAGAAAGTAAGAAGGAAATGGAAACAGTTGTTTCTTAGACTGTGTTCCAACCCCAAATTCTATATATGAAGATGCTTTCAAAGAGTCACAGTCTCAAAAACTCTCCCTCACATACATCATTTCACAGAATGAATTCCACTATAGGAAATGTTCTGCTAACATGAAGGAGGGACCTAAGGAAGTAGAATCATGGGATTGAGAAAACTAAATTTCTCACATGAGAAATACAAGAAAAACTTTCCACAGCGGTATGAAAAAGGAATTTCAATGAAACATCTGTTCAGTAGTCTTACAGAAGAACAGCAGAGTAAGAATACAGAGAGTACCAAGAGTGAAAAATGTTTAGAACTAATGAGAGGAAATTTTACTTATGAAAGATACTTGGCATGGGCTCAAAGTAAAAAAAAAA
>NW_008333879.1:1432564-1442354 GCF_000622305.1 Nannospalax galili
TTGATAAGGGAAAATGTAATTAAGAAAAAAGTTTTGCAAAAATTAAGAAAGATATATTTGATGAATCTCATGAATACTTATTTAAACACAACAATATAGGTGTATCATACTAGTCCTTCTATGTAACTGTACCTATAGTACACTAATACCTTTGGTTAGTCATGAGTTATACACTCTCTGACACATGTCTAATTTGTGATTGTAGTGATTCAAGTTCCACTCAGATGATTTGCTGTTTCTCAATTCAGTTTCCCTTATCAAAGAACCTCATTGGGGTAAGTAGTATAGTTTCCCTCACCCGGTCATCCCACAGACCTTTGATACTTTTCTGTATTCACCTTATCCACTTACCTTTGGACTCAGCAGATTCATCTCATGTTGAAAGAAGTCATGCTTACATCAAGGCCCGAGAGCTACAAATCTTAACAAATTTTGATAAAGAAGATTCTGAAATAACATTTATTAAATGAAGTTTATACCTCTTAATGATCTTTCATATGCATTTTCCATGTGACTTTATTACAGATGAGTTGTTCAAAAACCACTCAGCATAATGAAAACAGAACTGAAGAGACAGAAAACCAAGCTCTCTTCCATGAAACTTAGAGTGACAGTATATCTAAAGGAACAAAGTGAAGAAGTAAAAGACTAGGGTAGTACAGTGTGGGAAGGCACAATTGTACATAAAGAGATCATATGAGATGGTATAGAGTCAAGAATCATAATCTCAGATGAGAAGAAATGAAATAATTTTTTAAAAGTCCAGAAGAGAGCTAGAAAAATGTTATAGAGGAAGCTATTGGTAATTTAATAATTGAAACAATAGATAATAAAATAAATTTTAAGGGATGAAACAGGCTGGATAGCTTCAGATATCAGCTTGACACAACGGGAAAGTGGAGACATCTGTTGAGGAATTTCCTCTATCAGGCTGGCCAGTGGGCATGTTTGCAAGGCATTTCTTAATTGTTGGTTGATGTGGAAGGGCCCAGTCTACCATGGGTGATGTCATCCCTGGGCAGAGGGTCCTGGGTAGTTTAAGAAAGCAGGCTCTACACAGTCCAAAGTAGCAAGCCAGTATGCAGCATCCCTCCATGATCTGTGGTTCAGTTGCTGCCTGTGGGTCCCCGCCATGAGTTCTTGCTCTGACTTCCCTCAAAGATAAATCAGGATATGTAAGCCAAATAAACCCTTACCTCATCAAATTGATTTTGATCAAAGTGTTTTATTACAGCAATGGAAAACAAACTAGAAGAGAAATTAGTACCAGAGAGTAGGCTATTCATGTGAAGGTCCTAACCATGTTGTTTTGGGGAAGATTGTGCAAACATTTGGAATTTGGGGCTGGTAAAGCCATAGAGTACCCAAAGCTTAAAGAGCTGCTGCTGTGGCCCTTGGAGAAATGCAATTGATGGAGGTCTGGCTTCTGGAGTTCGGAGGGAGGTAAAGACAAACAAGGCTGCTTGTATGATATTTTGGATTGAGAATCTGTGGTTTCTGGTTGGCTGTGGATGAAGCATTTTCTGTGATTAACAAGAGACCAACAATACTAAAGTGAAAGCTTTGCTTTTGGGGGGACTATCGATGCTGATTAGCCGGGATTAAAAATTCATCTATGATTAACAAGATATCAGCATCATTGAGATGAAAACTTCTGTAAAGTATTCCCTCAGGGCCAGTACACAAAAGCTGTGGCCCAGAGTGGGCCAAAGCTTCATCTCAAGCTGAAAACTAGACTTCATAATGTAAAAGGGTCTCCCACATAGTGCTGGTTTGGGCAGTTTGAAAGCCACAGAACTGACGGGGTCATGGAAAGATTCTCAGATTTGGTACTGTATGAAACCAGGTAATACCATCGTAGTGAAGACCCCAGGAGATACTGGAGATTCCAGAACTGTAGGATGCCACTGAGACAGCAGCAGGGGTTCTATGGAGATGCCCTGAGCCTGCCAGACAAGCTGTGTGTGCTGCGGATGGACAGCAGAGCCAGATAAATGGAGCTGCTTTTGGAGTCCAGAAAACTGTGAGTGAATCCCAGATGGCTCTTTTGCTGGATTTTAGTTTTGCTTAAATGCGTACTAGTTCTTACTTCTTGAAAACAGACAATTTATAACTTGTTATGGATTTTTCAGGAGCCCACATTAAACAGACTTTTTTTGGGGGGGTCTTTCTGAGGCAGGGTCTCCCTATAGCCACAGTTGTCCTGGAACTCACTATGTAGACCAGGCTGGCCTTGAACTCACAGAGACCTGCCTGCATCTGCCTCCCAAGTGCTGGGATTAAAGGCATGCACCACCATGCCTGGCTTAAACAGGTTTATTAAAGAGAATTGAACTTTTAAAGTGCCTGGATATTTTAAAGACTATGGGACTTTGAAAGTTGTACTATGTTTTATATTGTGATATTTTAAAAAATATTTCATTTATTATTTTTATTTTATGTGTATGAGTGTATTGCTTGCATTGAGGTATGTGTACCCATGTCATGCAGTGTCCACAGAGGTCAGAAAAGGGTTAGATCTTTTGGAACTAGAATTATGGATGGTTGTTAGCTGCCTTGTGGGTGCTGGGGATCGAACTCAGGTCCTCTGCAAAAGCAGTCAATGCTCTTAACCGCTGAGCCATCTCTCCAGCACCCTGATATTAATGCTAACATGAGTCACTGGGAACAAGAAATGGAAAGATAATGGTATAGTAATGATATGTTTGTGTGCCATCTTGACAAGGGGTCCATTGTTTTGGATAGCTTCAGTTGCCAGCTGGACACAGCTAGGAAGAGGGACTCTCAATTGAGGAATTTTCTCCATTAGATTGGCTTGTGGACCTGTCTGTAAGGCATTTTGCAGACCACGATGGGTGATGTCACCCCTGAGAAAGTGGTCCTTATTTGAATAAGAAAGCAGGCTGTGCACAGGCCAGAGAAGCAAGCCAGTATGCAGCACTCCTCCACAGTCTGTGCTACAGTTGCTGCCTCCAGATTTCTGTCCCAAGTTCCTGCTGTGGCTTCCCTGAAGAATGAATCAGGATAAAGACATGTTATCCAAAATAACCCTCTCCTTCTCAAAATGTTTGGTCAAAATGTTTTATTACAGCAATAGACAGCAAACTAGAACAAATCTGTCTTCCTTCACTGCCTTTGCTGAAGGAAAATGACCTAGATGAAGAGTTAAAGGATTCAAACATGGAATCCTAAGTGATTAGTTGCAACATGGGAAGACTGAGCACTTAAAAAGTCAGAAAGACAGTATAGGAGAGAGGGCAAAAGACAGTGAGGAAGAAGTCATGCAAAGAGCATTAAGGATTGAATAACCATAGGTGATGTGAGTTTCAAAGAATACTAGCAAATTCCTTACACAAACTGTTTCCTAGTACGCAAGAATCACAGCCATCTAAAGATTCCACCAGAAACATCCCATCTGTTAACTCTGCAACAGAATGGTGTCATCTACGAAGTTCATACTCAGAATCATACAACTGAGGTTCAAAAAAGCTTTGCAAAGATCTTATGTTTTAAGTAAGCTAAGGATTTTTGTGGTGAGCCATATTCATAGCTGTTCTAGGCCAAATGTGGCCATAGATTGCATATGCCTGGTAGGTATTTTGGTTAATAAGTGAGTCCTGTCTGAAGCACTGTATTGGAGATGAAGACTGGAGAGGGCAGATGGAATGAAAGGTAATTTTTCTAGTCATCTAGCCGTCATTGTTGTGCCTTTGTGATATTTTATTGCATTCTTTAACATTGTATTTTCCTCTCTCCTTTCCTCATTCTCCTTCCTAGTAAACTGTCAAATGTACAGGGAGATTTCAAATAGCCTACTATGAAGTAGTAGACTCACTCAATGTAGGTCAATGCCTGGTTGCTCTTCTATAATTTGTATAGTAAGATTATTTTCTAATTGAAATGTTGCATTGAATATGAATGATTGATTACATATACATCAGGTGAATACCTAATATTTTCAAGCCAGTGGCTAGACTACAGGTTGGGCACATCAAAGCATAGCTGGCATCTGGATTTAGAAAACACTGTTATTGGTGGGCCCATGCAGTCTAATTACAAATATATTTAATAAACATTCAGAAATGGTGGAGATAGAAAAGCCAAACTTCAAAAATTCCAATGCATCTGTAATTTGTAAACTTGTATTTCCCTAAGATTGCAATTATTCCTATCAGAGTTTTTGTAGAAACTGCATCTTAATGGATAAATACTGCATTGTGTCAGTGATGGGAAGCATTTTTTGTTATTCTAAATACTCTTTATTGGACAAGGTATTAGGAAAACACAAAAAGTCACTGTGACATACAAATGAGGAAAAATAAAACAGACTTTAATGTAACGTGAAAGACTGTCCCTCACTGGCCAGTTAGGTGGAGTCAGCTCATTTCATTTGCTTTCCTTAACTTTGGAAAAGTAATGTAAAATATCCCTTTATATATTAGGCTCTGCTGGTTCTGCTTAGGCACACATGGAGTTTGAGATTCTTCTCGTTGAAGGCCCAGGAAAGCACAAAGTTTCATACAATTATATTCTGCAAAGTATCTCTTTAAAATAAAACCACATTTGCAGTTTGTATTTACAAATGAACTGATGTCTGACTTAAGATCTGATAATGAAGGCAAGAAGATCATCTCTCAGGACAGTGTTTTCCTCTTCTTTACTTTTTATTTTAATATACAGGGTTATGTTTTCATTTTTAAATTTGTAAATTTAATTTTAAAAACTCAAACCAAAGAATATAAAACGTGGGACATGTAGGGAGAGAGCTACTGGTAAAGGCAATGAAGGATGATGCTATCTGGCCTCCTTGAGACCTGCCATCCTCTGACTCACAAGTCAATCTCAAGTTCTAAAGATGGAGGGAAATGCTCCACCCATACGAAGGGGAAGGTTCTGCCTGTGGTTTTTCTCGGAGAACATTCATCCTACATTTCTGAGAAGCAATTTTTTTTTTGTTCTATTCTCCCCTGTGGGATCCTTTTCCATAAGAGGAAAAGCAGACCTGATGGGAAGTAATTGCAAGCTTTTTATGGGCTGTAATTGATGAAAGAATGAAATACATTAACTAATTGAGAACAGAAAATTGGAGCCCAGGATCCCATTAGAAATCTCTCCTACTTCCTAGATCTTTTGAAAGATTTCCAAAATACTTTTGGTTGACCCCGCCTCCCATGTGCTGATTTCCATCTGCTCTGTTTCTGTTACTAACTTTCCTTTTAATCTGAAACAATGAATTTGCCCATTAAGAATTTTTTTCAGATAAGTTAGAAAGAAACAGAAGAGAATTTCCTCCTAATTAGATAATTATCTATCACCTTATGCTGCAAAGAACCTTCCATTATCTACTTACAATGCAGGGCAGGGTGAGAGATGCAACAGGGGGCAGTGTGAGTACTTTCCATTGGAGTTGGAATGTTCCTCCTAAACAGACACTGGTTTTAATCTGCACCGAATGAACAGCTTTAGGTGAAGGCAGCACCGTAAACATTAGTATAAAATTTTCTCCTTTATAAACTATTTTGCATCATTTATTCCTTTCTTTTCTCATGATGAGTCTGCAGTATCCACACTCATCCATTATGAAAGTAAAAATATGGTGAAAGAAAGATTCAGAACAGTCTAGTTTTATATTAATACAGAACACGTTTGTCCCGCACAGGTCTCTCCACCGCAGAAATTCTATCTCAGATTTTGAAAAGGAGAACGATGGCTTAGTTCTCACCTTTCAAAATCATGTCCTTGTATAATTTGTATCTGGTTCCTTCTTCCAAGCACAATCTCATTGTGTGCATGCGTGAGTGTGTGCGTGTCTGTCTGTTTGTCTGTTTAATTTTGAGACAAGATCTTACTGTGTATTCCAGACTTGCCTTGAACCCACAGCAGTCTCCTGTTTCAGGCATCAAAGTGCTGGGATCACAGGTATGTGCCATGACACCTGGCTTACAGAATATGTATCTTATTGGTTAAAATTTCAATACTGTCTTTCTTCTTTTTCTGGGACATGGGTCTGAGTCCAAAGATATCAATTGGATGTGCTCGATATATGAAAAATGATTAACCCAAATTAAGACAAATAACTAATACTATCTTAAAAAATAATTAAATGTTACAATAAAGAGAGATTAGATGTGACAATACCTTTACTACCTTTAGTGTCAAATCTACATAATCAAGGGCTTTGTGGAGAAAGGATTAACTGTAATTAGAGCTCTGCTCTGAAACTATGAATATGCTACTTCATGTCTAGAACTTAATTTTTCTACATCAGAATTTCTTCAAAAAGTATTAAATTATGTACCAGGATGATGATCAACTACCCTTCTAAAACTCAATTCACCTTGTTACATAAAGCACAAAACACTGTCTAGCTGCCCTCAAGCATGTAGTAGTGACCACTTCCTCTTTTATATCACACATGTATTGCCATTTTTATAGGTTAGCATTTATCACCAAAGACAATATAATTATTATCTTCTCTTTGAAAACTGACATTCAGTTTTAAAATGTGACTTGCTCAATACCATACAACTCATTTAAGGAAGGATAGCATTCAGTGCTGTTAAAGCCCCCCCCCCCCAGATTAACTTTAGTTATGTTCAGAGGAAATTATCCAACATATTTTTCTTACTTGTATTCATCAGCCTAAAATTATAGCTTATTATTATAGCTTATTAGTTGTTCAATAATTATACACATGTAAGAACACACTAACAAGTAAGTTATCTTAATATTGTATGACATCTGAAATGCATACAATACATCTGAAAGTGCTTAATACAAGTGATTGATAAATATACTTAATGAAATACAGTTATAAAATAGTACAGAGGTAAAGAACAGAATGGAAGTTTTGTAGTTTTGTAGGTTATGGTTGGTTTCTCTTTCCTTAAGTGTAGTAGCATTGCAATGGGGTTAGAGACCAAAAGCTCTGTCAGTTTTTATCTACACATGAGGCCAATCTCCAGTTCAGGAAAAAGTTACATGCTAGTAATTACCTAAATGAGCCATATCATTTAATCTCAGACAAGACAAAGTCTGTACACTACACTAGCTTATATTTGAGAAGATGCAGTGAGGTAGATCTTTTTTGAGACAGAACTTCTAAAATACTGCTGCATATTAGAATAATTTTATAAGCAAAAAATTCAGATGTCTAGGAATTGCCTAAGTAAATCAAAATTTCTGAATGTTGAAATCTAGTAGTTACTACTTTTTAAAACTCCCAAGTAACTTTCAAGTTTGAGAAATATAATTCTAAATTTATTTAAATCTAAACATTTGAGGTATATGTGTGGCACTTCAGAGTGGGAACAGCAAACAGAATAATTACCCAACTTATAGTGAAAATATTTGTTAAATATTTTCTGCCTACCTGCATACATGTTTGTACATGCATTCCTGAAAGTTAACTATTTATTTTCTTCTGTATTTTGCTTTTTCCTTTTTAAAAATTTTTTTATTGAATTTTTGTGTATTTCATACAGACCACCTCAATCAATCTAAATTATCTTTATACCCCCATCCACACTGGCACCCTCCCACAGCCTTCCCCCACTGGAATTCATACATTCTGTCATTTGTGTTAAGGCCTATTGTGTCAAGTTAGTGTCCCCAGGTGTTCCTCAGTACTGCATCTTTATTTTTAAATGAAAGGTATGAGAGTGTGAGCAGGCTGAATTGGTAAAAACACAAGATTAATTCATGCACTGTGACCCAAGAGAAGGAGGACAGAAAGATATTTGAATTTTGATCATACTGCTCAGCAGCATTGTTATGTTAGACCAACCAGCCAAAGTCAGTGGTACTCAAAGAGAGAAAACAAAGACAGTACTTCCAGGCTTTGGGTCCTACAAACTAAAGACTCATATGCCTGGGAAACCATAAATAGAAGAACCATACCCAGGAAAGATCTCAAAGTAAGAGGGTTGGCAGATATGAATTCTGAGAGAACAATAGCATTTATAACAGAGCAGGGATAGAAAAGAACAGTCCTGAGAAAGGGTTTTCTGGAATGCCTATAGACCCGCAAGTCATTTGGTAAAATTGGAATGACAGTGTGTCAAGTGGAGAAGAGAGGTAGAAAGTAGACATTAGTGAGACTGGGGGTGGGTATTGAGAAGAGCTGATCTTTATGTTAGACTGGCCAGCTTTGAAATGATTGTGTGAGATATAGGGAATTATTGGAAATGTTCAACAAAAGGAAGGGTCTGATGAGATATGCATTCCTTGAGTATTGTCTAACTCAATGAAAAAATAAATAAAACAGGAGTGGAAAAGATGAAGAGCATGCTGGAAAGAATCTAGCCAAAGACAAAGGTGGCTGTCCAGAGGAGGGCGGTTTAGATGGGTATAGTAGAACCAAGGCTATGCTCAATATTGATTTACTTGGGTCGTCTGTGCTTCCATATGAATTTGAGGGTTGTTTTTTTTTTACTAGTTTTGTAAACAACATTATTGGAATTTTGATGGGGCGCACATTAAATTTATAGATTGTTTTCAGTAGTAGAGCCATTTTCACAATATTAATTCTTTCAATGTATGAACACAGGAAGTTGCTGCATATTCTATTATTCTATTCGACTTATTTCTTCTGTGTTTTAAAGATTTTAGTGTAGAGGTTTTGTACATCCTTGTTTAGGTTATCCCTGGGTATTTGACAAGGGTATGAGAGAAGCTGTTTATTGTGAATGGCATTTGATTTTTTTTCCTTAATTCTTTCTTGGAAAACCCATTGATAGCATATAGAAAGGTACAGACTTTGGTGTTATGATTTTTTGTATACTTCTAGCTTCTTATGTTCATAAGAGCTAAGAACTTTCTGGCAGATTCTTCAGGGTCTTTTAAGTCCAGGATCATATCATTGCTTGTAGAAACAATACTATTTTTCTCTTCCTATTTCTATCCCTGTGATTAAGTGGGAGAATGGTCTGATGGACAAAGAACAGCCAAATGGAGATATTAGACTGATGACTGAATAAAAGAAGAGGGAATCTGAGGTGAAGTCTTGGAGTTATCCAAATGGAAATGCACAGCGGTTATGGTTTGAATCTGGTGTATCCCTCCCAGGGTTATGGTTTGAGCACTCAGTTTCCAAGCTTGTAGAGCCATTCTGAAGTTTGTGGAGCCTTTGGTAGGTAGGGCCTGGCTGATAGGAATAGGTCACATTGATGGAATTTTGAAGGTTATACCTGCTCTGGTTCTGGTCTAAGAGCCCTGCCTCCTGTTTCACTCCACGTGGAGAAGCTGTTGCCTTAATCATCCGCCAACGCAAACTGAGCCACTCTTTCGCTCCTCTTAAGGGAGGCATGATGGTTGTGACCCTGGCAGTGTGATCCAAAAAGCAATCTTTCCTCCCTTAACTTGCCTCTCACAATAATGAGAAAAATAAGATATCATCTTACATTGATTAGAGATTACTTAGCATATTAATATTTAAGGATCTTGAATCTGTAGAAGTATGAACTCTAAAAACCAGAGATGGCACCTAGGGGAATTCTAACATCAATTGAACAGAGAAAGGAGATGAAGACATAGGAAGAACACAGAACATAGAGTATCATAAACACTGTTTCCTGAAGTCAAAAGACTGAGTTAAACTACACATCTGAAAATGTTAGTATTAAACACATGAGGTGAGTAACAGCATCCTGAACTTAACAAGGAGCTCCACAGATCTGAATGTTCTTACATCTATAATCATAGGGGTTTTTGTCTTAATTATTTGCTCTTCTTTGTATTAATTGAACTGGAAGCTAAGACTTCCCCCTGGACACTTTGGGCTTCTGATGCC
>NW_008333879.1:1442805-1445045 GCF_000622305.1 Nannospalax galili
CCCTCCAATATAAAATCAAAAGAGAGAACCTGAAGCCTAGATCAAATAGCTTTTCATGCTCAATAAGTAAACCACAAAGGCACACAAAGTTTACAAAAAGAAGCAGACCTAAACTCAACAAAGGAAGGCTCGGGTCTCACACAAGAATCAGAAACTACAAAAGAAATCCACATGTCAAAGTCACAGTGAAAAAATAATAACATGAAAAACTCAAATAATATATCCCCACCAAGTACCAACAGTCTTGTAGAGAAGTACAATGAGAACCCCCTAGAGATAACACAGGACATGGATTTCAAAAGAACAATTATAAACATGATAAAAGAATTCAGTGAATTTAAAGAACACACAAAGAAATCAAAGAACTGAAAGAAGAAAGGGACAATCTTCTGAACGAATTCAGAATAGAGTTAGAAATACTAAAGAATGATCAGGCTGAAAGGAAGGAAGTGAAATACTCAGCCAATTAGAAACGAAAGGAGAAAGCCTCACCAATAGCATGAATGAAATGGAAAACAGAATATCAAGACTGGAAGATAAAGTAGATGATTTAGACCATTCAAGCAAAGATTATGAAAAATTTAAGAAAACACGAGATTGAAATATGCAGGAACTGTGTGACATCAAAAAGACCAAACTTACAAACATAGACATACAGGAAGAAGAAGAATCTCAGAATAATGGTATGTACCAGTTCAACAGAATCATAGAAGAAAATTTCCCAAAATTAAAGAAAGACATGCCCATACAAATACAAGAAGCATATAGAACACCAAACAGACAGACCAGAAAGAAACTCTCCATGGCATATCATAGTAAAAACACTAGACATAAAAAACAGAGACAATTCTGAAAGTTGCAAGAGAGAACCAACAAGTCACATATAAAGGAAAACCCATTAGGATTACAGCTGACTTTTCATTGCAAACTATGAAAGCCAGAAGAGCCTGGACCAAAGTATTCCCAGTTTTAAATGACCGCAGATGCCAACCCAGACTACTACACTCAGCCAAAATATTTATTATATTTAAAGGGGAAAGAAAAATCTTCCATGACATAAATAGGCTGAAGGAATTCATGTCCACAAAACCAGCCCTTCAGAGAGTTCTGAAAGCAACACAAAGAGCTGAGGAAAGGAAGACTATGCCCAAGGGATTGCTGAAAGAAATCCAATGAAGGTATAACTGTGCAAAGGTACAGCTATATCAAGAATGTAAACAGAAATAAAAATGACAGGATTGAATACCCATCTTTCATTAATAACTTTAAATATTAACAGAATGAATTCCCCAGTCAAAAGACACAGACTAGGTGAATGAATTAAGAAACAAAACCCATCTTTTTGTTGTCTGCAAGAAACTCATCTCACTTTCAAGTTCAGACACTATCTCAAAGTGAAAGGATGGAAAAAAAATATACCAAGCAAATGGCACTAAGAAAAAAGGAGGCATGGCAATTCTAATATCTGAAAAAATAGACTTTAAACTATAACTAATCAGAAGAGACAAAGAGAGCCACTTCATTTTGATCAAAGGAACAATGAATCAAGAAGATATTACGATCATGAACATATATTCACCAAACTCTGGTGCACCCAACTTCATAAAAACAATACTACAGGACTTTAAGATACAGATTAATCCCAACTCATTGATATCAGGGGACTTCAATACACTTTTGTCTCCATTAGATAGGTCAATAGGGCAGAGAGTTAACAGAGAGACATCTGAATTAAACAATACCATATATCAAATGGACTCAACAGACATCTACCAAGTATTCCACCCAAGCACCCAAGAACATACTTTCTACTCAGCACCCCATGGAACCTTCTCCAAAATAGACCATATACTGGGGCACAAAACAAACCTCAACAAATACAAAACGATTGATATAATACCATGCATTCTATCACACCACAATGCAAAAACGCTTACAATCAACACCCAAAGAAGCCCTAATCACCACATGAACACATGGAGATTAAACAACACACTCCTGAATGATGAATGGATCAAAAGAGAAATTAAGAAAGAAATAAAAGTATTCTTGGAATTAAATGAAAAGGACAATACAACACGACAAAACCCGTGGGACACACTGAAAGCGGTCCTTAGAGGAAAGTTTATAGCTCTAAGTGTCTGCATCAAAAAATCGGAAAGAACGCAAATAAATGACTTAACATTGCAACTCAACACACTTGAAAAGCAACAGCAAACAAAACCCAAACCCTGCAGACA
>NW_008333879.1:1446120-1460042 GCF_000622305.1 Nannospalax galili
ATTCCACCTGAAAACTCCTAGAAATTATTAACACGTTAAGTGACAGGTTACAAAATTAACCAACAAAAGTCTATAGACTTTCTATATACAAATAACAAGCAATCAGAGAAAGAGCACATGGAAACACTCCTGTTCATAATAGCTGCAATATGTATATATATATATATATATATCTTGGAGAAACCTGACCAAAGACATTAAAGAGCTCCACAATGAAATTTTTAAATCTTTGAAGAAAGAAATTGAGGAAGACATCAGAAGATGGAAGGACCTTCGATGCTCATGGATTAGAAGAATTAATATTGTGAAAATGACCATCATACCAAAACTCATATATAGATTCAATGCAATGCCAATCAAAATCCCCATGACATTTTTCAGAGCACTGGAAAAATGTATCCTAAGATTCATATGGAAGCACAAAAGACCTCGGGTAGCCAAAACAACCCTGAGCACTAAGAGCAATGCCGGGGGAGGGGATTACTATATCAGATTTCAAGCTGTATTACAGAGCTATAGTCATAAAAACAACACGGTACCAGCACAAAAATAGATCCATAGACCAATGAAACAAAATTAAAGACTGAAATATGAGTAAATATAATTTCAGCCACCTGATATTTGATAAAGGGACCAAGAACATTCACTGGAGGAAAGACAGCATGTTCAGTAAATGGTGCTGGCAAAACTGGATCTCCACTTGTAGAAGAATGAAACTAAACCCCTATCTTTCACCCTGCACAAAAGTCAATTCCAAATGGCTCAAAGACCTCAATGGAAAGCCTGGAACGCTGAAACTATTAGAAGAAAACCTACAATATATAGGTGTAGGAAAGGATTTTCTAAACTGGACATCAATTGCTCAGGAAAAGAGGGCAAGAATTAACAAATGGGATCTCATTAAACTAAAAAGAAGACTTCTGTACATCAAGGAGACAACCAAGGAAGCAAACAGAAAACCCACAAATGGGAGAAAATCTTCACCAGCAACACATCTGACAGAGGTTTAATAAACAGAATTTATAATGAACTCAAAAAACAGAGAACCAGGACAAGAATCAACCCAATTAAAAGATGGGCTAAGGAGCTGAACAGAGAGTTCTTAAAAGAAGAAGTTAAGATGGCTATGAAACATCTTAAAAGATGTATTAGTCAGGGTTCTCCAAAGAAACAGAACCAGTAGAATGAATATGTATAGAGATTTATCAGTTTAGCTCACAGGATAGAGTCCGAGTAGTCCAACAATGGCTGCACCACACTGGAGAGGCTGAGAATCTGTAGTCACTCAGCCCAAAAGGCTGGATGTCTCAGTAGTCCCAATCCAGTGCTGAAGGTCTGAAAAATTCCAAAATTTCAGTCTATAGCAGCAAAAGGAACTCACCAGCGAGAGAGAAGGCAAGCCGCAAAAAGCCCCGTGTTCTCCTCTGCCTTGGTCTTTTATACCGGCTGCCATCAGAAGGTAACGCCCACATTTAGGGTGTGTCTTCCGGCTTTAGATGATCCAATCAAGAAGATCTCTTTCATTTCAGTTAATCTCAGATCCAATCAAGTTGACACCCAGGATTAGCCATCACAGATGTTCAACATCACTAATAATTAGGGAAATGCAAATTAAAACCACTTTAATATTTCACGTTACCCCAGTCAGACTGTCTAAGATCAAGAAAACAAATGATACCAAATGTTGGAGAGGATGAAGGAAAGGGGAACACTCATCAACTGCTGGTGGGGCTGCAAACTGGTTCAACCCCTATGCAAAGCAATGTGAAGAACTCTTAAAAAGCACAAATGAACCTACCATTTGGCCCAGTTATACCACTCCTTGGCATATTCCCAAAGAACTCATCATTTTGCAGAGACACATGTACATCCATGTTTGTTGCTGCTCTTTTTATAATAGCTAAGAGATGGAAGCAACCTAAGGTCCCTCAGTTGATGAGTGGATAAAGAGAATATGGTTCATTTGTACGATGGAGTTTTTCTCAGCAGTAAAGAAAGATGAAACCTGAAATTTGCAGGTAAATGGATGGAAGTAGAAACTGTTATAGTAAGTGAAGTAACACAGACTCAGAAAAAATCGACATATGTTCTCCCTCATATGTGGATCCTAGAACTAGACTCTGATAAATAAGTATGCAACCAGATATAACTACTGGAACCAAGATAATGGAAAGGAAATTGAGGTAAAGGAAAAGAAATAACCTGAAAGAGAAGAACAGTAGGAAAGGGGCCTTAATAAGGAATATATGGATAAAAATTGGGTTAGTTTAAGGGAGGGGGGAGGAAAGGGTATACAAGGAACCTAGGGGATAAAGGGAAAGAAAGAGCTCAAGAGAGGTAGGACTATAGGATATGGGTATTAGTAAGGGAGAAAGGGAGGAAATGGGGGCACCTTAAGTGGGAAAACCATGATGGGGGGTGAGACAACATGAGAGATAAAGAATGCCTAGCGAGTTTTGAAAACCAGAGAGAAACATGTTACTCCTACAACCTACTGACAAATTATATATAGCAGATCAAGAAATATATGTCTAGGCATGGTTTAATCTGAGAACAACTGATCTTGCCCAAGATTTATCTACATGACACACAGTAATTAAAAATACCAGACTGGTGGAACTAACCTTCTTGGGTGTTTAACAGACATACTTTGAGGTCTATAATAATTTGGTCAGAGGGACATAAAAGACACTTTTTGCTCCTTGCCCTCCTAGGTCGACTAGTTCCAGGGGACTATGAGCATCTCTCAAAATGTCCTATAATGGTGGTGGGTCACCTGTCCTCTTGATCAAGGAGGCCTAGGAGACCCCACCAGATGGACTTGAACCAATGCCCATTCTATAAAAAGGAGGGTCAACACAGAGGATTCATTTCCTCCATGCTTCTAAGCGAAGCCAACCATGGTCGAGCAGGACCTTTGACTTATCTTCACGTAGGTGGAACTGGTGAAAGAAAGGAGCCAGGGTCTCCTCCCAAGCCCATGTGACCCCTGAGGAACAGATCCTCAAATAACCTTAAGAGTAAAAATAAATCAATCTTATCTGGACCAACTGTATGGCCTTAAAGACCCAAAATGAAAGTATAATCAAAGATTAAATGGGCCAACATAATTTCATAAGAGTCCATATGTATAGCTAAATGCTGCATAACAAGCAACAATGCCAAACAAGTGATACCTTCTTTTGAGTTGATAGCCAGGGTGGCCAAAGGGATTCGCAGATAGTAACCTAGCATCGAACTGGGATAATGAACAGCAGACCCCAATCTTATCCAAAGGAATATAGACAACTGATTGCTGCTAGATTAAGAACAGCTGACCCTCCTAAAACAAAGACCTCTAGATAGGCTGACTAGATTCACCAGAAGGGCAAGTAGTGGGGCATGGCTTGGGGTGCTGACAACATAGCAGACAGTACCAGGGACATCAGAGCATAAGGGCTCTAGTGGGGGTAGAGAGGCTATGGGTGGGTGCTACCTGGAAAGTGGGTATATAAATAAATTAAAAAATAGAAAAGAAAAAAATAATTCTTCAAAGCATAAAAATTTGCTCCTTAATAATTAGTAGATGTGAAAAACATTACCATTGAATTCTACCTGATGACTTTATATCCATGCTCAGAAGCCAAGTAGCTCAGAAAGTACCCGACTGTGACTAGTAATAATCAGATATATGTAGAGATTAGAAACACATGTATATCTTAGTTTCAATTGTATTAAAAATGAATTTTTCTGTATGAAACTGTATTTTAATAATAAATGGAGATATTTTTTAAAGTTTAAAACCTCATTTAATTTTATGTCTTATAGGGTTTATACGGAGTACAGTATTGTATAACTGTAATAATTCAACTGTAAACCTAAAAATTTACAGCCAATTTTGAAAGAGATGCATCTTAGCTCTGGAAATTGTTATTGAATATGTCAATGCTGTTGTAATGAAATGCTTCTTCTAATTATGCGGTTATTAAATAAATAATTTTTTAAAAAAACAAAAAAACCTATTTTTATTCATTCTTCATTGTTTCATACAATGCATTTTCATCAAACCCCCGTTCCTAGATCCACCCCTACCTCCCTACTTGCCCAGCTTCATGTTCTTTTCTCATCAAATTCAGTATGTAGTGGCAAAATACTCTTAATTGGAAATGTGTTCTGTAGCATGGTTGAACCCTTAAAGAAAACTGAATCTTCTCCTAACAGCTATCAAATGTAAATAGTTCATAAGCTAGGGGTAGGACTTCATGCCCACCTCTCCCAGTCTACACTGGGTTCTGTCTGGCTTGAGTTTGCATAGGTTTTGTGCATTCCTTCACAATTTTTGTGAGTTCATATGTGCAAATTTCGTGCTGTCTGGGAAACATTGTTTCCTTGTAGTTATCCATAAACTATGCCTCTTACAGTCCTTCTGTCTTCACTCCAACTAAGATCCCTGAGCCTCAAGGGGAAGGATGTGATACAGAGGTGCCATTTAGGGCTGAACATTCAACAGTCTCTTGATTTCTACACATTGACCAGTTGCGGGTCTCTGTAACAATTGCCTTCTACTTTAAGAAGAATCATCTCTAATGAGGCTTGAGAGATAAACCAATCTATGGGTACAGCAATAAGTCCTTAATATTCATTTTAATGTTAGCTGAATAATATCAGTAGGTCCTCCACTAGGGCCCATGACATATCTAGCCACAGATTACTGGTCAGTTAAGGGTTTCATCTTGCTGAGTGGTCCTTAAATTCAATCAAAGAGTGCTTGTTTTCATGATATTCACACGTCGGTTGGACCAGTGGGAATGCTATACCGGGCTAGTCAATACTGTAGCACTCAAGGTTTATAGTTGGGTAAGATTGATGATTTGTTTTCTCCTCCAAAGTATGCATAGCACCTTCCAGTACTATGATACCTGTCCAGTAGAGATGAAAATTTAATATTAGCATCAAATTCCCTGGAAATGGGAATGTACTGTCATGTACGGATGGTTGTTAGCTGCCGTGTGGGTGCTGGGACTCAAACCTGAGTACTTCGCAAGAGCAGTCAGTGCTCTTACCTGCTGAGTCATCTCTCCAGCCCCTCATACAGCTTCTTATTTCAAGGCATCAGTTTTGTTTTTCTGATTCACCGTTCAGCAGCAGACCCTGGATCCATTAGTAATTGTCTCTCTGTTTCCTCCCTTCTGTCCCCTTCTCTCCCCCTTCTCCGTTCTGCTCTTGTCTCTGTGGATAATAACCATCGATAGCTACTGTCCTCACTCTCCATGTTTCATCTCAACTTCTTTGAGTAGTTACTGCAGTTTCCTCTTCCTTTCCTCCCCTTTCTGAGGTGCACGTGTCGCACTGTGGCTTATCTCTTCATGCTGGAACACTCCTCCTTCAGATCAGAGAGTGCTTTGAATTTTCATTGAGTCCAGATAGCATTTTCCCGGACTGTCTTCCGCTTTTACCAGGGCTTACTGCTGCCTCTCTACTACAGCTTGTTTTAGGTGTCCCGGGGTCCTGAACCTGGCTTATTTCTAAGCAGCTTGTTCGATGCCCCTTTGGACTTTCACTCCACACATTACCAGCCTCCTAGAATCTAGACATCCATCATTTTACAAATACAGCATATACACTTTATGAGAAGACAGCTGTATACCTTCACATCCTTAAATCACATTACTTTTTCGCTAAATATATTTGTACATTGACTTATTTTCATCAATCAGACTATGCCATTGATCCTTTCATAAATTGCTTTTATTTTATCCTTTTGATAACAAGAAAATTTCACAAAAAGACAAAGGTATTTTCTTCTTGTATGAGGGCTTAGTTTCTTTTATTCATTTTTTTTTCAGGGAGATAACAAAATATTTAAGTTATAAACTTTGACAAAGATAACTTGTGGGCTGTGATTTCTGTGTGACACTACATAAGACAGTTGAAAAGGCAAAGTGATTTGGAATTTCTGCTGCTGTGTGAACTACCTTCTTATGATAGTATATGATAACCAAAATAAAATTCCTTGTCAAACCCAGCAAATCCCCAGAACATGTCACCAAAACATAAACTGGATTCCTCAGATTTACTGTACAGAATAGTGTAGGCCTTAGGAAAATCTCATTATTCTATTGCATTTCCCTTTATTTTTAAAGTATACTCCAACATTACTTTTGTTCCTGAACACTAAGATATAGAAATAACTCAAAAATGTGGAAATAAATTAAATGTCTCCCAGATGCGCTCTACTAGGCAGTGAACATTTTCCTCAGCTAAAATCTCACTACGACATGAGCAACAGCATCCTCGGCCGCTTGGCAAAGCTCTGCCTCGCCTGTCTTCTGTCTTCTTTGTCGCTACTCTCTTGACTACTGAAGTCGTGCCTTCACTTTTCATCTTCTGCTCTGTTCTTTGTCCGCCTCATTTAATAACTTACTTGCTGTACTCAGTCTTTTGTGTGAAAGATAATGTGTATGGTGGTGTTTTGCAATGTTTTACATTGGTCTGTCATTTATAGACAATACTAGTGTTTTATACCTGAAAAGACTGAAATAATTGTCTCGGTTTTTTGTTTGTTTGTTTGGTTCTCTTTCTATGTTTCTGAGCACAGGCTTTTGCTTTAAAGTAATGCAAGTTTAAATCTTAATTTCTCCATTTAGCCAAATACAGCCAGCTATTAAGTTACCTAATCTTTAGAAACTTGATTTCATTGTCATGTAGAAGAAATTGTATGTATTTAAGGACTATTTTAAGGCATAACATAACATAATGATTATTAGTTGTTTAGCACAAAATTATTATAAATGTATCTAAACAAATATATAACATAATTAGTTATATAACGAAAACTATTGTAGCCCTGGTATTGAGTCAGTAATGGTATTATCTTGGTTCTGCACACAATTTTATACTTCCATACTTGATGAACTTAGGTTAATTATTCACATTCTTTGTCAACAAAAGTTGAACAGTAACTCTTAATTTTTTAAATCTTCTTAAATATATTAAATAAAATGCTGAACTGCATGTCTCCTACAACTAATTAAGTTTATAAAGTGCCAGGTGTGGCGGTGCACGCCTGCAGTCCCAGCATTTGGGAGGAAGAGGCAGGCAAATCTATTTGAGTTCAAAGCCAGCCTGGTCTATGTAGTGAGTTCCAGGACAACTAGGGCTATGGGGAGACTAAAAAGAAAACAATGAAGGTTGATGACATCCTCTAAAGAAGTTTACGAATCCATGTAGAAATCAATGCCATCTTCAGCAGACCTTTATACAGAGAAGGTCAGGAGAATCTTCAACTTGAGTCATCAGTCATGAGCTCTCTGCCTCTTAGGTAAAAACTCTTCAAGCTCATCTTGCTTCTATGGTAGCTAATTTTGACAATAAGGATCTGGTCATGGTCAGGAACCTGATTAGTTCTTTGCCCCCAGCATCTGTCAAAGTGCCTCTATGTTGATGGGGCTCCATGAAAAGAGGGGATAACTGCTATTATCTTGATAACTTGGCAGATATGCTTTCTGAATTTTTATTAATATGACTGTGTTATTTACCCATCTTCTACCCACTCATTCTTTCCTAGACCTCTGGGTAAAACAAGTGAGGGTCTATGGAGCAATAACATCATATCTCTATACCTTAGCCTCCATGAATTAAGCATCAAAGCGAAAAACCAAACCTTTCTAGACTTCACATGTAAATAAAGAATTTATTTTCCCTCCAAAGCTTGTTATCAGTCACTTCCAAATGATGTCGTAGTTAACATTTCTTTGTGGTTCCAGAACACAGCTAAGTTACCAACTCACAGATCAAACTTTAAATTGGTATAAGGGGTCCTAAACTCTGTAATCACTAATATTATTCTCAATTTCTTATTAATTCTTTGAGGCTTTCATATAATTTTAATTTTCATATAATTTTGATCATTTTCCCCCCTCTCCAAATCTTTCCAGACCCAATCCCACCTCCCTACCTTCATCTTCTTTCTTTTTCCCATCCAGTCCAGTTTGTGTTGCCAAATACCCTTCAGCTCGCACCAGCCCTGGAGCATGGTCAACCTCATGGGTGCCACAACATTAAAAACATGATTCTTCCTTTCCCAACAGCTATTGTGCACCAATAGCTCCTTGGTTAAGGGATGGACTTTCCCGCCCATCCTGGGATTTTTGTCTGTCTTTAGTTTTAGCAGGTCTTAACAAAACATGCCAAAAGTCAAGAAAAACTAGCAATTTTTCTGTCCTCAGATTCTGTGTTCTACATAGAAGTCCAAGTTCTTCAAGCCAAGCTTCATTCTCACTGAGATTCACAGCAGGAGCAGAGGGAACAGGGAATACTGCTAGAGGCTTGTTTCTGCTGTTTGCTTGGGATTGTGGACATATTTAGCTTTCTATTCTTTTGTAAGTTCAGTATAGGACTTGAAAAATTGAAGCTTTTATAGAATTAAAAAACACCTACATTTTTCTGAGAAATCTGTGCATCATAATTCTTTTCAACCAACAGTAATGAGCTGATTTGTCTCGGTGCTTAGAGCCTTCTCTGGGTTATTAAAAAAGTAGCTCATTATAAATGAAAGTAAAGTCTTAACAATAGGACAAGCAATTAAAATAAAAGGAATCCACTAAATTCAAAGGAAAGCCAAAAAATTAATTTTAAAAATGAAAAGGTTATAAGAGCTACTTCAATGGTTTAAAATAAGAACTCACAAAGTAAGAAGAAAAGATCTGGGTTGAAAGTATCTGAACCATATGGAAATTTGTTTATTATTATATTATTAGAAAAGTAAGGAAATGTCTTTTATCATATCATTATACTCAATTCCAGCTGTGAATTTTAATTCAATGTTTCCAAATTAGGAAGGAAAATGTGATCAGAAAAATGTGGGTTTTCTTTTTCTTTTACAGTAAACACTAAGAATGAGAAAAGAAATGTTCTTTCCCCACATAGAGTCATTCATTTGGATGTGCATGTCTACGTAACCACTTGTAGTTATAAAAATGTTATTATTCTGCATGATAAATTCATTTGTTAATAAAATGCAAATGCCATCACATAGGCCTCAGGAATATAGGCTTAAGGAACTAAAATGCTATAGTGATGCCATGTAATTAAAAATATTGATAGTGGCCCTATTAACAGAAATGATGCAATATACATAGAGTCCTCATGAACAATTTCATTTAGATGGATAGATCTTGATACCTAATTTTTTAAAAGTATTGAATCTTGATTATATTCATATATTTATTTTTCTGAGATATGAAGCAATAATTATTCAAAATTTTATTTTGTAAACATTGGGTACCATGCTACAGAATTAATATAAGTATTTTGAAATACATATCAAATTAATAGATTTAAACAAAGTTAGTTGTATTATAAATGAAGCTTTTTGAGATAATTATAAAAATAAAAATTATGGCCCTAAATGTTCCTTATTATTATTATTACTATTGCCACTATTATTTGAAGTTTTAGTGTTAAGAGCCCCATGTAGCTCAGGCTGGCTTTAAACCCGCTGTGTAGCCAAAGATTACTGTGAAATCCTGATCTTCTGTCCTCTACCTTCCAAGTGTCATGACTGCAAGCTTTCACCACCACACTGAGTTTAAATATTTTACTTTAAATAAGTGATAATATATACATACTACAACTTTCCTTTTAAACAAAATATTTACCTAATAGTCTCAAGAGTGAACCAAGAAGTCCTAACACTATCTTTCAAAATCAAGTGTCACATAGTGATTTCATGTTGATGTAAGAGTTTAGGATAAAATGAAAATCTTTAAAAGTACATATTCTTTTATTCTTTTAAAAATATGTTATTATTTTTATTTTATGTCTATGCATGTATTGTCTGCATGTAGGTAAGTGCACTCGTGTCGTGTCGTGTAGGTAAGTGTCCTCTGCACCCGCAGAGGACAGAAGATGCTGTCGGATCCCCTGGAACGGGAGTTACGGACAGTTGTTAGCTGCCATGTGGGTGCTGGGATTCGAATCCAGGTCTTCTGCAAGAACAAGCAGTGTTCTTAACTGCTGAGCCATCTCTCAAGCCCCAGAAGTACATATTCTCTTAATATAATCATTAGCATTATTTTTTAATCAGTAAATATATACCAAGTTGTAGCAAAAGCAATGTGAGTGTAATGTCTACAAAACTAAAGACATTTTAAAGAAATGGAGTTAGTTATTTTATAATGTTTTCTAAAACCATGACTAGCAGAGCAGGAGCAGAAGAAAGAAATTAAATACCAATTAACAAACTGTACTGTTTTTTCTTTTCCTTGGTTTTCTTTAAAACTCAAGATCCTTTGTCTTTGTGATTTATTGTAACACTGTGATGGTCAGGTTAGAATTTAAGAACGCCTAATAACACATATAGGTGACTAATATTTTTGTCTAAAATTAAAAAAAAACTTCCCAGTAACATTTATTTTGATCAATACTGTGTATCACCACTTTAAAATACTTTAAAATATAGAACTGAGAATATTGTTCAATGACAGTGCAACATACTAGCCGTAGAGCAAGTCCTCAGAAACAATCCCTAATATCACAAGGGAGGGAGTCGTATTCTGAAATATAAGCAGCATTTTCTCAGTAGTAGATATATAAAATCACACTTTAAAAAGGTGCTCAGTGTGAGATTTTGAGCCTGAGGGATCAAGTGATCATTAATTGAATGCATATGAACACAAAAGTCTTGTGTGTCCCAGGGGTGGGAGATGCTTCAAAATGCAAACTCAAACATCTTAGGTTGATTGTATTGCATAGTATTTAAGCCAATTCAATTGTATCCATGTAAAATTAGTCAGCACAATATTTTCCTGTTCCCTCTGCAATTACAATAATCTTATCTATAGCAATAGTCTTTAGAGTTACTCTTAGATCACACTATAGAGCTTAGAAGAGTAAATAGTCTGTTCTATATAGATTTTATTTTATTTACATGATATCAACTAAAAGTGTTACATGTACATATTCAAACACGATTTTAGCTCAGTATTGGCATATTTTGGCCAAGTTTCTTAATTTTATTAGTCACTGCATGACTCATATTATATAAATACAGACATTATCATAGAATTACTCTCAAATTTTATACACACTATAGGAGCCATGTGTAGAAATCTTACGTGGGAGTGTCATTTGTACCATTGTTTTTCATAGATTCAGAGATGTAGAGATGTTTACTTTTACAGTATTAAAAAGAAGTAAATTAGAAAAAAAAATCATGTTTATGATTCTTTCAGTTGTGATGCTGTTGGTCAAAATTTCTGCAATTTGCTTCCTACAGTAATCTCTGAAGATACATAAAATACAGAATTTTATGCATGTGGTCACTTTGACCTCTCCTGAGTTATAAATGAGAAAAATAAGTCAGGAAAAGAAGAAATGAATTTGACAGGCAGGGAATAGAAGAAAAAATAACTGTTTCCAAAACCAGAACTCACCTGTTCACAAATCAGGAACACAGAACAGCACATAAGTGGCATAAAGGAGTCTAGAGGACTAACACTGAGTTTAGACCAAGTTAACCAGTTCACTCAATGCTATTGTTTGACCCTAATTGAGCTCAGTAATAAAGCAAAATAACTGTGACAGAAATCCAAGCAAATCATCACAGAATGATTTTGACTATGTGTGAAAAACTTGAAGCATAATTAGAAAAAAGTGTAAAAAGGTATTCCTGCTGGATGTGGTGGCCCCGTTCCTATAATCCATTATAGCCCAACACTTCAAAGTGAAGACAGGATCAAGAGTTCATGGCCAGTTTCTGATACACAGAGGATCTGAGGTCATTCTGGGTTACATGAGACCCTGTCAGAAAGCAACAACAACAAATAGCTCTTAAGCATTCATGAGTTAATATGTGTAATCATGTTAAAATAAAAGATCGTCACTGAAGCTTTAGACATATAACATAGTTGCTAAATAATATAGAAATCTCTGTGAAAATTAACACTAAGATTTAAATCATGAAACTACCAAGTGTTAGAGCCTAGAACTATTTGTTCTTGTACCTAATATTTGGTAAATACAAATATTAAAGTTTTCATTACAGTGAATGAAGATTGTAACTCAGGTATCCATCCCAGCATCTTAAGTGGAATGTGACAATGTATCCAAAACTTGAAGCAATGTTAACTTATAGTAAAGGGAGATTTTATCATTTACATACTTCTTATCTGTTTCCTATGACTTTCTAGAGCATTTTATTCTTCTTATTTTACAGAGGACAGTAATGCATTAGAGAATTTATAGCTAGATATTTCATTGTTTCCTCTTTAAAAAAGGAGATTCTCTAAAGTAATGGATATAATCTATTAATAATAGACAATAAAACATGGCAAATAGAATAAATAGTGGCATATAGTGCTATATGTTATTGTACAGAAAAAAGAGAAAATCACCCAAAAATATAGTTCTGAAAAAATCTAAAAATGAGGTATTTCTATTCTAAGATTCACCATATTGTATGAACAGATACACGATTGACATAATTTCACATTTTGAATTTTACACACAAGTTTAAGTCTCATTAAAACATACACAGATGTACATACAGTTTCTCAGTGTACATTCAGTTATCCTTTGTTTTGAGGTTTCTAAAACATTATTTCCTTTCATAGAAGAGACTAAGTGTAATAAAGTGGTCTTTCTACAATCATGCACACAATACAGGAAATATTTCTTCAGGCCACAGCTGTAGCAGGATAAGACACTGCATTGAATTCAATTCTTTGCAGGGACAATGCAGTCTGCCTGAAGATATCTCTCAGTTCTCCAGTGCTCTGCCTGCTGGAGAATTAACTTTTCCCTGAAAACATCTAGTTATTACCAATTGTTCTGATAGCAATTGAAACAATTACAGTTATTTACCAAGAGACATCAAATTTTGAAAGTTTAATTTCCTGATACTGGATAAAATGAGCTCCCAATGAGACATATCTAACTATGTCTGGGTGCTGAATACAGAGCAGTTAATTGTCAAAGGGGTCCTTGTTTAAGCCTGAAAAACAGAATGATTGATCCCACTTTCAGGTAACACTTCCTCCAAGCAGGGAAACATGGATTAAGTTACTTAATTTCTTTAACTCCCTTCCTCTGTAAAATTACATTAACAATTATTTGACAGAGTTGATACCAATAGGACTAATTGATAAAAAAGGATTGTAAAATGGTAATTATAAATACTAATGTACAAAAGAACACATTATAAGCAATTATGAATTTTGTTATTTGCAAAATAACAATTTAAGAGAAAAGTCCTTGGGTATTCTGATAATTAATACTTAAGAACATTTGTTTCAAATTCATTATAAAATTTAATACCATAATTCTAAAAGTCTTGCAATTCATTCAGATACTACTGTTAAGTTTTAAGAAATAGTGGTTGAAATATATTTGTGTTTTATAGAGCATACAATAATTATTCAGCTCAATGAATGCCTGCTGATACGCCCTCTTAAATAAGCTGCATTGGTAGTGTCACACTGCTATGACAAAATACCCAAGGAAATGATCTTAAAAAAGGAATGATTTCTTTTGGGTCATGCTTCTCTTCCTATCCTTCTGTAGACTGTATACTTTAGCCCTCCCCAAATCCAGGAGGCCATGTGTGATTAGGGCCAAATTACATAGAGTTGGCTGGGAAGAGTGGCTGGTTACTCCGATGAGGGTCCAATGACCCTGCTTGCTCCTCCTTTAATGAAGGAGCACAACTGTCAATAAGCCCAGTTGTGACAACATTTAACAAGCAGGCACAGCTGAAGTCATGATGGTAGTAGTTATTTCATGCAGAAGAGACTGCTGTACACCATCATCTTATTAAAAGGACATGGAATTTAAAAGGATTTGGTGCTAGGATACACAAATGAGGGAGAACATACATCTTTTATTTTTCTGAGTCTGTGTTACTTCACTTAGTATAAAGTTTCTAGACCCATCCATTTATCTGA
>NW_008333879.1:1460277-1468344 GCF_000622305.1 Nannospalax galili
GTCTTGCAATTCATTCAGATACTACTGTTAAGTTTTAAGAAATAGTGGTTGAAATATATTTGTGTTTTATAGAGCATACAATAATTATTCAGCTCAATGAATGCCTGCTGATACGCCCTCTTAAATAAGCTGCATTGGTAGTGTCACACTGCTATGACAAAATACCCAAGGAAATGATCTTAAAAAAGGAATGATTTCTTTTGGGTCATGCTTCTCTTCCTATCCTTCTGTAGACTGTATACTTTAGCCCTCCCCAAATCCAGGAGGCCATGTGTGATTAGGGCCAAATTACATAGAGTTGGCTGGGAAGAGTGGCTGGTTACTCCGATGAGGGTCCAATGACCCTGCTTGCTCCTCCTTTAATGAAGGAGCACAACTGTCAATAAGCCCAGTTGTGACAACATTTAACAAGCAGGCACAGCTGAAGTCATGATGGTAGTAGTTATTTCATGCAGAAGAGACTGCTGTACACCATCATCTTATTAAAAGGACATGGAATTTAAAAGGATTTGGTGCTAGGATACACAAATGAGGGAGAACATGTGTCTTTTCTTTTTTTTGAGTCTGTGTTACTTCATTTAGTATAATAATTTCTAGATCCATCCATTTACCTCCATATTTCATTATTTCATCTTTCTTTACTGCTGAGTAGAGCTCCATTGTGTAAATATACCACATTTTTCTTAACCACTCGTCAGTTGAGGGACACTTAGGTTGCTTCTATCTCTTAGCTATTGTGAAAAGAATAGCAACAAACATGGTTGTACAAGTGTCTCTATAATAGGATGACTCCTTTGGGTATATGCCAAGGTGTGGTATAGCCGGGTCATATGGTAGGTTCATTTTTAGTTTTCTAAGAGTTCTCCACACTGTTTTCCATAGTAGTTGCATGAGTTTGCAATCCCACCAGCAGTGAATGAGCATTTTCCTTTCTCTACATCCTCACCAGCATTTGGTATTATTTGTTCTTTTGATCCTAGCCTGACAGGTTGGGGTAAGGTGATACCTTAGGGTGGTTTTAATTTGCATTTCCCTAATTACTAATGATGCTGAACATTTTTTTTTTTGAGATGTTTCTTAGCCATCTTTATTTCTTCCTTTGAGAGCTTTCTGTTTTTAGATCTTTAGCTCATCTTTTCATTGGGTCATTTGGTTTCTCACTTCTTTGTTTATTGAGCTCTTTATATATTCTGGATGTTAAACCTCTGCCAGATGTGTCATTGGTGAAGATGACACATGCTGGGTAAAGGCTTTCCAGTGTGTATACTCTCGGGTCATTCATACACCTCAGCAACCCCTCGGTTAGTAAGCTCAGTAAATTCATTGGTTCCCCAGAAAAACTTTAAACAAACATTGGTTTGACACTAGAACCTTAAAAGGGAATAAGCATTGCTTAGTATCCCCAGGAAAAGAATTCTCACAACAGATGGAAAATTTATTTGTTAATGTTGTTATGTCTCACAAAAAAGAAAAAAAAAAAGACAAAAAGAAAGAAAATGAGGGCCTAGAGAGATAGTTCAGCAGTTAAGAGCACTGACTGCTCTTGCAGAGGACCTAGGTTTGATTCCCAGCACCCACATGGCAGCTACGAACTGTCCTTAACACCAGTTCCAGGGGAATCTGAAGCCCTCTTCTGGCCTCTTCTTCTGACCTCTTTGGCATTGCACGACACGGGTGTACTCACATATGTGAAGGCAATACACTCATACACATGAAATAAAAATAATAAATAAAATATAAAAAAAGAAAATGAGAATGTAAGAGATATTAAAAGGATATGGGAATGGAGATATTTTCCAAAATAGACAGAAAAAATGAGAAACCCTAAGCAAGTGATGAAGGATTGTGTAGGCTTGTTATGATATATAAAGGATGAGACAAAAATAATATACACACAATTTTTAAATTTCTAAGGTCATAGTCTAGTCAACTAGTCTAAGGAACATAATATATATCTAGTCATGGTTTATCTGAGAACATTTAATTTTTTACCCAAGCTTTATCTACATAGCACATGGTAATTAAAAGTACCAGACTGGTGGAACTAACCTTATTGGATGTTTAACAGCCATGCTTTGAGGCCTATACCAATCTGGTCAGAGGGACATAAAGGACAGTTTTTGCCCCTTCCCCACCAATGTTGACTAAGTTCCAGGGGATTATGGAACATCTCTCAAAATGTCCTTTAACTGTGGTGAGTCACCTGTCCTCTTGTTCAGGGAAGCCATGGAGACCCCTTGGTAAAAGAAAGAAGCCAGGAGCTCCTCCCAAGCCCATGTGACCCCTGAGGAACAGATCCTCAAACGACCTCAAGAATAAAAATAAATTGATTTATTATATTTCTTTAAGATTTTAAGAGATTACACTTCTCAGACATTAGGCTTAAGTCCATATAAAAAGTTATTAGACAATTATTTCTCATTTATGATTTTGTTCTGAATCAGAAAGTGTTGTTCAGATGTAAGATTTCAAATCTTGGTCTGCAATACTGTAGTGCCCACCTGTAGCTAAGGGAGACAACCCGCTATTGTTCTAAAATGATGGCCAAATTTGTTTTCTCCCCTTATCTAAAAGCCTTTAAGAGGGAACTGACACTGATTCTAGCCACCCCAACAACTCTCAAAATGCTTGAAAGCAAATCCTGAATCCATCACTCTCAAGTCCAGCCTGGGAAGACAAAAGATAAATGAGGAGGAACCCAATAGAGGGATTCTTTTGGAAGCCCTTGTCAAGAAATTCCAATGGATTCTGATATGAATATTTGAAATTTACCCTGTTGTGACTTTTTTCTAGCTCCCTGTCTAGAACTTGTAATGCTAATTACTCTTGCCTTTACTTCTCCTTCACATCTCCTATTCATCAGTCAAGTACTTTCTTTTCCCCCTACATATAAGAGTTACATAATTTGGAAGTCTTTTAGATAGACCCACTGAAGGGGTACCCAAATTGCCATACCCTGCCTCCCTGTTCAGCATGGAAGAAGCCAGAGTGGTCTGCATCCTGATTCCCTATCTGCAAGTTGGATAACCTCTTCAGAGGATGGTGTGATAAGAATAGGAGGTAAGAATTGGCTAGGCAGTTAGTGCAAAAAGATCCCAAAGAAAAGTAGCCAATTTCTTGGCTAAAAGTCAAAATGTCCTGTTAGCAACATACTATGTTCCAAAGGCCAAAAATGTCGAAAGTATTTGGGAGCTCTTATATAATCCTTAAAAGATTTTAGGGTTACCTCTTCAGGGGGGAATGTTATAGTAGCAAAAAGTCCCACTAAAAAAAAAGAAAGAGTGCATGAGGTTATCAGAAAAATTGATGGGGAAATAGGGGTGGAGTTTGAGGGGAGGAAGTTGGCATGGATTTGATTAAAACACCTTATATGCTTATATGCCTGTATAAAATTCTCAATAAATTATCTTTAAAAAAAGAATGATTTCTTTTGGCTCACAAGTGCAGTATTACAATCCATACACTGCTTGCCCCACTGTTTCTGGTACTGCTCAGGCAGAACATCATGGTGGGAGGGTGTGGGAAACAAGATGTTCACCTCAGGGCAACCAGACAGCAGAGAGTGAGAGTAAGTAGGGACCTGGGTTTTCTTTCCAGGCTATTCCCCAGCTACCCACTTCCTCCAAAGAAGCTCAAATACCACTTCCTCGCCCAAACTTCATCAAATTGTGACTCCATCAATGATTTAATTCACTGGGTATGTTAGCACCTTCCTAATCCATGACCTTTCAATAGTTAAATTCACCAAGACTTCAACATATGAGTTTTAATGGGATACTTAACCAAAGAAGATATAGGTTATATCAGCCTTTATAGCCTACAATGAATACAAAGAACTACTTCCACATAAATGGGTTTGTTTCATAACGCCCTTTCTAAATGAAGTACTTGTAGCTAACATACTGTACAAACTTTCTTTAGGAGGTGATATTGTTTATTACAAACAAATCATTACCTGATGAAGGAAAGCAAAGCTTCCTGTTGTCCATGTGTGCCTGTGTCCATGAAAGATTGTAGAAAGGGTTAGACAGACAGACCTCTTTAAGACAAAGCCTGAAAAATCCGAGTGTCAGTAAAATGTTGAGCCTAATGTTGTAGGGGGAAATAATTTATAATTAAGACATAATCCGTTCTGAGTTAATTACTCAGAGTTTGTGAACCATAGCCATGTTTAGGCAGCTTTGATTAACTACTTGAAGTAATTTACCTATTAAGTTCTGTGCCTATGATTCAAATATTTATTTTCTAACTCATGATTCCCTTTTTTACCTCATATAATTTTCAGTTTCTTGAGCTAACAATTCCCAATGCGGAGCAATCTCTTAAACAGAAAATGAAGCAGAACTGAAATGTCTTGGGAGTGTGGAGGTTAAAGACCCTGAATCTTTCTATTAGGTCCCCCTAGTACCATTTAGAATTTTTTGATAAATCTCAGCAAGGCTATAGATTTATACAACAGCACAAATTGAAAGCCTGTTATATGATCTACACTATTCTAACTACTTGTCATCTTGTGCTTGGTGAGATCTTTAAATTGGCATTTCCCATTTTGTGCCCTTAAAAATATCATGTTATATATTATATATTATTATCTGTTTCATAAAAATTGAACTTGTAGTGAGGTTAATTATATGTTTTTCTGATAGACAAACAACTGACTCGTGGGTAAAAATTAAGACTTAGGTCAATTATGGTGTGACACCATTTTCTTAGATCCACGTTTTTATCTAGGGCATAACACTAGTGCACCGTAGTCATCAGGAAAAAAAAACTAATTACTTGAATCAAAAATTAAAAAATAAAGGATCATATAAGAACTATTAGCTATATTCCTTATGCTTTTAACTGCATTCTAAAGACATCTTCTCCTTTTTTAATGTACACATTAGTCTCATTTACTGAAAACCCTACCATTAAATCTCTCCAGTGACATGCCTTACCTTTCTTCTCTGTTCTGTCTCATCACACTGCAGTGTGATAGGCACCAGTGGGTGTTAAGACAATAATATGAAAACTCTGAGGCATATCGGTATGATATTTAGATTTAGGTGTGGAATCATCTATTAGTGAGAAAAGCAAAAAAATTTCAATTCAGCTTAATTTGTAGGAAACCATAATGCCAGGCCCTAGGGTGAGATGAGCCTAAAACAAGTCTAGGCTACATTCTCTGCTAAAGGGAGGGGCTCTGAAAACAGTGGCTTTGATCCCTGTCTTGCAGAATACTGTAAGACTGCCAGGAGGAAGCAGCCTCATAGTAAGTGCAGGCTCCCTACTCTGTGGGAAAATGTCTTGGTCAACAACCCTTAGCTCATCTCCTTGTTCTAAACAAATAACTCAGCTATCCTTAGCTAAGAGGTTAGGCCAAGTTAAAGGTTTACTCTTAAGCTAAAAGCTAAAAGTTTATCATGCTTTTAGCTCTAAGAAAAAAAAAAATGTTGTGGCCAATAAATTACTGGACGGGCATTGATAACCTTGAGTAAAAGTTTAAAAATCCTTCTGACGCCAACTAACAGACTAAATGTCCTGTTTCTTTATACCCTAAATCTTTGTTTGTGACTGCCATATCTCATGTGACAGCTAGTTCCTTGAGATGTATAAAAACAATCTGAATTTTAAAATACATCAGCTTGTTGAAAAGACACGGGTCCCAGAGTCCAAGACATCAAGTCTCTCTGCCCTGAAGCCAGTAGGTCGCCTGCTGAGCAAAGCAAATGAGTCCCAACATTAATTTTAGTTCTAATTTGCTAAATTATGTCCAATTGAAATTCTTAAGATCCTGACATATTCCAAATGTTTATTGGACCAATGGAAAGCCTGTGCTAACAGGGCAGGAGAGACTGGACATGGCAAGGCATCCATGCTGAACTTCTCACAGGCCATACTCAAGTAGCAATTTGCTAACTGCCCCAGCTCAGATCCGAAAACAATGTACTAAGCAACAGACACTGACCACTAAAATGACAGAAAAGAAAATGTATTTTGTTTCATTCTCATTTCAAAAACGGTTAAAGCACTTAAAATGCAATATAGCACCAAAGTTGTGTCCCAGTGACTTTACTGAAGGGTTAGAGATGTTTGGATTTAATCTAAAAGTCAATAGAGAGGAGGACTATCAAATAATAAAATTAAGAAGTTTGTAACATGAAACAAAAATGAGAAAGCACTAAGGTACTCCAGGGGAATAAATCTAGGAAATAGATTAGCTTAATGCAAGTCTTTCTTAGTGAGGCTACTGTATTTCTGACAATAAAGAAGAGGGACATCTTTACTTAACGAGCAACCCCAAAATACTGTTTCTCAGCAATTCTTTTTCACAACAGAAGCCTCTTTTCTTTTCAAAATGTTGGTCATCTAACTACAGTCCTTGTGCCAAATCAGTCCCTTCACCTAAATTTGTGGAGTTTAAAGATTTCTTGTGACACAGTTATATCTGATCTTTTATGTATTGCCCACGATTGCTTGCACAGAATAATGGTAGAGTTCAAAGCTGTCAAAATATCACATGGCCTGTAATATGTATAGTAGTTATCATTTAATCCTTAAAGGAAAAGTTTGAAAACTATATTCTAGAACACATTTCATGAACAGTTCAAGTAATATATACATAGTAGCATAGTAATTAAAGAATGGAAATAAAAGTGTAACACTGTATCCAATTTATTAAAATGTTAACAGAGTAAACATTAAAATATCTTCAACTTTTCATTTTCAACTATTGGAAATATACATTGTTATATGCTTTTTTCTTATATTGACAATTTATGTTTAAATATATTTTAATTATTTCACTTAAAAACACAGAATGCTGTAGAAGACAGGAAACTTGCAAATAAGGCCCTTGAGCACAGGAAACGTATTCATTCTTTGTTAATTCTTGTGTTCAGGTACCACATTTAGAGCATCTACCATCTACTGTGTAATTTTCCTGCTGTTAGGGGTACGGAAATGAATCCAGACAATGCTCTTCCCTTACCAGGCTTCCCAGATCCAAAGTATAGGACCTGCTATGTGGGCACTTATGGATGCAGCTGGTCTGAATATTAGTGAATCATAGGGATAAAAAGAATTGTTATGTTATAAAAGAAACTCCAGGAAGGAGGGCTATGGGAGGGTGCCAGTGGGGATGGGGGTATAAAGATGATTAAGATTGTTTGAGATGTTCTGTTTGAAATACACACACACACACACACACACACACACACACACAAATCAATTAACAAAAAAAAAGAATCTCCTGTTTTGAGACAGGGTCTCCTTGCAGCTTTAGCTGGCCTGGAACTCACTTTGTAGACCAGGCTGACTTTGTTCTCACAGAGATTTGCCTACTGCCTGTCTCCCAAGTGTTGGGATTAAAGTTGTGCACCTCCTCACCCAGCATTGTGAGGGACTCTAGACCTGCTGTCTATACCTCAGTAGATGAACTTGCATTGAGGGATGTCGGGGGCCACTAACTTGACACAATAGGCTTAACATAAATGACAGAATATATGAATTCCTGTAGAGGGGGCTATATGCCAGTGGAGAAGGGGGTATAAAGATGATTAAGATTGATTGAGATGTTCTGTATGAAATACACAAAAATTCAATTAAAATATTTAAAAAAAGAAACAGACATTTCATGAATTTATAAAAAATAATAAAATAAAATAAATTTTTGGGAAATAACCATAATAATGGTATTTAGACTATTTTATACCTTCAAAAACTAAGAAGAACTTAACGTCTTTGAATTGCCTTCTCAGTTCCCACGTACCTGCTGACTTATTATCTGTTGACATATAGAAATAATCTATAATTCAAATATTCTTTTAATATTTTATTTATTTTGACTATATGTATGAGTGTTTTGCCTGCATTTATGCAAGTGCATCATGTGCATGTCTGGTCCAGGGTGAGGTTAGAAGAGGGTGTTGTATCCTCTAGAACTAGAGTTACAAACAGCTGTTAGTCACAATGTGGGTACTGGGAACCAAACTTGGGTCCTCTGAAAGAGCATTAAGTGTTCTTAAACACTGAGCCATCTCTTCAGTTACCATATGTAACTTGTAAAAAGATATATATAATATA
>NW_008333879.1:1468385-1552080 GCF_000622305.1 Nannospalax galili
TTTATTAAATCTAAGAGTAGATATAATTCAAAAGTAAAAAGTTTTCTCTTTGCCTAAAAATTTGTCCTTACAGAATATTTACAAGTGAAGGTGCTGAAACTTTTAAGCTTTCCAAATATACTTCCTATGTTTTCAGTATTCTTTCTGATATGTTTATGTCCATATAAACAAATTTATCTGAGTTACAAAATGAAGATATTTTCAGTGGGTGTTCAGTCTGCTCACATATACTTCCCGTGACAGTAATAATCAAATGATCACTGTTATTACAAAAACCTTTCAAATTGTTTTGCTTAAGTACATTTAATCTTGGTGTAAGATAATATGTCAAAGTAACTATTTCTTTTTAAGCTTTGTAATATAATTTTTAAGCAAGCAGCACCCTCAGATTTGAACTTAAAACATGAAGCTCCTTTGGGCATTGTATTAGAGAAAACAAAGCTTGGCTTTGTAATTATTTTGGGGAAATTTTTAAGAAAAAAGACAGTATTTTTACTCCTGACTTTAAAGGAAATGGACTAAGTTTCTGAGCAACTATAAACGCTAAAACTTTGGCATTTACCCTATTTTCCAAATGCTGTTTATTCCTGTGGCTATTCTAGAGGATTGCTCGGCCACCTTCATAATCAGATCTGCAAATTCCCACTTAGCATCAAACATTTCAATCTGAAGGTGATTTTTATCCCTGATTGGGCATCAAAATCTAATGAACCAAATGTTTCTTTTCTGCACATGCCAAAAATGAGCATCCTCTTATGATCAGTTCTGAAGACGTTTGTCAAGGCACCACTAATGTTTAGACAGAAGAGCATATGCCATTCTGCTGCAGGCTTTCCACATCCTCCTTCTAGATTGTTAATCATTTTACAATTAGTAATTTTTCAACATGAAAATCAGTCAAGTTTCCCCGAAAATATTTGCTAGCATCACAAACTTTCTTAGACCCTTAACAATGTCAACTTCTAATTACACTAAAAATGAAGCTCTGTTTATGTGTGGGCCTAACTTGGGCACCAAGGTTGCTAATGATTCTGAAAAGTACCATAGTTTTCTGTTCAATTTAGGAGCATGGCAAACTTTAAAAAAATTTACTTCTGATAGGCATAACTTCTATTATTAAGGAGATAAAAATTTTAAGAAAACATAGTTTCATATATACAATTTTCAATGTTGCTATGTCCATTTTCCTTTCAGTGTAAAATAATGTATCTTTAATAAATACAAGAAAGCAACATTTTAATATGGAATGATGTATAGATACTACCAACAGGAAAATTAAATCACCTCTTAAACAAAAACTGCATTAGAATTCCTTGAAGTCTGCTAAGAATAATAAATGTGGATAATTATTCCTTTGGGAGATTTCTTAGCTATCCAAAGGGCTATGGAAGATATTTAGTTCAAATAATTCTGAAATGAAATGTGAACACAATAAATGTTCATTTGGGGATATTTCAGGCATAGTAGTAGGACCTTGTCGTTCCATAGTTACATATTATCTAATCTATCGTCAATTTTCTCTTGGTTGAGTGCTTTACTTTGTCATACTTTTGTGTGAAAATCTTAGTCAGAGTGAAACGAAGGTGGAAAATTGTCCAGTGTTTTAGAGAAAACAGTGCTGGGAGTTTCAATGCCTGAGTAACCTTTCTGAACTTTAGGACTGTGATGTGTGGCTATCACTTCATTAGGAACAAGCTAATTCATAAAACTATTGTATGAAAACTCAATATATGGACATAGCTGTCAGATTTGTGTTGCACTAATGTGAGAAATTCAAGACTACACTGAATTCTAAGGTGACTCGCCATAGTCTGGGGAAAGATCAACCACGTTTTGACCGAAATGATCATTCTTACTTAATCAATATAGATAAAGTAGCAGAGGAAAAATAAACAAAGAAACAAAACAACAACAACGAAAAAAACAGGGTTTTTAGTGAATTTTTGTGTGTTTCATACAGCGTCCTGTTCTCCATTGGCACCCTCTCATAATCCCCCATTGGAATTCATACATTCTGTGATTTGTGTTAAGGTCTATGATGTCAAGTTAGTGTCTGCAGATGTCCTGCAATGCAAGTTCATCCACAAATGGCCATACACAGAAATTGTCTGTGAATTTCCCAAACTTAAGTGGCATATCTACAATGCAACCTTTATAGCTAAGGCTCACAGAACATAGAAAAGAGAACACTAATGCATCTCTCAATTCTCATCAGTGAAGCTCCTTCATACAACAGAAGGCCAGGAACCGAAAGGCCACAAAAGGCCAAAGTGTAGAGAACAAAAGTCTGCAGAGTAAGGGTTCTTGGACAGAACTTCTATATTAAATTTTACTCACCAAGGGCTCAGGGACCATTGCGGAGGGCAGGGCAGAAAGACTGTAAGAGCCAGGGAGGAGGTGCACGGCCGTATGGAACAAAAGCAGTTTTGTGTTGTTGCATTTTCTTTGTCTTTAGCTTTTACAGACTGTCTTTCCCATTCTTTCCTCTTTGCATCCTTTCTCTTGATCAATAAGGAGGATTAAGCATGAAGATGGAAAAATAACAATGAACTGATCCCAGTGCCAGTGTTTTGCTTCATTACACAAAAGGTTTTATGTGTGCATAAATAATTCATAGCTGAGTGCACTCATGTAAATCCAATTCAACTACATAAAATGCAGCATGGAAAGTGTAACAGAAATGTGGGTAAACTGAGTTTTACTGATAGCAGAACATAAACTGCCCAAATAAGAAGAAATTATCATATAGTTTTAATAAAAGTGTAAACCATCTGCACTTCCAGTGCGTGTTCTGTAGCAGGTTCTATTTCCCAGTGAAAGATTTGTGGGAAACTGCAGTCTCCAAAATGTCCCAATTCAGGGGCAAAAATAGAATAATTTCCAGTTTCCAGAATGTTTACCCTTTGTCCTTAAGCCATACAGCTTCTTCCCAGGACAATTCCTTGTTTGCAGCACTAGGTACCATTTAACACGGTTTCATTTTACATGTAGTCTTAGAGGCCTTTGTACTGCAGGGATTAGAGACATTAAAAAGAGTGAACGAAAGTCAGTGATACTTGTTTAGCAGGATCATGAAACTTAATGAGCCTTTTCAGAACTCTGTGGGAAAGAGAATCGGTGCTTAGTGGCTAAGAAGACATAAATATGGTCTACAGTAATGTTGTCTTGGAGGTCATCTGCTGCAGAGAGCATTTTTTTTACCCTACATTTTCTGGGCCTCACACTGTCATTTGCTGAGCTTAAATGGCCTCCTCTGCTCCTTGGTATTGTCCTCTTTGCCATAGCTTTTCATCCTTGCAATTTGTTGTGGTGTAGAGTAAACCCTGAAGAAACACATGGGAGAGAAAGACAAATGAAGCTTTTAAATCAGATATTAATATCTGATCAATGGTTTGTTGAGATCATTGATGAGTGTGATGATACTGAATACTTGGTTGTGTTCATCAACCTACAAGCTATGAGATGATGAAGAACAAGGACAAGGAATCAAAAGATAACATACCCTGTAGTAAGAGTTTACACTTCACTTGGGGATATAGCCCAGTGTATAGAGTTCTGGCCTGTATGCATGAAGCCCTGGCTTCAATATCCAATACTGCATAAACTTTGTGTGGTGATGCACACCTCTAATCCCGACAGAGGGAAGCAGGAGAATCAGAAGTCTGAGGACATCCTCACATATGAAGTTCAAAGTCAACCTTTGCTACAATAGGTCTTGTTTTAAATGAAAAGGAAGGAAGGAAGGAAGAAGGGAAAAGAAAATAGAAAACCCCACCAAAACGAAATTATTTTAGCAAAAATTATTAAAATTAATTTGAACTAGCAGTGGTGGAATGGTGATACACAGCTGTAATCCCAGTATTTGAGCTGCTAAGCAATGGGGATCATGAGTTGGAGACAAGTTTGGGCTACAAAGGGAGTTCCCAAGCATAAAAATACCATTTGAAATAGGAAAAATTTTAAGACAAATAAGTTAATAATTTAAAGAGAACAAATGCACAGGGATAAAATTTATTTACACAGAGAGAGTCTATGCACAAGGATAGAGTCTATGCACAGGGATAAAGTCCATGCACATGGATAGAGTCTATGCACAGGGATAGGGTCTATGCACAGGATAGAGTTTGTGTATGAGGATAGGATTTATGTGCATGGATAGGGTCTATGCACAGAGACGGGGGCCTATTCACAGGGATGCTGCCTATGCACAGGGATAGAGTCTATACACAGGGATAGGGTCTATGCACGGGGATGGGGTCTATCCACAGGGATAGGGTCTATCCACAAGGATAGGGTCTATCCACAGGGGTAGGGTCTATGGACAGGAATAGAGTCTATGAACAGGCATAGGGTCTATTCACAGGGGTAGAGTCTATAAACAGGGATAGGGTCTATGCACAGGGATAGGGTCCATGCACAGCATAGAATCTATGTACGGGGATAGGATTTATGTGCATGGATAGGGTCTATGCACAGGGATGGGCTCTATCCACAGGGATAGGGTCTATGGACAGGAATAGAGTCTATGCATGGGTATAGGGTCTATGCACAGGGATAGAGTCTATGCATAGGGATAGGGTCTATGGACAGGAATAGAGTCTGTGCATGGGTATAGGGTCTATGACCAGGGACATCTATGTACAGGAATAGAGTTTATGCACAGGAATAGGGTCTATACACAGGAATAGAGTCTATGCACAGGAATAGGGTCTATGCACAGGAATGAAGTCTAGGCACAGGGATAGGGTCTATGCACAGGAACAGAGTCTATGCACAGAGATAGGGTCTATTCAAAGTAATAGAGTTTATGAACAGGGATAGGGTCTAGGCACAGGGACAAGGTCTAGGCACAGGGATATGGTCTATGTATTTTTGTACTTTTTGTATGTATTTTGTCATTGTCTGTCAGTCTTCAGTTGTACTAGGTACCTTATTGGAATCAAGGCTTTCCTTTCTATTGTTGCAGTTTGGTTCATCAGATAAACCAAGTTCAAGGCTAATGAAGAGTGTGAAGCAGGAGTTTTCCATTTCATTCCTGCTGGGAAAACTCTACTGACAGCAAACAATCTGTTTAAGTCATTAACAGCACCCTCCTAAATAGCTGAGTCTCAATTCATCTCAGCTACGGAGATTAAAGATTTGGGTTTATGAGAGCTACCACTGCTCTTTAGAAACATTTTCTGGTAACAAATACTTGTCAAAAATTCTAAATATTTCTAAATGAAATATTGTACAGTGATCAAAAAATATTTTCTTCTTTGGGTTCATTTTCTATTCACTTTACCTGTGTTTAAAATATTTATGTTTTTATTAGAAAAATAACAAAAAGCAAAAATACAAAAATAATCTCTAGGGCTGGAGAGATAGCTCAGTCAGTGGTTAAGAGCACTGGCTATTCTTGCAGAGGATGCTGGTTCAGTTTCCAATACCCACAGAGAGGCTAACAACTATCCATAACTCCAGTTCCGAGGTCCAATGCTTTCTTCCTCTGTAGGCTTTGCACAACATGGGTGCACTTACATATGTTCAAGCAAAACACTCATACACATAAAATAAAGATAAAAAAATAATAGTCCATCAGGATAACTAGCTAAAGGACAAATGAACTTCAATATTTAATGTCCCCCACTAGAACTAGTTTTAAAATTATTATCCCAGAAAATTACCATCAATCAAGAAATATGTGGATTTATATATCATGGCACTACACAGCACACATGGTAGAATTAATTGAGAGCATCAGTTTTAAGCCATATTATTTTTCATCTATTGACTGCAGAGGTAAAGAATACATTGCCAGGGCCTGTGGGGAGCAGGAGTAATGAAATAATTTAAAAGTGCACAGAAGGATATTGCCATCAGATTAAAAAATAACAACATAAAATCAAGGTAAAAATTGGGTAACATTGAGGTAACAAGAACCTCAATGAAACAAAAACAATTCAATGATTCTATATATAGCTCAAATGTTCTGTATCAAGAGAATAGGAAAACAGTATTAATGATTAAAATATTTAGAAAATGTTATGCCCATGAGCACTTCTTTAGAAATGTCCTTCTTCAGATCAGTAGACTGATAAGAAAATTTCATCAACCAATTTATATGGACAAGAGATTGTTAAAATAAAAGTCAGTGTTCTCGTGTCCTGCACAGATTCCTGTGTTGAACACTTGGTCCCCATTGTGTGACACTATTTGGGGGGATTGTAGAACTTATAGTATGAAGCTTTATGGGATGTCATGAGTCACTGAAGGCCTGTCCTTTGAGACTATTTCTTATCCTGTTCACTTCTGATATTACCTTTACCTGTGTTCTGTCTTCCATAAGGCAAACACCCTGCTCTGCCATTTGCCCTTACCACCATGATGTTCCATTCAAGCTGCCAGGTTCACACAACTAAGGCCTGAATACTCTGAAGGCTTGAGCCACAACAAACCCTTCCTCTTCTTAAATTATTTCTGTCAGGTATTTGTTTACAACAATGAGGAATCTACTAAGTAATAAGGAGATAAAGGGAAAGGTGAATGTACAAAAGAAATATGGCATCACAAAGTGCAAAGGGACTGAAAGATAAAGGAAAGAGGAGAGTAGAACGACTTGCTGTTTTTATGCAATAGGTAGGAATTTAAAAAAAAACTCACAGTAAAGAAAGTATATTTAAATAATATATTTTCTTAAAAAAAAGTATGTACAAAGCAAGCCACTAGAACAAAATACAAATATTTTAATACAATAATATCAATAATAATAATAAAGCAAACAACTCAAGTGAATATAAAAGGTAATATAGTATATACTGCTATAAAATATTATGAAAAAGTTGAGATTGAATATTTTGACAAATGTCAGAGGGCTCAGTTCATCTAAAAACATTCATTTTTATTCCCTAAGCCCATTCTGCCTTGTTTCCAAAATTCTTATGTCTTGATCAGTTTTTATTTCTGTGTTTATTTCCTATCTTCAGGAGCTACAAAAGGTTCCAATTTTGGTCAAAGTGGGCACAATGCCAGAGAAGTCTTCTACCACCCAATTTCAGCTTGATTCAAAGCATGGATGTGCTATGACAATAATTTGCCCTTTTCGGTAGAACTCAAAGCAAGGAACAGTGAGAGGAGAGCAGGTGCAAATTAACCCTGAGCTTCTTTCAGCGTGTATCTCCTGAGACATGCAAAACTGCAGTTCCTCTGTCCCGCTACAACATATTCAGGTGAGAATGTCCAGGTTGTTGACAGAGTGGGGCAAACAGGAAAGAGTGTTTTCTTTCAGTGTTGTCTGTGAGTGTGGCAACTGCTAGGCTGTTTTGTTTTGTTTTGTTCCATTTATCTTTTTGAGACAGGGTCTCCCTGTAGCCCCAGCTGGCCTGGAACTCACTATGTAGACCAGGCTGGTCCTGAACTCACAGAGATCCCCCTTCCTCTGCCTCCCAGTGCTGGGATTAAAGGTGTATGCCACCACACCTGGCCCCTGTTGGACTGACTTTAAGGATAGTGAGCAGTGACTAATTGATCCACTAGGCACAGCTAGGATTCTCCTGTACCATCCAACTCTATCAGAAATCTCCCACAGCACTAAATCAGGTGAATCAGTGCACAATTACAAGGTAGATTTCCCAGTCTCATTTGTGACCTCCAGAGCCAGAGCTTAGAGATTAAGCTATTAATACCTTCCTGTGACAAAATTTTAATACAACATCAATTTAAAAATCAACAACAAAATACCCATAGCCACATTAAGGGATTTGAACTACAAGCGTTGTATCAACTCAAATTTCTTATAAAGGACAGCTTTGTAATAGATCCATATTCCTGGTTTTTGCTTGTTTTTTTCTTTAAAACCTTTTTAAGTTTATTTATTTTTATGTATATGAGTATTTTGCTTGAGTGTATGTAGTGCACCGTGTGTATGCAATGCCTGCAGAGACCAGAAGTGGGTGTCAGATCTCCTGGAACTGGATTTAGAGATTGTTGTTAGCTCCCATGTAGGTACTGGGACCAGAACCTGCATCCTCTCTAAGAGCATCCACTGCTCTTAACTGAGTCATCTCTCCAGCCCCATGTTGTTTGCTTGTTGGTTCATTATTTATTGTTGTTTGTCTGATATATTTTGTCTGTCTTATTCTTATAACAGATAAAGTTAAAGCTTGAGTTACCAAACACTATCTTGTAAATTGGATTTAAGGCAGATATTGTCAAAAGCTATTAATATTTTGAACAAAACATGATATCCTCTTTGTTCACTTATTTCTGTTAAATGCACATAAGAATGCCACTAACTTCATTCACTTCACTCTTTTTATGTGTGATTCCTGGATGAAATCATAACAGAAATAATTCTACAGGTTTATGACATGCCAGAAACTCTTCCAAGAATTTTGCAAGTATAAAACCTTTAACCCTCCCAATGTGAGGAAGGTCCTGTTGTGTTTCTCACTTTACAATCACAAGGGAGCAAAGGAAAATAACAGTTATGTTGTTTGAATAGGTTCAAACTGTTGAGAGGAATCAGAGCCAAAATCCATAGTTCATCCTCACTGCTCCAGAAACCAACAGGTTGCTTGCTGCCCTGAAGGAGCCCATGGCCCATGGTGTTTGTACAACATGGAAGGCAAGGTAGAAGGCAATAATAAATCATTAAGACCAAACTGGAACTTGCTAATTTAGATTTTCAGTTTCTCGGTATCCAGACTTTTTTTCCCCAGACTGGGACAAGCCCACAACTTGATAGCAGTGTACAATCTGCAAATGAGGGAGAACATACATCGCTTGTTTTTCTGTGTTTGTGTTATTTCACTTAGTATAACACACTCATGTTCCATCCATGTACCTCCAGATTTCATGATTTTCTTTTTCTTTACCACTGAGTAGAACTCCATTGTATAAATGACCCACATTTTCATTATCTACTCATCAGGTGAGGGGCACTTAGGTTGCTTCCATTTCTCAGCTATTTTGAAAAGAACAGAAACTTGTTTTTCACACCAGCTAAGCATTATTCTCTCTCTCTCTCTCTCTCTCTCTCCTCTCTCTCTCTAGCTTCCTCACTCTTGCTCTCAGTCTCTCTCATCCTCCCTCCTCCCCTCCAGTTAAAGTACCCCACATTTTCTTCATTTTACCCTTCATAATATCTGTCATGATTATACCTGACTCCTATGGTTCCTACTCTCCAGAGACTGCTTTACTGAGTGAAGTAATGCTGGAGTATTTTAGTTTGCTTTGATAAACAACTCTTTAGGACACAAGATGCCCCCGTAACCCCAGGGAATCAACCACCCTCCCTCACAGGGCTGATCACATGATTTACAGGAATTCTAGTCCCAATCAGTAAAATGAAACTGTAAACCGAAACCTAAGCTGTCTGCTCATGTACGACCTGATAATTGTACTCTCTTCTAAATGACTTAAGATTCCTATATAAGCTCGCTGCTTCTTCAATAAAGTAGATCTGGGTCTCTGAACCTGGTCTCCTGTGTCTGAATGCAGCTCCACTGATGCAGCCTCCTCAACAGCCCTGGGGTCCAGGATCAGGTGGCGGAGGTGGCGACTGTGAAGGTGGCCCAAACGGACGGCCGCAGCTGGCACCCAAACGTGGGGCCCTTGCAGACTCAGGTTCGAGCACGGAATGCCCTCTTTTTCTCCCCTTTCTCCATGGATAATTTCTCTCATCATCCTTGCATTCCTGCTCTTTTGGCCCGTAGTCTTTGGCCTGTCTCCACCGGTCATCTCCTTAAATAGCCCGTGAGTCCCTCTGGGTACGTCTTGCAGGGTAAGTGACCTCCAGTATGGGGAATAGTCATCCAGCTGTCACCAGCTCCTGCACCACAGCACTGGATTCTCTCCTCAGGAGCAGGTGAATTAAGGTAACAGAAAAGGATGTAGCCAAAGTGGTAGATGAAGTTTTGGCTCTTGCCCCTTGGTTTGCAGAGTCCTGCTGCTGGGATCCTGAACAATGGACTCATGTGTTATTCTTAGCTAGAAAGAAAGAAGTCAAGGAGGGATGCCTGCAATCTGGGTTGTTCTACCCCATTGTAACTGCCATTCTGGCCTCTCTGTGGGGAGTTCCCCCTGATGCCCCTGAACAAGATGATCTTATTTTAAAGGAGATAGATAAACAAATTCAACAGCAGGATGCTGTGGATGGGTCACCCCAAGTGCTCCAAGTCACAGTGAAACTAGCAGAGCCTTGCTCAGACAAAAAGGCAATGTCTGCTGCTGAGGCACTGGCTGATTATCAGCCCCAGACTGGTACAGAAAAGGGCAAATGCTGGGTTTGTGGGGGACAGGGCCATTGGTCTCTCACCTGTCCTAACAAACTCATTAAAGAGGCTAAGAAAAGTGAAGTTCCTCCTACAAAATATCCAAGGTGCTGCAAAGGCTTTCATAGGGTGAATGAGGGCAGATCTAAGGTGGATATGCATGGTAACCCCATACAAAAGGGGCCTTTAAACGGCCAGCAGGGCACCGCTCAGCCCTGCCCCAAAGAGAGGAGGCCCTCATCTCCCATGCCCAATGGACAGTGCCTATTGATCTACACAAACCCAGACTGCAGCTTACCCTGGATGGACATAAATTTAAAGGCTTAATTGATACTGGAGCTGATGTCAGAACAATTAAACAGGAAGAGGCATTGCCTCACTAGCACTGCAAGCCCAAACCTCCCATACAAGGGGTTTGGAGGCTTACAAAATACCCAACAGGTCCAACGCCCTGTGGTCTGGACTTATCCAGATGGCAACACAGGAGCAATAAAGTTGCTTTAAGCCACAGGACTTCCTCATAATCTCTGGGGGAGGGATATTCTTACTAGCATGGATGTTGTTCTGACCACTGATGACAAAGCCTTTTATGATGATTGCATTGTTAACCAGTGCACAGGAAATGCACTCCATCCTCACCCCCAATTCTAATGGCCACTGCTCCATTGCCCAACCCCCCCCCATTACATTGACCTGTAATTCAAAACCTCCAATATGGGTGGAGCAAGTGGCCTCTCCCTTCATATAAGCTAACCCACTTGATTGCTTTGGTCCGAGAACAATTATCCTTGGGTCATATTGAGCCCACTCTTAGCCCCCATAATTTTCCTATTTTTGTTATTCAAAAAAGGTTGGAGAAATGGAGACTTTTACATGACTTAAGGGCTATTAATGACCACATGGAGCCCTTGGGAACCCTACAACTGGGATTGCCTCACCCAACTGCCATTCCTAAATAATGTGTAATTATTATAATAAATATTAAGGACTGTTTTTCTCTATTCCTCTCCATGATAATGACAAACCCTATTTTGCCTTTTCTGTGCCCACCACCAACCATAATCTCCCAGTCCAATATTATCAGTGGAAGATCCTTCCACAAGGCATGAAAAACAGTCCTACCATTTGCCAATATTATGTGGCCCATGCATGCAGGCTTTTGTTGACTGAGGTGTATATCCGTTCTCACGGGTGCCACTCCTTCGTTCTCATGGGTGTCGAGGCTGCTCCTCCCCTCACCCTAGGCTGAGGCCACTCTTCTGCCCTCCCTGGGCTGAGGCTGCTTTTCTGTCTCCCCTGTGCGGAGGCCGCTTTTCTGCTCACCAGGTGCTACCTTCTGTTTTCGCTGCTTCTGCCCAGTCCCGGACCCCAGGACTGGTGAGGAGACTGTGTCAGCAGAGCCACATTCAGACACAGGAGACCAGTTTCAGTGACACAGATCTGGTTTATTGCAGGAAGGCACAAGCTTATATAGGAGAAGTGGTCCAATCACAGCACAGCAAGTAGGATAATTATTAGCATAACAGACTTAACACCCTATCACAGAATAGCAGGTAGGATGCCTCATTAGCATAATGGGTTTCAGATTACAGAGCCTGGATTCCTGGAAACCAAGGGACCCTGATTGTTGCAATATCTAAGTGTTGCAATTTTGGATTCCAAGGATGGTGATTAGGGAGTGGTGAGCTCTAGGCATCAGTCTCATGATCTACCAGTGGGAGCAAATGTCACAAGGCATTTCTTGTGGCTCCAAAGTTTGGGCTGTTGCCTTGGGCCTGCTGTATGGCTGTCAATAAGACTTTCACCCTAGGCTCAAGCTTGTCTCCCACATATATGGATGACATTCTTATTGCCCATAAGGATGCTACAAGGAGCTTTTCAAAAACTTAAAACAAATCTCTGGGCCTCACTATTGCTACAGATAAAATTCAGTTACATGCCCCATATACCTTTCTGGGCCATTTTATCCAAGATGTAATCTGCCCTATAGTCCCTGCTCTTATCTGACACGATAAGATCACCCTCTCTGAGGCACAGACCCTCTATGGCAACATAAATTGTATATGGGGCTTTCTACCCTTGTCCACAGAAAAGGGTACATTGCTCTTTGACCTCTTGTGGGGTGCTGATACAGCCTCCATCCCCTGCAAATTCTCACCTGTGGCTAGGCATACTGTAACAATGATAAATACACACTTGTCTCAAGCATTCATTAATAGGGTACAACCTGGACAGCCTATCCAGGCCTTAGTCATTCCAATGAAAAACACCCCATGGGAGCACTTTGGCAAGGCCAGGGACCACTGATATGGGTCCACTTTTCTTGGAGTCAATTGCATAAAATAACTCCTTTAATTGAGGCCTGGGCAATAATAGCCCTAAAGCTCGTTCAAACCTCCTGCATTCTTATGGCTATGACCCAGAGTCACTGGTCCTTCCTCTTCCACTCCCCATGCTCCAAGTACTGTTTCTTGACAACCCTGGCTTTCAAACTCTCCTATTAACTTATCAGGGAAAATATGATAATCATTACCCCCAACATAGACTCCTCCAAAGAATAAAACAGCTTCCCTTGTCTTTATTTCCCCAGGCATTTCCAAAACGCAATCCCCTTCCTGAGGCCCCTCTAATCTTCACAGATTCTAGCAAACATAAATTTGGTTATGTGGTCTTCCATGAGGGACAGCTTTCTTCACAAAAAATCCTATCCTTTCAAGGATCGGTACAATCTGGAGAGTTGTCTGCTACATTATAAGTCTTTCAAGACTTCCCTACAACCCCATGCAATATATTTTCTGACAGTGCCTATGTGATTCAAACTATACAAAATTTGGCATTTGCAGCCTTCCAACCTCTCCATAGCCCCCTTGATTTATTGCTCTCCTCTTTGCAATTGCTGCTTGAGCAGCGCTCCACCCCTTGGTAAGTTCAACACCTGGGATCCCATAACAATCTTCCAGGGCTTCTGCCAGAAGGCAATAGTACCATTGACAGACTAGTGATGAATGTTACCCTGCATCCTGCTCTCTTACAACAAGCCAGGGACTTACATGCCCACTTCCATCATTCTCCCCAAGCTATACATAGGCTCCTACCTACTTTGCCAATGCAGAGCTGCAAATATCTGGTCCATATATGCTCCTCATGTGCCCCCCTTGTGCCCCTGGGGCCATTACAACCTGATGGAACTCTCCCCAGAGGCCTCAGTCCTAATAAGATTTGGCAAATGGACATAACTCATTTTTCCCCTTTTGGTAAACTAAAATACATTCATCATATTACTGATACTTACTCTGCTGCCCACTTTTCTTTGGCCTGCTCTGGTGAGACTGCCTCCTACGCCCTAAAAACTGTTAAATATGCCATGGTCCTTTTATGAGTTCCCTGGCAATTAAAAACAGATAATGGCCTCTACTATGTGTCCACAGCTTTTTGCCACTTCTGTGCTGACTGGAATACTTAACACATCACTGGATCCCCTATAACCTTCACGGCCAAGGAATCATTGAGCGTTCCCATCAAATGCTCATTAAACAAATACAGAATATAGGGGGAGATAATGACAAAGCTCCCCGCTATAAGGATCCCAATTTTGTTATACAACAAGCTCTATTTGTCCTAAATTTTCTAAAATTCGACTCCAATGGCCTCCCACCATCAATAAAGCATTGGGGGGCATTCACTCTTCCCACTCCTGCCCCTGTGGTGAGATGGAAGGACCCCCTCACAGGAGATTGGAAGGGTCCACATTTATTGCTAACACAGGGGCGAGGCTGTGCTTGTGTCTTTCCAGATAATGTTCCAGCTCCCATCTGGATTCCTGCCCAAAACAGCAGAGTTGCCTGTGATGCAGCCAACTCCAGAGATATTGACCTCAGAGACAGTGACAAAACCAGAAACCCAACCCACAGGGAAGGCAGCCCTACACCACAAGCCCTGAAACCAGCCAGTACCACCTATACAGCAGATGAGAGACCTGACCATCAATGACCATCCAAATAGAGGAGGGACAGAACGATCATTGCCTCCCCTCCCATTGTTAAGACTGAGGGTCTATTGGGGTGCTTTCTGCCACCTACTCTGTCCTTAATTCTTCTAAGCCCAGGTATACTCAAGACTGCTGACTGTGCCTCTCTGCTGCCACCCCCCCCCACCACCTCCGTTCTATGAAGGATTGGCCGTCCTGGGCAACTATACATTCCTAGACACCTACTCTGACTGCCGATGGCATATTTCTGCCCCCAAAATGACCATAGAATCTATTTATGGACAAGGCCTTTGTGTCACCCCTCAGGGCTCCATCATTCCACCCCACTATCAGTATCTCTGTAACCAGACCACTTACCTCCCCTCTAATGAATCTTACTTATGACCTCCTCCCAACGCCTGGTGGGCTTGTTCTTTTGGGCTCACTCCTTGTATCCACTTAATCACTCTCAACCATTCTGCCCCCTCATGGTGCCTGCTAGCCCAGCTAACCCCAAGAGTCAACCTTTATTCAGGGGGCAAGATGGACCTTAAGCTTTCACCATTGGAACATTCATGCCATAAGAAGAGGTCAGCCGCCCTGGTGATTGCTGGCACCACTCTTTTAGGGATCAGTATTGCTGGTGCCCTAGGGTTAGGAACATCAGCGCTAATCCTAAAGGACAAAAATTATAACACCCTTAGTATGGCTATTCATTCGGGCTTAAAAGGATTACAAACTGCTATAGATTATCTTGAGAGCTCCCTGTCCTCCCTTGTTGAGGTCACCTTACAAAATAGGAGGGGCCTGGACCTCTTGTTCCTTCAATAGGGAGGGTTATGTATTGCTCTAGGAGAACAGTGCTGTCTCTATGCTAATGATTCTGGTGTCATAAGGGACTCCTTGAGCTTAGTCTGCAAAAGGATCTTAGAGAGAGAACAGACCAGGGTAAAGAACCAAAACTGGTATAAGTCACTATTTCAGTCTTCTCCTTGGCTCACAACACTCCTCTCTGCCTTAATCGGGCCTCTGGCCTTGCTCCTTCTGGCCTTAACTTCTGGCCCAAGTCTTTTAAGAGCCTTACTTAACTTTATTAGAGATGGACTTGCTATAATTCAACTTATGATAGCACTGCCTTGCTTCTTACCACATACCCCAAGTCATGCCTATACCCAAGTTTAAAAAAGATAAAAATCATGTCCACAGCCATACAACGGGCCTAAAACAACTTGGGTTGTCCTTCTGGGAGCCTTTTTGGGGACTACCTTGGCTCAGACAATGTGGATACTGATCTTAGAGAGTCCTGGACTGAAAATATATTTAAAGGCCCTGGCTCAGATGAGACGATGCCAACAGGCATGTCCGTTGAGTTCTTGTGAGCGCACTCCAAGATGGTCTAGCCATTGCCTCAAATTGCTTCATCCAGTAGACCTCTTCCTCCTTCATATCACACCAGCCTTGCCACTGGTCCAGTTTTGACCCCCAGTTTGGACCTCAAAGTAGCCCATCTTTTAAACAAAAAGGGGGAGGTGTTGGAGTATGTTAGTTTGCTTTGATAAACACCTTTTTAGGACACAAGATGTCCCCCTAACCCCAGGGAATCAACCACCCCTCCCTCACAGGGCTGATCATACGATTTACAGGAATTCTAGTCCCAATCAGTAAAATGAAACTGTAAACCAAAACCTACACTGTCTGCTCATGTATGACCTGATCATTGTACTCTCTCCTAAATGACTTAAGAATCCTATATAAGCTTGCTGTTTCTTCAATAAAGTAGATCTGCGTCTCTGAACCTGGTCTCCTGTGTCTGAATGTGGATCTGTTGACACAGCCCTGAGGTCCAGGATTGGGTGGCGGGAGTGAGCATCCAATACCGTGAAGGCAGTCCAAACGGATGGCCACAAAGTAACACAGACTCAAACAGAGGACATATGTTGTCCTTCATTTGTGGCTCTTAGCACCAAATCCTTGTATGTGAGTATATATCCTGACATAAATGTGGGAGCAAGAAAATGGAAGGACATCATGGAGGCAAGGGGAATAAAGGAGCCTGAGAGAGATGAATAGTAAGAGGCAGGTTATTACCAAGGTGAAATTGGATAAAATGGGGGGAACAATGTGGGTAAAGGGGAAGAAGGAACTCAAGAGAATAGGAACCATAGGAGCCATGTATAATCAAGGGGGAAATGGGGGAAAATGGGGGTCCTCTAACTGGGGAGGGATAGGAGAAAGAGAGAGAGAGAGGGAGGGAGGGAGGGAGGGAGAGAGAGAGAGAGAGAGAGAGAGAGCTTAGTTGTTATGAAAAACCAGATGGAAATGTATTACTTCAAAAGCCTACTGAAAAATTACACATAAAGTATCTGTACATGAGTGCATGTATGCAGCTGAAAGCTGTACAAACACAGTGCCAGACAGGAGAAACCTCCTTTTGACTTGTTGGTCAGGGTTCTAAAAGACCCCAAAATTACACAGGTTATTGCCATATCCCTTGATAGTCTCACAGAACTTGAAAGTAAGACACTATTGCTGAAGACAGGACATACTTCACACATTGGACTTGGAGCAATGGAGTTGGAACTGACCAAGAAGCCGCTTCCTTGAAGACTAGCTCTCATAGTTTTGGAGGACACTGTGAAATCATCTAAAAGAGAAAATAAGCCAATGGTCCAACCCTAGTTTTAAAGCCTGACTGGCACAGCACACTATATTGGTTCAGTAGTGGCACTTTTATCTTGGAGGTAATCAACAACTTCCTAATTGAACTTAAATCCCACTCAATTGGAAAGAATTCATATGTGGCACTGTAAAAGTAGCCAAATACACATGGCTGGAGAGGTCATAGGTCTTAGAGAAAACACTAAGTCTGTCACATCCCTAGGCAGACATAATTTCTTACTGTGTGCTAAATATGAATCCTTATATTTATAAACAAGTATGCCAGTCACCACTAACCAAAGAATCTTATTTTGTAACAGAGAGAGACTATTACAGAGTTTCACAACTGATTACATGCAGAAAATAAGTGTCTGTGCGATGCCCAACCTTAAGAGACACATCTACAATTAAACCTCTACAGCTAAGGCTCATGGAACATAGTGGGACAAGGGATAGAGGGAATACTAATGCATCTCTCAGTTGTTATCAGTGAAGTTTCCTCATGCAACAGAGAGCAGTGAACACAAAGGGACACAAATGGCCAAAGTATAGAGAATAAGAGTCTACAGAGTATGGGTACCTTATAAAGGACTCATATTAAACTCCACCCACCCAGGACTCAGGGGCCATTTTAAAAGGGAGATTGTTAAGACTGTAAGAGCCGGGAGGAGGTGCATCAGCATAAACAAGCAGACTCTCACAGGCTCCTGGGACCTTGCTCATATGAAGTTAACCGCAGTAGTGTCAGAATGCACAAGACTCAAGCAAACTCAGACAAAAAACTCAGTAAAGAACTAAGGAAATGGGCAGCTCACCCCAACCCTAGCCAAAGAACTATTGGCACCTGATTATTGCTGGGTGAGGAAAAGTTGATCTTCTTTAAAGCAGAAGACCTAGATAGCTGACAGGCTTACTAGATCCCAGTGTATGAACTTGTACTGAGGGACATCTGGTGCACTAACTGAACCTGATAGGCCTTAACATATATTAAAGAATGCATGAAATCCAGTGTGGATGGTGGGTTAGCCATAGGAAGTGTGTGTGGGGGAGGGTGTATCAAGATGATTAAGATGTTTTGTAAGAAATGCCAAAAATTCCATAAAAATTAAACGCTAAAAAACAATCTTTCAGACTAATTTAAATATTATTTTAGTCTGTCCTAAGTAAAAACGACTTTAGCAGATGAAGGTACAAGACAGTAGACATTAGGGTAGGCTCAATTCTGAGATTATAGACCATTAGAATTGTTGTTGCTGTTGAATCTTGAATCACCACAAAATCTACTCAAACATTATCGTCATTTTTAAAATAATTAATCCATAAACACCAGTTCCTCTTTGGACAGAAAATTTGTAATTTCAATTCCAAAGTCCCAAAAGTTAAGTGTGAGCATTGTGATACATATACTCTGGACACTAGATTAAATAATTTAGTGTTCATTCTGTCAAGGGATCATTGTGCAACGAAAAGAAAGCGTTTGGAGTGACCTATACTTTTAATCATGCCACTTGTATTTACCTGTTTGCTGCCTTGGTTTTAGAGGATTCGATTATTTTGTACCTTAATGGCTTGAAATTCCAATTTTTCTTAAGGCTTTGGATCCATTTGACCTAATTCTCTCCTTTGGAATTCTGGGAATGAGTCTCTACCTGATGAAAAAGGAAATATCTCTACTATGAAAATAGAACCCATTATCTACTGCTTTTAGAATACTGTGATACACAGGCCATTCTGTGCATTTTAGGACCACAGAGTTTGTCACTGACAGCCCATCAAGGATCAAGAGACACATAAGAAGACTCAAGGACATTGATGAAGATAAGCAGGAATACTGATCCAGTTCTGAGGTTGCTTCTCTCAGATTTCTACTTTCATGAAACAAAAATATGACCCATTCTTGGTTGATGCAAATTTAGCTGGCATTCTATTATTTGGACAGAGATCATCCCAACTGTTATGATGGGAGAAAAGTAAGCCTCAGATAGTATTTGTAGTCTGACCAATTTAATACTGTCAATAAGTGACAGTTTGAACATAAGAGTCCGGTCACCTGACACTTCTGTGTAGAAGATTTTCCTTCCGTGGAATGCAGTGTTTATGACAGGTCTTTCAGATAGGATGTTTCAAATGATTCAGAGTGGTCTGGATTTATCAGTGGAATAATATACATAAAGAATAATTTTCTTTGAAGTGTTATATTTGTTCACTTCACTGCTATAAATACTTTCTATCTGAAGCAGTTGGATCTCAAAAATGACATATTTCCCTCTTCCTGTTCACATGCATCTAAGAAAACAAAATGAAAAATATTCAGTTTGGTTTGTGCAATGGTTCTCAGTATTTCAATATATAAATGCAGTAAAATTTCTAGGAAATAAAATCAATTTATCCACAAGACCATGGATATAACTGGCACCATGTAAGTAAAATTGCATGGATTCAATTAAATATTTGTGTAAAATCACTCTTAGAGAGCTCTACATTAAAGATTATTTGTCATTATTCAGGTATTTTCTGTAGAAAAGAGTAATCTTTATGATAAACTTTGTAAAACATTAGACTTTTATCTATAGATTGTGAGATATCACTGGTTCTTTCTAAAACATATGTCTCAAGTATATCTGAATGGGGCTTCCTAATGCTGGTCTTATTGCTACAGTAAAATGCCCATCCAGTAAAGTACAGAGTATCATGGCTATAGCAGAAAAACCAGAGAAACCCACGTGCCCTAGGAAGAAATTTAAAAGAAAGATATTTGTTAGCCTGATGAAATTACACAAGAGAAAATGGCATATGAATAGTTTCTTTTTAGAAAAATATTCAATTATTTCCATTGGGAACATAATAATATTTTGAAAGGTTATAAAGTCATTTTTCTGATAAAGTGATATCTTGTTTGTCAGAGTTTATCGTGACTTAAAATGGATCACTATAAGAATTTACTTAAGTGATTTTTACAATTTTTCTGTAAGCTGGATATGTCAGGGATTATCATCACATTATTTTTCAAATGAAGAAACTTAGACAGAAAGAGATAACTTGTCAGATTGCAGAGAGTAATTGACAGATCTTGTTCCAAGTCATAGAATTATATTTTACTGTGTTTTATAACCACCGCAGAGAGAGGCTTTAAAGGATTGAAGAAAGGATAGAGGTCTCTGAAGTTTTGTATTTTAAGTTGTTAGGCTTAGAAGAATAGAAAAATTATCCAATTTCCATATTTTTATAGAAGAAAACAAAAAGAAAAGTAGAGAGAATGAGAAACAAGTTGCCAGTCTAAGTATTAAAAAGAAAGAGACAATGAATAAGAGATAACATTTTATCATAAACTGGAAATTGTGTATTTTAACATGAAAGTTTATTATGTAGAATATATACATGGGACAAATTATCACGATGTATTGGTTGCTCGAGTTCTCTTAGGGTCACTTGCTTGTAGCATAAGTAGACAAACCATATAGCACATCTTTATCTGAATTTTTCATAGTTTATGTCTTTGGGGAGGGAAAGAGAGACTTGCAAAGAAACAAACACCCAACACCCAGCACCCAGCTCTTTGTGGTTTGGTCTGCTGTTCCAGATTGCTTCTGGGCCCACCCACAGTCTCCACTAGCTTTCGCCCATACATCGTGGGCCCGCAATCTCACCCCAGGTCAGCAAATGCCCCCTCTTGCATTCACGTGGGAAAGGCTCTGGGGCCATCTTTCCATGCCGCTGCTTCTCTTCCATGATGGTGCCCAAAACCCCTCCCTCCTTTGCTAACTCTCCACAGTCAATTCTCTGCAGCAGACCCTCCACCTTGGAGGATCCAATCCTCTTGGGACACACTCCATGCCTTTCCTCCACTCTTAGAATCTTTCTGCCAATCTTCTGCTAAAGTCCATGAGCCTCGGAGAGGAACAGTTGTATCATGGCAAGACAGTGACTTCTGGGGCCTCCCCATTATCTGTCTTCAAGTCGTGTTCATTGATCTATCTCAGTGGTGTTTCCTCTACTATAAAGACAAATAGAAAGAAATAGACACCTGTAAACAAACACAAATGTAACTACAAATGCCTAGAGGATATCCCAGTAGGTGTACTATATTCATTAAACAGTATACTTGTAATGATTTCCCCACTAGTGTCTCTAGTCCTTCTCAACACCGGGGGGTTGGACTGGTCTACAGCACCAGATGTGTGTGTTCCACCCCTAGGAGCAAGCCTTATCCAATTAGAAGTTTTTCAGGTATACATATATTGGTCAAGCCATTATTGCACTTGCAGGCATTACTTGGCATGTCCATAGTGTGCAGCACGTGGGGTCCATTATTGAGTAGAATCACAGGGTATCCTTTCTTCCCCAACCATCTGGATAGTGCCTTCTGGAACTATGAACATTATCCATCCAGTGGCATGGAGTTCTGAGGCTTAGTCTCAGTTGCATCTCTTCTTCTCCTCCTGTGCTTACATCATGCAGTGTCTTTAGCAACATGGCCTTACCGACCTTTCTAGTGTACAACTGACATTAGTGGCTATAGCCTTGGTGAATTTGAGGACCTCTAGGATCTCTCTCTGACCAAAAGCTCATAGGGGGGCAACCCACCCCTGGTACTGTAGATTTTCTTAACAGTTGTATTGTTTGGGAGCCTCTGTTTTTATCTTCTCCAACCATAAAACTCACAAGAATCTTACAGGTACAGCGAGCCTTTGCTTCTTCAGGAATCTTTCAAATGGGTTTCACATCTGTAAAACACTTGAAGGAAGGTTAACATTATATATTAAATCAATCATAGACAAGGTCCAACACAGCATAGAAAGGTTTTATCCATTCATATTAATTGTTTTCTCCGTAGATCCTTGTTATGTACCATGGCATGAGTATGAGGCATTAATTTGGTTAGTTCTTTACTATATTTAGTTATCCCTTTGGAGTCACTTCTCACCTGAGGCATAGTACATGGAGTCTCTTTGTATTCTTTTATTCTTGATACACTTACAGGTGTTGGCTCCAGTTGCCTGACCCTGCTCTGGGCTAAGGAGGCAGGGGGGGTTTCCTATCCCCACTGCACCTGTTTGTTCCCTGAGTCAGGCAGGCCCTGGGTCTGCCTCCTGACTGTAGCCATATTTGTCATCTCTCCATTGACCATACCTGGTTGCTGGGAGGAGGCCTTGGTGGGACAAACTGCCTCCACCCATATATAGCCTTTATCAGAAGAGAAATCCACCTTATTTAATCTTTGGGGATTCTTAACCACCCCGGGACAGTTTTTATTCTCTGAACTCCTTTTTTGAACTGTTGTTATGGTTTTAAAGCCTTCCAGAAATGCTTTAGTCTTTCAGCCAAGGTCCCTTTGACCTCTTCCCCGCAGGGGCAGGGGATAAGTAGTCGCAAAGTTAATGACACAGACTCCAGGACACTCACTAGGCAATGTGCAAGTGAGCTTGTTTATTGTGAACACAGGCATCTCCTTTGTACCCCCTTCCTTCCTCCCATTGGTCCCTTATGTCCCGTTGGCATCCTTCTATTGGATCTGTGGATGTGTTGTTGGTTTCTAGATGCTGGGGCAGAATTCTGGTCAGCGTCTTCCTGCTCATCAACAGGAAGCAGGATGCGCCTGTGCTGTTGGTCTCATGCCTAGCCTCCTACACTTTATTACTGAATTTGGTTTTCTATCAATTTTTTTCTCTTGGAATTTGGGCTCAACATAAGTCTTGCCACATTTGTCTTCAAGTAACCCAAATGGAAAATTTGTTCTGTCTGGTCTCTTTTATATCTCTTATAGGGTGGTCTGTTATTCTACAGAAATGTTTTACATGCTTGTTGGAATCATTTAGATCTGCTAAAGCCTCTCTCACTTCACAAAGATCCTGTCCCATTAAAGGGCTTAGCAAAACCATTAAAGCTCCATACCATTTTTGAGGTCCCAGTTGAATTAAGCTTTCCTTTCTATATCTGGTGAACACAGTCTTATCTAGCCCAGTGAACTGGGCATCATATATTGCTTTTCTCATACTTAGTTCTCTCAGTAATGCCTGTCCCTCCTTTATAGTCCTCCAGCCTTTGTTAATTATCAGAGATTCACTTGGTGATGACCATGTATCTCTAATGCCTTCCATAAGCCATCCCATTAAAGACTGCTTCCCACTGCATTGGCCTAGGTTGAACAGCCTATATTGCAAGGATGGTTGGGTGGTTATATAACTCAACTGTGAAATTTCTGAAGGATTTAGACTGATGTCATTTTCTCCCATGTCCCACACTCTCACAAGCCATGTGGCTAGAGGCTCTTTGATTGCTTGCTTGTAAGTTTTTCCTAGTTTTAACAGTTCCAGTGTGGAGTATTTTTTTCCCCTTTTGTATCAACAGTTGACTAGGAGGGCACCTTTAGCTACTTTTATTTTTAGGTCATCTCCTTTTCTACTATTATCTGTTTTTTCCTCTGAGTCCTTGGACCTTACACAAGTTAAAATGTCCCAATTTTTCTCTCTCAAGCTCTGCAACTGGGTCTGCCAGTACCTCCCTAGCCTTTTCAACTGTCCCTGCCTTGGGCACATCTTTTATTACAGACACAGCCCTGGCCCCCTCTGGGTTCTCTGTTTGTGTCCACAGTCCATAACAGTTTTTCTAGTTTTTTTGTTTTTTGTTTTTGGTCTTTTTGAGACAGTGTTTCCCTGTAGCCCCAGCTATCCTGGAACTCACTATGTAGACAAGGCTGGCCTTGAACTCACAAAGATCCGCCTGCCTCTGCCTCCCAAGGGCTGGAATTAAAAGCTTGAACCACCACTATAACCTTTAAGAAATCTTCATATATCTGCAATTGGTCTGTTTCCCCACATTTACAACACAGCTGTGGCCCATGCTTCTGCATGGCTGGCCCCTTTTTAGTTACATATTTTATAATCCTTTGTAAAATCCATATCAGCATTGCCATTAGTTCCTTGACCTTTTCCAAACTCCCACAATGTGTCATTTCTAGCACAGTCATCCTTCCGACTTGTGCCAATTTGTCGCCCAAGTTCTCTTAGGGTCCCTTGCTCCTGGTGCAAGTAGACAAACCACATAGCACATCTTTATCTGAATTTTTCATAGTTTACATCTTTGGAGGTGGGGAAGGGAGAGACTTACAAAGAAATGAACACCTGACACCTGGCACCCAGCTCTGCATGGCTCAACCCCCTGTTCCAGATCTCTTCCGCACCTGCCCACAGTCTCCATTAGCTTTTGCCCACGTGGGCCTGCAGTCTCACCCCAGGTTGGTAAATGCCTACTCTCATGTCCACTTGGGCAAGGCAGTGGGGCCATCTTTCGATCCCACCACTTCTATTTCAAGATGGTGCCCAAAAGCCCCTCCCTCCACTACTAACTGTCTGCAGTTGATTCTCTGTAGCCAGGCCCTGCCCCTCAGAGGAACCAGCTTGCTTGGGACACAGTATCTTTAATGTTTGTACACTACTATGTAAATTTAATGAAAAGGTGCAAATAATTAAGTAAATATATTTATATATGTACATATATTTAATCTACGATGAGTCTACACATATATATGGACTTTTTTTATACAAAATTAACATTGCAGTGGAAATGTTATTTCATGCTTACTGTATTATATACATTCCAACAAATGATTTTCACATTGTACATTGGATAAACTGATCAAGAATATACAATCCTGTTACTGGAGAGATGGTTCAGCAGTTAATAGCACTGGCTTCTCTTGCAGAGGACCTGGGTTCAATTCCTACTACCCACATAGCTGCTAACAACTGTTCATAACTCCAATTCTATGGGATCTGACACACTCTTCTGACCTCTGTGGGTACTGCATGAGATGGGTGCACTTACATACATGCAGGCAGTGCACTCATACACATTAAAAAACTTAAAATAATACATAAAATATATTTTTAAAAAGGAATATACAGCCATTGTTAGTAATGAATAAAATAGTCCATTTTAGAAGCATAACACTTGTGGAAATGTTTTTCATCTTCCACGGTTGATGTCTAGAAATAAAAGGGAAAAAGAGTAGACACTCCATACACATATACACATACACCCACTGACAAAAAGAAACTTCAAAGACTCAGAGTGTGACTTTGTTTTATATTCTGAGATTTCCATTTCTCTCTTTTCCAAACCTTGACTGCATCTTAACCTTATGTGCTTCTTGGTTGAATTACTTTGGACCTTCTTTGGATACTGTCACTCTAAACTCCAAAGATTTTCATAATGCTGGGGCAGCTTATCAAAGCAAAGCATTTGTATCACAATCATCAACTTTTTCTGTGAAGTGATTTATGAAGGGTGGGGTGTTCCTGTGTGCATGTGCATGTGTGTGTGCGTGCGTGTGTGTGTGTGTTTCTCTATGTATCTGCACTTGTATATCTCAACTGGAAGTGATTTAATAACAAATGAGTTTATTGTACTGAATATATCACACACCTTAATAAACCCCAGTGACATGCAAAATCAGAATTTCACCACAAATATCATAAAATGTATTAGTATTTAAATTTTAAATGAAGTTGAGAAGGCAACTTTGTCCTATTTTGAAGGACATCCTGCTCCATTTATAATTCTTATTTAATATCTTCTTGAACTACAAAACTTTAAGATGACTTTGATCTATTTATACATTGACATCTACAGCTAATGAAATAATCAGGACTAAAATATACATTTCCAATAATATTTTTAAATGATCTGGGAATTTTATAGCCCTGCACCCAGCACTTTGGAGATAGAAGTGGGAATATCAGGAGTCCAAGGCCACCATCCTCTGCTACATAGAGTTTGAGGCCAATGTGTGCTTCATGAGACTCTATTTCAAATGTAATAAAAAATTAAAAAAACCAAAAGGTTGCAACAAGAAAGGTTGCAAATTAGAAATGCTATGGTAGTATATGTCACTGCAATAATGACATTTATCAATAATAGCATTTTTTAGTGCTCTTAAAAATAAATGAAAAACTGCAAACTGTCCATACCATCCTCCAGTTCTCCTCTTGTGATATCACAACCTCTCATTTTAAAGGTCTTTTAATCATATGTATTTCCTGATACTGAGTTTTGAAAGCAAGATTTCTGTTCCTTCTCTAGCTATTGGTTTTGTTTGTTTTAATTCTGGAGCAAAGCTCTGCATGGGTGGACAACATAGAGAAAGGAGAATGAAGAATGCAAAGGAAAACCAAAAATGGCAATTTAGTCATCATGGAAGTAAGTGCCTATACTTTTAATCCATAACAGCCTTTAGGGGCCCCTTCAAAATGGTAATTTTGTGACAAACTTATTTAAACTATAGGTAGCAAGGGTAGGAGTGTCTGTCATTCCAGGAGAGGTTATCAAACATTTAAAAAGAATTCATGATCTACTAAAAATGGGGGAGACATAGCACCTTCAATCACTATATTTTATGCTGATAAAAGAACATTGATAAAACATCTCAAGACTTGTGGTTGAAGTAGACATGTTAGTTTTACCTGACCAATGCCATTGATCATTTATGGACTTTAACTAGATTCCTCTGAAATTCGTTTTATAGTTTTGTAACCATAATTTATCTCAAGCAGAATGACTACCTTTTCACTTAGCTGATGAATGGCCAAGTGTAGTCTTTTCTTCTAAATGATCAGTTGTGAATGTGTGCTTCCTGGAGTCCTGGCTGAACAAGGCAATGGCAAAAAGAATATTTCTCCTGAGGAAATGTGCTTGCTCCATGGATGGAAGTCTCTGTGTTGATTTTAGGTTGTGGATGCTGGTATAAGAAACTGACAAAGAGATAAGGCAGATTTCATTAGCTGTAAGTGGTTGAAACTTTTCCATTATAATAATAAAAAAGGCACAAGTCTGGCTAAGGATACACAGAACATAAGCTTTAGAATTTACACACACACACACACACACACACACACACACACACACACAGAGGGAGAGAAAAAGAGAGAGGATTTGTTTGTCAAGACACTGGCTATTGGATATTGCAGTTCCTGAGACTAGGTACTTGGCTACTGTGGTCACTCTTGGCTATATTAATAAATAGCTTCATTGAAGAAGCAGCAAAATGGATATTTATACGTATGAAATAAAATCATTAGCATGTTAACTATTTTGCTTTTCATTAACAAATGCTTTTATGAAAATGTCTATTTGTATATCACTCAATCTCATCTTGTGAAAAAGGAAAGCTAACCAGACCCCAGCCCAATCCATACCCCCTACACAAGGAAGAGAGAGATTCTGTCACAGTTTGTGTTTCCTGGAAGAAAATGAAGAGCTAGTCCTTGACCAATGCACCCCTCTGCTGGCCAGGCAGTCCACAGGCTCTTTCTTCCAGTCTTATTCTGACAGTTTCAACAGTTTGGTAGCATAGGACTATGGTCTCTTTTTTCTTATCTATGAACTGCCCACACAATGACACCTTAAATCCACAGCCTAGGGCTATGCAGGAGTAAAGACAGAAAGTGGCATTTTCCTTACGAGAAGAAGAGGGACCTTTGTTAAGGGTCTCTTGCTTTAGGAACAATCAGGGACTGGGAACAATTTGTTTTCTATCCACTCAGGGTATCTACATCATCACTAAAATTGTCAAGAGTGATTTGCTTGAGCTCCAAATCTACTAATAACAATTCCTGACCTCTCTTTTGCTTGCTTCTTTTGTTTTATTGGTGGCTTCACAGGATTTTATTTTCTGGGATGACTGAAAACAGTACTGTGACATGTGACTATATACAGTTTTCACTGCAGGTGCTTATATACTGATGATAAAACAATGTCTCAGCATTCATTTTCTTTTTAAAATATTTTATTTATTGTTTTTATTTTTTGTGTATGTGTGTGTTGACTGCATGTAGCTAAGTGCACCCATGTCGTGCAATGCCCACGGAAGACAGAAGAGGCATCAGATCCCCTGGAACTGGAGTTACAGAAAGTTGTTAGCTGCCCTGTGGTGCTGGGATTCAAACCTGGGTCTTCTGCCAGAACAACCAGTGTTCTTAAGTGCTGAGCTGAGCCATCTCTCCAGCCCTTTGACATTCATTTTCTATTTCAATATTATTTCCAAATCATCATGAGTAACTATTTAAAGTATCTAATCTATTATAATTTTTCTTTTTTTGGTCTTTTTGAGACAGGGTCTCCCTGTAGCCCCAGCTGTCCTAGAACTCAATATGTAGACCAGGCTGGCTTGAAGTCACAGAGATCCGCCTGCCTCTGCTTCCTGAGTGCTGGGATTAAAGGCATGCACCACCACTCCTGGCTACACTTTTTCTTTTACAATTTGTTAATTTACAATTGTCATTTAATATTTTTTTTCCATAGGGTAATTCTTCAATCTCTAAGAGTGAGCTCCTTAAGTGGGCACTGGTGGCAGTCTAGGGCAGCACATTGGGTCTAAATTGATATAAGTGTTTGGTCCTTTGCTGAGGCAAGATTTCCCTTGTTTCTGCTGCTGCAAGGCCTAGTCCAGTTTGTGAGCTTTGGGGGCAATCCTCCTGTCTCTTCCTTCATCTTCCTGTAGGAGTGACAGATGTGCACTGTCACTTGTAGCTTTTTCAATTTTTAATGTAGAAATTTCTGCTGGTTCTACAGCTTACTAAGAGTCATTTTAGACAGCAGTAAGTAAATCATAATTGGAAAAAAATGGAAAAGATTACTTTTACCATTACCTACACTAATACTGCATAATTTTAGCAAATGCTAAATAATATAGAATAAAATCACATAGTAAAATGTAAGGTGTTTTCATTTTTTATTCTTTGAAAATTTCGAATATGAAAATATGAAATTCCCCTCCAAGTTCCCTCACATCCTTGCACAACTTTCCCCTCCAACATCATTATTTCTCCCCGACCATCTTTCTTTTTCACCTTTTCCATGAAGTTCGGTTAGTGCTGTTCATATGTGCATAAGTGTGGGATCATCCATTGGAGCATGGGCAACCTGCCAATGGCCACACCCTCAACAATGAATGACTCTGTCTCTGCCTCTGTCTCTCAGTAACTCCTCATTAAGGAGTAGGGCCTTGAGAGCACCTCCCCAAATCCCAGTTTCTTATGTGGGATACAAATATCAAACTTGGGTCATCAGAGTTATGTAGCAAGCACCTTTATTCACTGAGTCATCATTCTGGACAGTAATATTTTTAAATCTCTTTGTCTTAATATTAATAATAATCCCGCAAAGTACTAAGTGGATATTTTAAGTATGTTCAAAAATGCATGAAGCTTTTGGAAACGGGGAGACAGAGGAATATTCCTTTTGTGAAATCTCTCTATCATACCCTTGAAGTTACTGCTGAATTTATAGTCCCCAAAGGGCCTAAACTACTTGCTCTAAACACCTTGATTTAAGGTAGAAGCCAAGAGTCCTTCTAGCTACATATGTAACCCAGGGAAACCCCATAATACTATTCACTCCTTTATTACATTGTTCTACAGGTAGGAAATTTGGAGTCCATTCACATAGGCCATGGGTTGGTCTACCCAGTGACATGGGAAAGTTCAAGATGACAATTTGAATCCTTTGGCTTCATTAGTCCGGGCCAGAGATGATCTAGCAGAAGCGGACATAGTCTGTCTTCAGAACCTAATTTGTCTTGAGATGCATGTTTTGTTGTTTGCTTGTTTGTTTTTTACTATCACTTCTGAAATCTCATCAGGAGGGAAAAGACAGACGTGTTATGGCAGAAACATACAAGCAGTTTGTAATGTGGTTGGCAGTGTGTTCTCAGACTTAAATGCTGGTCTCCTCTCCCAATATCTATAGTCCCTGATAGTTGTTCCATTTATTTATTTGCTTTCTGTGGTGTTTATGAGTCCAAGCTCTTCAAATTGTGATGCATAACAACATTGCATCCTTTCAAACACAAAAAACATGACTCTGTATAGTTTTACACACCAACAGTAACACAGCCATTCTCTAAACAACTGTTCTATGATTATTCCATATTACTTATATTTTTTACTTATTCCTAGAGTTTTATAATTTAAAGATGTTGTCTTGTATAATAGCTAAAATTTTTTCTGGATGCTCTTTGAGGAACCCTTTCCCATATTTGGCAGGAACTAAACTGGTTTGGGAGCCTGGTGGACAATGAAATTTGAATCAAATGTAAATCTACAAGACATCATTGTTTTTCATTTGATATTGGACACAATATTTTTTTAGGATAAGTCGTTAAAATCTTTCAAGGAATATAGCATTTTTCCCAGTAAAATTTTTATTGTTTATTTATTTGAATGCCAAAAATCCAAGTGATTTATGGGAAATCAAAGTATAAATTTTAAAATTTACTCATGACTATGGTTTATTACATAGCTGCCAGGATAGAATCAATATTTAACAAGTTCATATTAGTTAGCTAGCTCTATGCTGTCAATGCAAACTATAGCTTTCACCTCAAATGAAAGAAAAGATTATTTACTCTGGGCAAAATGAGTGACCCAGGAACGTAGATTTCAGTTGCTCCAAATAATATGTTCCAACATGAAAGTGATTCCGTGCACTTCTCAGAATTGCAGAACAAAGCATATCTACAAATTAAAGCATTTACTAAACACTTCAGTGGGGACAACAGGCAGACAGCTAACAGCAAAGAGGGAGAATTCTTCTAATAAGAGTTTATGTTACCTGATTACATGATTAGGGGTTTGTGGAAGCTGGTGGTCTGTTAATACATTCTAAATGTTTGCTACCTGATAGTCAAAAGGATGTTAGGTCAGACACAGGACAGGACTAAAGATGCACAAGATTATTTGGCTCTGGATCTGGAATTTTCTAACTCTCCACAATCACAAAGTTCTAAGTAGTCAATCAGTCTTGCAGAACCTTTAACATAGGTGTTATGTTTTTCTGGAAACTTTAATTTACTATATCATGCATTGCTAGGAAACAAAGGCTCTTAGTAAATAAGTCCTGATGTTTGTGATGTTTGCTAAATCCCAGAGAAAAGGCTATATGGCATTTTACTCCAAATCACAAAACAGGAGAGTAGTAGAGCTAAGACTTGAATCACTATTCAATCCTCAATACCAAATTTCTTCCACTGTATTAGTACTTACCAATCACCAGTCATATCTGGTTGCTAGATGAAGCAGAGTATCAATGAAAATAAAAGGATACAGCCTATAAGTGTCATCCTTACTGGCTACCTTTCATAATGCTGGAAGGGTCCATGAACAGTGCCAGAGAAGAAAAGTAATCACCAATCAACCCAGCTGTGAATCTTGTGAACCCCCAAAATGACTGACCTGGCAATATATGTTCACTAGTGCAACAGTGACACAAATGTTAAGGGGTAACCAACCACATTCTGATTGGATATAAGACCTGCCTCATGAGATAGAACCAGTACCTGATAGAGAAAAGGCATTAGATAAATATTTGGTAATACCAATGAAAGAAATATAAATCCAAAGCAAGGATCTTATAATTGATTAGCAATGTGACAGCGTAAACCAAGTTTTGAAAGAGAACATGTACAATTTGGAAGGCAAGGTAAGCAGAGTTGCTTAGATGCCCTCAGCTGTAATAATAAAAACATGACCCAAAGTTATGTTTAAAATATGAGAAATACATTGGTTCATATGGGTTGACTTCCATCCCTCAAATATATGTAGAGTCTCTCATACCTGGAACTAAATGCCTTACAGAAATGGAAAGTTCCGGAAGGTCCAGGGAGAAGGAAAGAGGTGGTATACCTTGGCGGTCTCTGCTTTAGCCAAGGGTGGCAGGGAATGCCACAACAGCAAAATCTGTGCTGTGATTTGGCTTCCAGAATATCTAGCTGCATCCATTTGTCTACTCACTCATTCAGTCAGTCACCAAGTCTTTATTTAACAGCCAGCCACATGCTTGGCATTGTGGGTAATGCAACCAAATAAACAAAGTCGGGTTCTGCACCTTCGAAACCAATACTGCTCTTCGAAATACAGCCCGACAACATGAAGAATTTGTGATACCAAACGTTCAGATCTCACACAAAGTGAGCAACCAAAGTATCTTAGATTTTCTCCCATGAGACTCTACTCCGTGCTTGTGTGAGTGCAAAGAAAAATCGAACATTCCCATTTTCTCTTAGAACAGAGAAATTTTATTTAAGGATAAACAGCCTCGACTTTGCTTTTTTAGTTCATCAACAGAGCTGGTTAATGGCTTGTGGCAAACAATTTTTACATTCTCAGATTTTACCAAGGTCACTGGGAGCAGGGCACTTTCTTTTGAGTCAGTCTTGCTGAGGGAGCTTGCCTTGCCTGTGGTAAAGCATTTCCATAATCTCTTGACCTTAATCTCAATGGGTATTCAGAGAGATTCAGGCAAAAGAAGATCCACAGTTCCTGCAAATGAATGCTTTGCCTCCAGGTCCTTTTTCCTGTACTCTGGTGACTGGCAGCACAGAGCTGCCCTTCTTTATCACCTGCAGGTTGTGCAAGCACTTCCGCTTCAGACCATCAAACTTTACAGCATCCCTAGGACCCCGAGCCAACCCTGGAAAAGTGTGCCCTTTCTGCTCCAACTCCTGCCTCTTTGCTGGGCTCCGTAAACTGCTGACTAGGAAGAGTTGCTCAATCACTGTGTGAATAATCCAATTACTGAAGCTTAGCCAGGAGGGTTTATCCCAAACAAAGCAATGCACGCTGGCACTAGAGAAAAAAAAGAACAGGGGAGGGGTTCGGAAAGCAAGTCATAAACTTTAGCGTTCCCAGAGCGGCAGGGAATGCCACTGATTAAATTCTTTTTGTCTTTTCAATCAGAGCTTTCACATTAAGAATAAAGAGCATCTCTGCTTGCTACAAATCCGGCTATCGTGACAGCTGGATTTAATTTGGCCTTGCTTTCTGCCTGATGTAGAGTGACAAGCAATAGGGGCTGGGCTGGCATCTGAGATGGATGGAATTGTATGCAAGGCTTTGCTGCAGCACCCGTCAGTCTCCCTTCTCTTCTGATCTTTGTCAGGGGTGGACGTGCAAAGTACTGTATCTGCACCCTAAGAGTGGAGGTGGCACATTCTGTCAGGAGGGAGCCTCTGAGATCAGGGAGTAGAACTGATGTGACAGGTGAAGTAACCCTTCAACTTTGCAGGTTCTGAATCAGATTTTCCCAGGTCCCTTTGGGTGTAGCATTCAGAAACTGATTCCACACCTGTTAGCCTCAGTTTTCTCACTTCTAAAATGGGAGACATAACCTTGCTAGGTTATAGTTAGAACCAATTTCTATCATGTTCTTAACAAAATATATGAAACAAACTATAAGTGATAGTTTCAAACTGTAGGTAACTGCTATGTTAACAATCATGTTGTAATTTGTTAATAAAAATAGTTCCAATAGTGTGTCTTGGTTGTTATTTTAAATAATTTAGACACTGGGTTGAGAATATGCTAAAAATTAAGTCTATAACACTTTTATGCATAGTTGGTTTTGATTCTTAGTAATGCTTTTATAGATTCTTTGAAAATTCCTCACATTTTGAACATACTCAGATGCCCCCCTTGATCTCCTCCTAGACCTACCTCATCTCTCTAACCATGTATCCCTTCATGTCCTTTCTTATTTGTTTAAGGGTCATTGAGTCTAATTTGTCTTCCCCAAATGCTCTTGGGTGGGTCCTTCCTCTGGAGCCTAGTCAGCCTACCCAGCATGTGCTCTTAAAGTAAACTGATTCTCCTCCAGAAGTTTTTAATTACCAAAAGTTGCTCAGCTAGGGCTGAGACTTCTTGCCCACCTTCCCCTCCATGCTGAATTTTGGTTTGAGAATGTACAGGTCTGGTGCATGCTGTCATAAGCACCGTGGATTCATGTGTGTAATTTCCCTATTGTATCTGGAAAATCTTTTATTCATCCATCACCTCTGGCTCTTACAACCTTTCTCTCCCTTTTTTCACAGTGAACCCTGAGTCTTGGGAGGAGAGGGTATGATACAGGTGTCCCATTTAGGGCAGAGAACTCTTATTTAAGCTTCTCAGGTGAGAGCTGAGAGGTACATTGATCTATGGGTGTACTAACTCATTAAGTGTTGGTTTAATACTATGCATATTTAACAGGATAATAGCTGTAGGATCTTTCCAATGACCTGTGACCTGTCTAAACGCAGGTTCTGGATCCTGATAGTAGTGTCAGTTATTGGCTCCATCTTGTGAAATGAGCCTAAAATACAAAGAGAAAGTGGGTGGTTACTCCATCACATTCCTGCCACTATTGCCCAAGTGGGGCATATCTTGCCAGACCAGACGTTATTGTAACTTTTCAGTATTCACAGCTGAGTAAGGCTGATGATTGTTTTACCCTTCCCATACCGTGCATAGCACCTTCCATTACTATGAAGGCTAGCCCCTAGAGATAAAGTTTCAAGATCAGCTTGATTTCTCCTTGTTTGTTCTACAGATCATGTAAGTAGTGTATAGGGTCTTACCATCAAGTACTAGCAGATAACGAGAAGCAATGACAATAGCCAATATTGTTTGAGGATCTTGGGAACTCTGTGGTCAACAACTTCAAAAGAGAGAGCCTATTCATTTTTTTGAAGAACTGAATGATATTCCATTGTCCAAATATACTGCATTTTCATTATCCATTCATCAGCTGATGGACATCTAGGTTGTTAAGTCTTAATCTCTCAAAAGATACCTGATTGTCTTCCTTTATTTGGCTAAATAGAGATGGTAATTTTGCAGCAGATGCTGTGGGTTATACATTATTAGCTTTGAGACATCAGGTTTCTCTATAAACTATACATACCGGCAATTGTAGTGAAATCCCAGTTACAGATCAGAACAGTGATAAATATGGGTATAGCAGAAAACACTTGACTGACTCAGCATTCTGGGAAGAAAATAGGCAGGGAGGATGTGAAGTCTGATCCTTTCTCACCTGGGAGATTCCATGCATAGCACCACTTGTTCTCTTAAAATCATTGTATATGGCTGGGCATGGTGGTGCACACCTTTAATCCCAGCACTCTGGAGGCAGAGGCAGGCAGATCTCTGTGAGTTCAAGGCCAGCCTGGATTACATAGTGAGTTCCAGGACAGCTGGGGCTACAGGGAGAACCTGTCTCAAAAAGACCCAACCCCCCAAAAAAAGAAATATTGTATAGCTTTAAGGACATGAGCAAAAGAGAATATTATAAAATCCAGTATCAATGTGAAACTCTAGCCATACGTTCCTTCAAATTCAAATAGAAAGAGCAATATGGGGAAGCACACGTACCTCTCCTAATGTGTTTGCCTTCCCACATGGACTTAGCAAAGTATTCGCAGAGTGACCAAACTGCACTCAAAGCAATAGCTACAAGAGATAAATGTATTTCAAATTATCTATGTGTGTGATGATTTTATAAATACTTATTTGTGCTCACCTTGCAGCTCTGGTTTTGTCGAATTCGTATTTCCAGTCATTTCTGTGTTGTGTACGGTCCTGAGAGTTAGAGCTTCCTTAGGTAAGTGACTATGCCTCTGGTTCCCAGCTCTCTGAATTTTCTGTTTTTACTTGTTAGAAGGGTCAGTCATTTTTTCCTCATTTTCCAACCTCTACTATTTAGCCCATGAGTCATGTTTCTTCTGTTTATTAACTCAAGGCATAACAACACATGGTGGCTTCATGAAATGGTATTTTTTGTGAAATTTACATTTCATTTTAGTTTTTATCAACATGTAGGATATTTAATTACATTTAAAATTTGTTGAATATTCCCAGATTATAGTTAATATTGTATTAATCCTTTTAAAATTTCACATAATGTATTTTGATCATATTCAGTTCCCTTCCCCCAACTTCTACCAGATCCATCCCCCCTCCCTACTCATCCAAATTTCAGTCCCCATTGTTTAAGGAAAGAGACTTAAAAGTAACTCTGTATTAATTTTTTATTGAGCTTTTAAAATTTCATACATTTCCCACTCAAATCCAAACCCCCTCTCCCATCCCTGCCTCCCCCTATACTCCCACCAAACCCCATGCACTCTGTCATACATGCTCAGTCCTATTCATTCAGGTTTTTGTACCCAAATGCCCTTCAGTGTAAATGTGTCCACTGGAGTCCTGTCAGCCCATCAAGTGGTTGTATGCAAGTCATACTCTCACTCACCCAGCAGCAATGTCTCAAATAGTTCTCAATCTCATGCTGACCTGCCACCTATTTCTCATCTTTCATTTGGGCCCTTGTATTAGTTTTATACCCTATTGCTATGATAAAGTAATGTGGTCAAAAAAAAAAAAAAAAGCTTTGGGAAAAAGGGTTTATTTGGGCTCACAGTTCCAGATTACAATCTGTCACAGCAGAGAAGTAACAGTAGCAGAAGCTTGAGGGATCTGGCCACATTGCATCCATCATCAAGAACAAAGAACAAAGAGTGTCCACATACTCAATAGTGCTCAGCCCACTCTCCTCTCTTATATAGCTCAAAAACCAAATTCAGGAACGTGCTGCCACCCATAATGGTTGGGTGGGTCACTCTACTTAATGAAATCAAGACCACTCTCCATAGACCTGGCTATTGGCAAACACCACTGAGTGACTCCTTCACTGAGACTTCCTTCCCAGGTGATTCTAAATTGTGTCAAGGTGACAATTAAAACTAAACACAAATGCTTCCCAAAAGATGACCTCAAAATAAAACTATCTCAAAGTATCTTGGAACTTTTTCAGTATAGTAAAAATATCCGCTTGTTTTGTTCATCCTACTGCTTGCCAAAATTTGCAGAAAGTTGCAGTTATGTGGTCAAATGTGTCCCTTGCCTTTTCTGTTTCCTCACCATCCCAACCATCCTGTCTTGTAAATCATAATGATTCACAGTTTTATGAAAACATCCATGTCGTCAAGGCTAATCCCAGAGACACGGTGTGGCTATGCAAAGATTTCTGTCATTTACAAGAATGCACTATATGTGGCTGTGATAATGCTGACCTCCAACTCTGTAGAGTTTGCAGCCTGCCGACCACTGTGCTAAGTGCTTTTCCTGACTCAATTAATAAGCATTGGGAGGAAATACTGTCAGCTCTCTATCTTACATTTGGGGAAATTGAGATTTGGAGAAAGGAAGTTATTGACTAAAGATCCCAGTGATCAGGATGATGATGAAGCCCAGCTAATCTGATCTGATTCTGAAGCTGTTACCCTTGTCACAATGTGACTTCTCTATCCACCAGAGCTACGGGAAAATTCTGAGCCATCCGAAGGGAGCACCAACCTGTCTCAGTGAACTCAGGCTGGTGTTGCATTCTATATCCAAGCTAATTTATTTGCCTTTTATTTTCCAACTTTGGCACAAAAGGATGATTATTGAGAAGTTAATCAGAGAGTCTTAAGTACAATGAATGTAGATACTAAGAAAATAAATTAATATATCCCAGTCTCACATGCAATTGAAATTTAGAGAAACAACAACTCTAACTTCTCCTATATCTTGAAAAACCAAAGATGAATTTGAAAAAAGTTAATTCCCTGGCCTGTGAGTCCTCTGTAGAAATAGAGAGCTCTTATTATCCATCCATATCATGTACCTTGCATCCAGTTAAACTGAAAAACATATATTCAATTTTATTTTATTTGGTAAGTATAAAAGACTTGCAATCTGAATTATGAAGAGAAAAGTTCTTAGGGACTGTGTTCCTCAATTTAAAGCCTCTCTTAAAAAGCAAAGTTTATTTTGTTCCATATAGGAAGAGTGTGGAGACGTTGACACTAGAGAAGCTTCTGGCTCTTTATCTTTGGTGCAAGCATAGCCACAATATTAGGGTTTGGGCTTAGCTGAAGTCAGACTCCTCCTCTGCCAGGGTCTTAGATTCTTCCTGCTCACATTTTTTTTTTTGTCGAATATGCACGAGAAGCACTTTGAGTGTGATGTGGACGTCAACATTAAGGTGGTACTGAAATCAAAGAGAAACAACTTTTCATATTTCAAGGAAAAATGGATTTTTTGTTGCCCTTAAGTACTAAAATCAGACCTATAAATTTTATTTGTTTTATAGTTAATTTATTCTTTTATATAGGTGGGAACCAGAGAATGATGCAAAACTAAACCCTAGAATCAGAGCTCTTTCAAAAACCTTTTCCATCAAATATACTTGCCCAGGTTTCTATACCCTCTTTTATTTCCAATCTTGTTTCCTGGCGTCTCTATGCTAGGTCACATGACTGATAAGTCGAAGCACTCTTGGCTAGGTTCCATGGGTTCAACACCAGTGCTAGTTTTGGTAATTGGAAGAATAGATTGAATCAGAGCCAAATTGGGTTGGGTCATTTCATTTTTACCAGATGGTGACGTGAAAGATCTCACTGAGTCGTGCCTCAGCTGAAGCAACAGGCAATAGAAAAACAACAGAAGTTGCTTACCAGGTAATGCTTTGCTCCATTAAGACCTGCCTATGAAACAGTATATTCAAAAGAATACATTTAATGGAATAAACCTTAACAGAACAAATGATGCAAATGATGAAATAAAAGAAAGGGATTCTAATCCTTAGTTTTACAATTTACTCTCAACTTGAGCCTATTTTTCTGTGATTTCTTCTCCACTTGGCTTTATTTCTAAAACAGTCTTGCAGTTCAGCTAAACACAAACACATACACACACACATACACACATCACATCACATCATATCACATCAATCACATCACAATCTAGAAGAATCATCAGATAGACAGAGAAAATGATGGGGTTTATACAGTAATTGGCTTGATGTCCTTAAGAATGAACTTGGGTTTGCCAAGAGCACTTGATTCATCAGCTACCACCACTATGTGTTACTGCACAAAGTTACCCATGTAGAAAAGTCAGACCTGTATTTCTCTGTTGCTGTGCTCAGAATCTCCAATTGCCTGTGGCTGGAGGCAAAGGTAAGACTCCATCAGGATCCTTGTTTTGTTATAGACAAAGAATAATGAAGAATAATGAAGGTGAAGGTTTTAACACAGAGGACTTGGCCCTTGCTACTGTGGCTTTCACACACCCCATAATAAAATAAGAAATGCATCCACAGGTCACACTATGTATTACAATTTATTCTCAGCCAAAGGGCTATAATAGAAGAAATGTTATTCAATGGATTTTCTGAAGCACTTAAACATAAACCATGCTTAGTTAGTAACTTTGTTTTTGGAAGATGACAGAGGAGTTAAAAATGATTTGTTCAAAACTTTTGGTACTTATTCCTGGAAATACATCCATGGATTTCATTAGAATTTTATTAGTAGATAGATAGATAGATAGATAGATAGATAGATGATAGATAGATAGATACAGATACAGATATACTCAATATACTACACTACTTATGTGCATTATATATACACATAGCAATGGATACATATTGTACTTATGTGCCAAAATATAGAAAACATTATGCCTATACATAGGTATTTTTATTTACATGCACATTCAGTCTTTCAGTTCTTTGCTAAGCACTTCCCTTTCTGTGCACTTTGTAAGTGAGGGCAAATTTGCCTTGCTGCATAAATGCTATAGTCATACATTCTGTGTCACCTGCAGGCTTGCTCATTCTTTTCTCTGAATAACTCCATTACTCTTTTCCGTTTAATCTTCTTCCATTTTTCATTTTCTGGTACAGCAGTCAGTCATGGGACCCAATATCCCATGACTGAACGGCTGTTGTAAGCAAGCCAGTACTGGCCAGCCACCATCACTGTCTCCTGGATTGTTCTTCCAATAATGACTTACTATATTGATTTGTGGTCCAAGCAGACCAATAAATCAGACCCTTGGCTTGCATTTTTTACAGAAAGTTTTAAGATGCCCTAGATTCCTGAATGAAGATTTCTTTTTCCACCTATGGAGAGACATTATATGAAACATGAAGCTTTAAAGGAAGAAAAGGATAAATGATGATTAAGAATAATATTCTTAATAACTGAGTAAAAAGACAGAACATTTCTGTGGCTTCGTGGAATGGTGTCAAAGTTTCTTCTCTTTTGAGAAAAAAGTTTTATAAGCCAAGAGTTTTGACTAGGGGGCAGTAACTATTAATGAAAGAAAATTATGTGACATTCTGAAATCTTCTCAAAGGGAAGGTTTGCAATCAAGTAGAAGAAACAGGGAGGAAAGAATTGAGGAACCCAGAGAAACCACAGGTAAAGTTAACTAACCAACTAACATGTGCTTGCCCTCGCCCAGGACACAGTGGTGTCTGTAAAGTGCCTCTTGTTTGGAGACATGCATACATTTCTGAAAAACTATGGTGGGTGACACACTGCAGGGCCATAAGCCACATCACATATATCATATATTGACCTTGGGACACTGTCTTCGTTTGTTTTCAACTACTGTCATAAAAACATTGACCAAAACCAGCTTGGAGGGCAAAGGGTTTATTTTATCTTGTTCTCCCAGGTCACGCAGCTCATCTTGGACTGAAGTCAGGGTAGGAACTCAGGTCTGGAACCTTGGGGCAGGAGCTGAGGCACAGACCATGGAGGAATTCTGCTTACTGGCTTGCTCAGTGCTCAGCTTGTGCTCAGCCTGCTTTCTTATATAACACAAGACCACCTGCCTAGGGGTCACATTGCCTACAGTGGGCTCAGCCCTCCCACATCAACAACCAAGAAAATGCCCCACTGACATGGCCACAGGCCAATTCAAGAAGAAAATTCCTCAACTGAGTTTTCCTCCATCCAGATGTGTCAAGTAGACAACTAAGGATATCCAAGAAAAAAGGAAACACAGTATAGCTGGAAAGAGATTTAAATTTTGGTTCACTAAGCAAGTAACTTCTAATTCATTATACAGCATTTCCAAAGTTCAGTGTACACCACGTGATGTTGGCATTAGTGTATAAACTAACGGATGTCATGAACACTGGGCAATGTATAGGGTAGCAGATTTCTCATTTTGGGGAGCATCATCTTTCATAGACACATTTTGGAGATGGCATTGCAGATATGAGATTGCTTGAAAACCTCATGCATATTGATTTTTAAATTTAGATGAGTTTTAAGGTGTCACTAATGGATAAAATTGCACACTGCTGGGCCAAATGCCCAAGTCTTGCAAGCTAACAATAGTGATATGGAGTTCTCTACCCTGACATGTTCATGAACATGTGGCATTTTCTCCCCTTAAAATTCACTTTGAGGCAAAGCTTGGGGCAGATCTAAGACTAGACATACTATTATCAAAATGAGTGTTTAGCAATGGCTCCTCTTTTCTTTACCACTAAGTGTACCTCACTACATGTCTGTATCCGTGTCCATCAACACTTTAATTAAAAGGAAGAACTTCACTTTGGAAAAAAGTTTCATTCTAGAAGGACTTTGAACTATACAAGTCATGCTAGAGTTGGTCAGGTTTTGTTATTGGACAATTTAGACAGATTTGCTTTGTGACAAAATTTTTGCAATTCTTTGTGCCTAACTTGAGTCACTTGTAGAGTTTTCTGGAATATTACCTATGATGTTTTAAATCCTTTCCTAAACCCTGATGTGGATTGTTTCAGATATTTTAGTTCAATATCTGAACTAAAGACAGGTTTAAAAATCATTGCATGTTTGATAGAAGTAGTATTTGAGCCCAGTTGTGTTTTCCAAGCCAGACTCTCATTGGTTTTCTAAATGTAAAATCTATCTACTTGGTCAATTTTCAGATTGTTGTTTGAAGTAAATTTTTATGTCAATGTACTTTTCCAAACTTCTAACTACCTTTCTATGGGTTTTGAGGTCTTTATTTGTTAGTGTGTATTTTTATTGAATTTTTGTGCATTTCATCTTTATCATATTTAGGCCCCCTGCCCTATCTGCAGCCCCCAAAGCCCGCCTGTGGGTTTTCATACATTTCATGGTTTATGTTAAGCCCTATCGAGTCAGTTCGTGCCCCGAGATGTTCCTCGGTGTGAGTTTATCCATTGGATCCTGGTCAATCTATCTGAAACTCCTTTAAAGAAGATTGACTCTCCCTCACCCAGAAGTGATCAGCTGCCAATAGTTCTTCAGCTACGGCTGAGGCTTCATTTTTTGGTACCATCTTCCTTTTAAGTTGAAATGGATCATTCAGAGAAATAAAGAGAATGCGTCGTTTTTATTCATTTATTTTATTTCCTCTATACTCAAGTTCATTTTCTCTATCCATTCTGGCTTTTCTCTTCTTTGTTAAGTGAAAGGTTAATGTACATGTGAGGAAATGAATAAATGAAAATACAATTGGATGGAAGCAATGGAATAGAATTTTAACAAGCATGAAACTATTCAAAAACAGGTAAAATGCTGAGTTTCTGCTAATTAGCATTGTTCATATCTTTCTTTTTTGACAGGGTCTGCCTAGTCCCAGCCCACGTGGAAGTGACTATGTGGACCCTACTTGCCCCATTCTCACAGAGATCTGCTCGCCTCTGTGTCCCAAGGGCTTGGATTAAAGGCATGTACAACCATGCCCAGTGTAACTGTTCATATCTTAACTCTAACTTGGGACAATTGTTTAAGTAAGATAGTGACACCATCTCCAGCCTTTCCCTACAAGCTGTGGACTTAATACCTACTGTGATAATGAAAAAGCATTTGCAATTGTGGCAAATTCCTCTGGGTGACAAATTATCGTAGTCGAGACACTTCATAGACGGATGCAATTTTTAAAAATTTTGATATAGTTTACTCACTCTGTAAAACTTTCAGAATTCTACCATAGTGCTTTGGACCTGGTGGTTTTCAAATTTTGACCAATATGCTGATGAACATGGTGATTTGACCCTATTTGTAATCTCATGACTTGGCCAAAGTACGGCTCCTCACTGAATCTGTTTTGGTTCTTTCTCTTGTTCCAGTTCATCTGATTGACTTGTCATTAAAGCACCATCTCCAGGTTGATATATCACCTCTGCAGCATTCTTCATTGAGTTATTAGTTCAAACTGCTTCAGTGCTGAATGTCTAATTTGGGGGGCCTTCACCAGAAACCACTGATGGTATACCACACCCTTCTGCCTAGGCCTACAATTTTGGGTGCCATATAACAAACAAAATCCCATTAAGATCTTCTTCAAAAAGAAGGCCAAAATCAAAACTTAGATAATTTTGGTAAAATTTCAGAGGTTGGCCAACAAAATATAAACAATTTACATAGGGAAACAGGACAATGTAGTGTGGGTTAGACACCACACATTTCTGCAGAAAGAAACCTCAGAGCACAGAAAGAAATGGAAGGAGCACTCCTTCAGTCAATTTGTTCCCAAGATGTCTTTTCCCTTTTTGTATGTTTGTATAGGCACTTTCGCCATTTTCAATTGTTTTCCTATTTTTATTGGGTGTAGTATATATGTTCTGTGGTAGCAGGGATGCGTTAACTGGGTCTTGATTGATTCTCATTTCTCTTGCTGGGATGCTATGTACTTATTACAATGCCCCTGAAAGGAACCCTCAGTTCCAGCTCCCTGGTAAATTATGGGCAAACTCAATGAATCCTGATGGTTTTGTCTTTTTCAATTTGGAATGAGAAGGAAGGCATAAATCTCAGCTTTCATTCAGAATTAAAGCAAGAAGAAAATCAACAACCTCAGGAATTAAATCCATAAATAAGGAAATTGTTCATGCTCAGCTGTTTTATTTCAAAGCTCTTTTCAGTTTCCAGCCACACTAGCTAGTCACCATTCCTTTACCCAGCCAGCACTTGGGAAAATTTATTCTGTTTAGTGTTAGCCACCCCCATCATAGTATACAGATTTAAAGCTAGACTGGGTCGTTCAATTTAACAGAAACTCCATCTTCCGGATGCTGACACATAATTTATCAGTTATTTTGTAGCTTTATCTGAATAGTATATAGAGATACTTAGCAACTCACATGTTTTATCATCTTTGCTGAAAGGTCTTGTTCCATAATAAATTTAGAATAGAATAGCTTGTATGTACTTAATTTTTTTGAACTAAAATATATTCACAGATGGCTCTACCTATATGTAGCATTTGATAGTTTGGAAACAACGTTCAAATAGAACCAAAACCAAAATGCTTCAGTGCTTTGGATAAACTCCCTAAGTGACAGAATCCAATTACAAATTGAATCTCTTCCTGTCTCTCTTCCTGTTTTTACATTTTTTTCCACATTAACTAAGTACTTTTCTTTTTTAGAAATGGACTTTTTATCTGCTTAGCTTGGGTTAGGTTTCTTGAGATTTTGTCAGAGCCTTTTCTTTCTAAAATAATTTTATAAAAACAAATGCACTAATATTCAATATGTGCAGCATCTGAATTTGTTGGTTAGGATATGGAAAACTTTTTTTTCATATTTCCAATTTTATCTTAATGTAACAACTATGTGATAGTATAATTATGCACATATATCTACTATAAAGGTATTATTAAAGAGATATAAAACTTGTAATATATTTAGGAGGAAATCAGTAGAATCACTGGTGAACAAGAAGATAGGTGATTATATAAACAAAATTTCTATAAGGGTCAAAATTAAAACATATAACTGTATGTTTGATGAATGTAGTGTGTTTGAAGTACAGGCCATATAATTGGGCTTGTAGAAAAGGTACAAGAGATTTCTCTACTACAAAATCTACATAATAACTAGCTTCAGTGTCTATCAAAGCCAACAAGACCAGACCTGAAGCAAGCACCAAGGTGGATGTAACTATTGCTTTGCAACAACTTGAAGAACAGAAGGAAAGATTTGTGACAAGTTTATTTTCACAGAATTATTACCTCCAGCACCATGCTCCATTTTGAATAGAGGGCTCAGCACATTAGAACATCCATTTACGCAAGTATTTTAATCCTTTCCTATAAGTCCAATAAATTTTTGGAATTGCTTTGGAAACTAGGGTTGGGAACATTGTCCTTCTCCATAGAGGAGGATAATGAGAGATTTACATCACAGATTATTTGGAGCGTATCTTTTACATTTTTCTAAATTATGTCACACATTATATCCTTGTTAAAGTCAATCAGATCTAGTGTCCTTTGATGGCCTTCAATAGCTATTCAAATAATTTATCTTTTTGACTTATTCATTTATTTATTTTGGTTTTATGTATATGAATGTTTTGCCTGTATGTGTGTAAGTGCACCCCTGTCATGCAGTGTGCCCTTAGAAACCAGAAGAGCATGTGGAATCTCCTGAAAGTGTAATTATGGATGGTGCTTGCTGCCATGTAGGTGCAGGGAACTGAACCCAGGTTCTCTACAAGAACAGCCAGTGATCTTAACTGCTGAGCCATCTCCAGCCCCTATCATGGTTTTTTGAAATTCTCATTTCCCTTTTCTGCTTCAGATGCACTGGAGATGTTGTTTGTATTTTTAGAATTATATTACTAGAAATCATTTCATTCATATGCATTATTTTCAGTTGCACATTCTCCTTCATTCTTCTTGTTATAATGTCAAGCCCACTAATACTCTAGCTGTTTCTTCCTAACATGAACTTTAACTCACTTCACTTAATAAAAGCACAATATGTCTCATTACCAAAACAAGTCTCCATTTTATTTTAAAGTCTTTTATTTTTTTCTCTTCTTTCCATTAAAACACTATCAATCTCATCCCAAATGCTTAATCATTGTAAACGAATGAAAAGCTCATTCAACTTATATAGACATGTTGCAAAATTAATTATTTTGTTGAGGGAAGACTGATATAAATAAGGATGAATATAAAAGATGAAATAACACTGAAATGATAGATGCAGTATTTGATCCTGCTGATGTTTTGGAAACACTCTCAATATTTAATTTTCAAGCAATAACAAAAAGCCAACACACATTCCATCATCACAGATAACTCCTCATAAGTAGTCATCATGTAAGGAACAAGCACACTTATGATACTGCAGACCTTTCTGATATGTGCTGCTAAACTTAGCTGTTCTATTTGTTTAAAAGTTTTGGATCACTTTTGAATGTAAATATATGAGTAATAAATATTGTCCCATTTTATTCCAAGGCTTGCTTTGGCTGTGATATAAAGGAGGTGCTTTCTTTTCATCCTTCCTCCTATGCTGTGTGTCCCTTATTTACTCTTAGTCCCTCTCTCCTTCCCTGTCTCCCTCCCTATGTCCTAGTCCCCATTTTTTCCTCTTGCTCTCCGCCATTCTTGCTATTCTCTTCTATCTCCCATCTTCCCTCCTTACTGGGTATATTTAAGTGAAAAGGAAGTTCACACACAAAATTCTTATACAGGTAAGCAATATGTTCCCGAGCTGCATCAGCTTTTTTTTTTTTAAATCAACCATTGTCCCCATCTGCTACAGGTAGTTAATTTTTGCAAGTCAGAGATTAACATCTAATCTTGCCATATCTTCCAGCACCTCCATACACACACACACACACACACACACACACACACACACACACACACATACATATATGAAAGCCATAGATAGGGAAGAACATGTTTCCAAATGCTGAATGCTTTGCAAGAAAAAAAGAAAGAGGTAAGTGGGAAGTGCTCTTAAGAGAAATTCTATTCTCGTGTCTACGGTCATCAAGATGGATTGCATTCAGCTAGCTACCATGAAACAGAAATGAAATCAAACCTCTCTGTGGCTAAGACAATTGCGTGCATCTTTTCAAATTGCATCAGGTAGGGCTTATTATTTAAGATTCGTTGCCACTGCCATTGTCACAATATCCTACATAATTCAAACCATGCGTCAATTCCATTAGTCAGTCTCTCCTTTGCTGTCAGAGATGCAAATACAGGCTTGTGTTGTTGAGAGTAAATGTATCATCTGAATAGGAAATATGTCAAGAAATATTAAATGATGTGAGTTATGATTCTGAAATGAAATTAAATAGATGAATTATTCTCTTTCTAAAAAAAGGGAAATCCTTTATTTTAAAAACTCTAAGATTATGAGCCCTTGATAGTTAAAAATGCTAGATATTGATTCCTGTGTACCTAGTACATAAAGAGTAGTTGGTGCCTAGCCACCTGATGCCAGCAAGTGCTCAAACTGTTGACTGAATGACTGGCTCAATGAAAGCACGAAATACGAGTGATTAGTAACTTGTAGATAATACACTAAAGAAGCAACTTGATCTTTTAACATTTCCCTGGGTGTTCAAAAAATATGAAACAATATGCAACATTATAAATCCAAAATATTTTATAATGAGTCATATTTATGACAATTTGTATACTTGGGGACGAGAAATACCTCACTCTGCTGAATACAAGCAAAGTGCTGCATCACTAACTACATTTGAATCTATGTTCTCACATTCCTACAACTTGCATAATTTTGTCGAAGGGTCCAAAGGGGAATTATTTCATGAGTTAAAGATGAAAGAGAGAGGACTTAGAGAGTTAGCTCAGAAGTTAAGATCACTGGCTGCTCTTGCAGAGGAATTGGGTTTGATTTCCAGCACCCACAAAGCAGCTTGGGGATCTGATGCCTTCTTCTGGTCTCTGTGGGCATTGCATGCACATGGTGAGCTTACACAGATGCAGGCAAAACACACATACACACAAAATAAATAAATAAATAAACAAACAAACAAATAAATAAATAGAATTTTTATAAGGTGAAAACGTGAGCACTTTTCTCAGGGGCAAGAATTCCAAGGTTAGGCATGAAATCAGTTTATGTAAAATAAATGAATGAATTTAAGGAAAGTGAATATTAGTTTATGAAAGAGAGACTCAGACTTTCCAACCAAAAAAGAAAAAAAAATGAACCAATGACATTAGTTCAACTTATTCAGGTAAAAATAATCTATTTTAAAATACAAACAAATAATAAAAACTTTGTATTTTCTTGGATTGTTGATATAATTCTTTCATGCCATAGTAGCCAAGTTCTTGGCTCAGTTTAATTTACTACCACTGTTAAATGAATATTTTGATAAGTATCTTGAGTTTTACATATAGTGGTTCTTTGGAGCCCATAGAGATTTGAAACAAATTTAGAAAACACAAGTTATTTGCAATAATAACAAAAATAGCTATTCATTAAGATTCTGCTATGTTTCATTTCCTTTATGTAATATTCAGTCTCAGTTTAAGTCTTAGTTTCCTTTTATGGTATTACTGATATTGTATTCTTCATTTTACAACTGGTGAAGGTAGTTAGGCTGTTGGTGTAATTGCCCCTGTCCAGCCAGCAATCCAGTAATGTTAAAGCCCATTCCGTTCTTTTCTCTGTGGTAAACCTCGTGTGACATATTGGCTAAAAGACTCATCCATGGATAGCACCAGTAGGCTAGCTCTCTTTTGTATCCAAAGCTACTCTATACATATCCATTAAGGTCTCTATTCACATTTCTAAAAAGGTGAAGTATTCATGAATGAGTAGGATTAGTGGGAGATGGTAATCTCCAGCTCAAACAGTTTCATCCTTTTGAAGCAGATTGATAGCATAACATCACTGGTCTCTTTTTGCCCTTTTATTTAGGCTGATTCTGGAACATGATATAGTTTATCTGGTTGATAAATTTGAAGCAGTATGATTTGAAAAATAAAGCTTGGCTCATCAACCTCTTTATATCTCTCAGGAACAAACTACCTTCTAAGGTTAGATTCTACAGTCGGACCTTATAATGTCTTGAATATTATTTTTCCATGTCATCAAGCACGATCTGAGTGGGAAGGTTTGCTCATCTAAAAAGGGGTATTTATAGTAGGCTCATTTAGTTTAAATACTAAACCGTGTTTTCCAGTCTATCAGCAAAAAAGAATACTAAAGTTTATCTGGAATTTTTTATTTCTCCCAATTTTTATATTTTTGGATTTTAAAAGTGTTGCATAGTATGCCCTTCAGAAACTCCAACCTATAATAAGATAATAACAGCACAGAATTATATATATGTACATTTGAATGTACAAACATTCAAAACAGAAATTTAGAAAACAGAATATATTTGAAAATCAGGGCAAAAAAAAAAAAAGTCATTGCCTGTTTAAGGTAGCACTTTTATGTACCAAACAAGTTACATGCTTAATTATACTAATTAAATATTTTTTATTTTTTATTATAGTGTGTGTCAGAGAAGTGAATATTCTATTAAGGCGCTCTTCCTATGAGGCAAAAGCCTTTGGGCAGAGAGAAAGAAGAGTAATCAGGGCAATACAGTGAAGAGAAAAAGGTGAACAGAACTCCTATGGGCCAAAAGCCAAAAGCTCTCAGGAGAGAAAGAAAAGCAAGAAAGCAAGCAGTGTGTGTGTGTGTGTGTGTGTGTGTGTGTGTGTGTGTTGGGAGAGGTGTTAGCTTACTTTCCCCGTTTTCAGGTCTTGCAGCAAATGTTAAATACAGTAATAAAGAGACGAGCATAGGTCAGTTATGACAGGAAGTTGCCACATAACTCCTTTCTGAAATGTGATTTATTAGGAGAAAGGGTCTGTAGGCCATGATTGAAGTCTTGAGGTGGAAGGGAGAACATTAGACAGAAATTGGTACAACATATGAGAGAAGCCAAAACTCTCAGTTTCCTTAAAGGGAAAGAAGTGCTTCCCTTTAAAACCTAGAGAGGAGGGGCTGGAGAGATGGCTTCCTGGTTAAGAGCACTGACTGCTTTTGCAAAAGACTTAGATTTGATTCCCAGCACCTACATGGCAGCTAACAACCATTTTTCACTACAGTTTCAGGGGATCCAATGCCTTCTTCTGGTCTCTGCAGGTATTTCATGCACATTGTGTACTTAAATACATGCAAACAAAACACTCATGCATATGAAATAAAAATTATTAAAAACCTATAGAGGAGCTTCATCGGGAGTGAGAATAAGAGCTACAGAAAGTGAGAGTTTGCATGAGAGGGATGGTGTGGGGAGGTCAGAGGAGCAATTCAGAGATTCTCCAGATCACAAGTAGGTTTTATAATGTATTTATTATTTTTATTTTATGAGTATGTGTGTATTGCCTGCATGTATGTAAGTGCACCTGTGTCATGCAGTGCCCATGGAGAACAGAAGAGTACATCTGATCCCCTGGAACTGGAGTTAGAGATGGTTGTTAGCCACCATATGGGTGCTGGGATTCAAACCTGGGTTTCCTTCAAAAACAGCCTGTGCTCTTAACCACTGAGCCATTTCTCCAGGCCCCAGAAGTAGATTTTTAAGTCCATTTTTGCCACATTTTATTGAAGTAGGAACCTGCTGTTTTTTAATCCTATGAAAGGAAATTTGAAGTATATTAGTTTTTCCTCTTTGAGCATATGAGAAAACATACATTTAAAGAAAAATGCATAAACATTGACATACAAACATCTTTTCTTATATTTGAGCATAATATATTTAATTTTGATGTCATAAATGCATCTGTTTTGGTAAGGATATGCTAGCATATTACCTTGACTCTGGCCAAAATATCTTCCTGAACAGCAAAAGTTAAATCAATGGAGTCCAGCACACGTGTGTGTCATTTACATTAGAGATATCATATCTATTTCTTAGTATATTGGTAGAGCTTCTAAGTATCAAATTAACTTTTATAATAACATAGTACATTTAGGATATGCAAGTTGGTATAGCTAGTATTACAGAGCCAAAATAAAGCAGGCAAAATGTTACTTCTGTTGTGCTCTAGACTATAGAGGGAGAATAAGGATAAGAAACTAAAATTTAAATATTATCTCTCATTTTAGAAGTTTACTTCCTCAATATATATGATACAGGTATATCATTTGTTTTAACTCATCAATTCTCTGTTTTTATATCATAAGTATTACAATTTAAAAGCTACTATACATAATATGTAGAGAAAAAATCAAGACTTACTAATTTTTATATCAAAATTTGGTTCTTGAACAATACTCCATACAAACATAAGTTTGGAGAGGAAGATTTATATAAATTTTCAGTAGAAATGAATTGGTTAGATACACTAGATTTGTTGTATAATCAATGAAACTACAAAGATTTTCTTTTTATTTACTCATCAAAATACACTATTCTTCATCTTTCCTGTATTGAGGATAAAAGTATAAAAGTTGACCTAACATGAAAAGAAAAAATAAATAAATTGACCTTAACACATGCTTCCTATATGAAATGTACAGGAAGAAAAATGCAGGGCATAAGAAAGATGTGGCTTGTATCTTTGCATAAAGTTATAGGTACGTGGAAAGCAAAACAAATTCTTTTATGATGAAAGTCAATGAAAATTAAAGAGAGTCAAGAGTTTAAGATAGATTGTGAAAGAATGCTTTTCATTTTTGTAACTAAAGAATATATTGTTTGGGGCTAGAGAGATGGCTCATCAGCTAAGAGCACTGTCTGCTCTTGCAAAGGAACATGGTTCAATTCCCAACTCCCATATGGTGGTTAATAACCATTGATAACTCTAGTTCCAGGGGATCTGGCGGCCTCTTCTGACCTCTGTGGGCATTGCATGACACAGGTACACATACATGCAGGCAATACACTCAAACACATAAAATAAAAATAATAAATAAAATATTTTTAAAAAGAATGCACTGTTTATCAAAACAAAGCAAAGGCAGAGGTCATGTGAGCACATGAAACAGGTTAAAGATTTCGGAGAGGGGCAGGAAATGAGAGAGGAAAGAGAAGAGTGAAAAAGGAGGACCTTCTCAAAAGTGGGGAGGGGGGATGGCTCAGTGCTTAAGAACGCTGACTGTTCTTGCAGAAGACCCAGGTTCGAATCCCAGCACCACATGACAGCTAAATGACTGTCTGTAACTCCAGTTCCAGGGAATCCGACAGCCTCTTCTGTCCTCTACGGGCATTGCATGACACGGGTGCACTTACATACATGCAGGAAAACACTCATACACATAACATAAAAATAATAAATAAAATATTTTAACAGGAAATGAGAGAGGAAAGAGAAGAGTGAAAAAGGAGGACCTTCTCACAAGTGGGGAGGGGGGGATGGCTCAGTGCTTAAGAACGCTGACTGTTCTTGCAGAAGACACAGGTTCGAATCCCAGCACCACATGACAGCTAACAACTGTCCCTAACTCCATTTCCAGGCGATCCGACAGCCTCTTCTGTCCTCTGCGGACATTGCACGGGCATGGGTGCACATACCTACATGCAGGCATAACACTAAAGATAAAAATAAGATAACACATAAGATAAAAATAATTAATATTTTTTTAAAATAGACGGGGGAAGAAAGAGAGAGGAGGAGCAAAAGGAAGAGGAAATGACAAACTGCCAGTCTTGGAAAGGAAGAAACAAACCTTTCATTTACAGAAAAACACTTGGTTCTGGGGTGTTGGCTCAGCTTTTAAAGCGTTGGCATGTAAGCGTGGAAACCACAATTGGATCCCCCAGAACTCATTTGAAAAAGCCTGTTGCTGTGACAAAACTGAAATCCAAGACCTGAGGAGCCAGAGACAGGAGGATTCCTGAGGCTTGCAGGCTGGCTAGCTGAGTGGAGAGCTTGTTTCAAAAATAAGATGCAGAAGTACCCAATATCCACCTCTGGCCCCTACATGCACATGAGCACACGCATACTCACACACATGTGCATACATGAATGCATATTAAAAAAATAAGAGCAGGGCGTGGTGGCACACGCCTTTAATCCCAGCACTCGGAAGGCAGAGGCAGGTGGATCTCTGTGAGTTCAACGCCAGCTCAAAAAGAACAAAAAAAAAAAGAAAAAAAAAGAAAGAAAGAAAGAAAAAAGAGAACGGATTGCAGGAGAGGTGCACATAAAGGTAAGGACCCTAAAATAAGGGGTGTAGCATCATCACATCCAGGTGCTCTCAGGTGTTTATGAACACTGAGTTGTTGTGTTCATAAACCATAGGATGGGTGCTATGGCTCTCCCAGTTCTACAGATGAGACGCACCTGAGAGGTTTAAAAACCAAGGTACTTTTTTGATAGAAAAGAAGAAACCAGAGGGTTATAAATTTATAGGTATATAAGTACATAAATAATTTTACGCGTAGAAAACTCAGTAAAGTAAGGGAATGTTTCTACAATTGAGAATACACACACTAATAAGTAAGTTTACCTCTGATTTTTGCTTCGTAGGAAAACCAAATGGGTTGGCCAGATGGCCCAGCAGGCAAAAGTGCTTGTCATCAGGCCTGATGATCTGAGTTCAATCCCTGAGAGCCACATGGTGGAAGGAGAGAATCAACTACTTCAAGTTGTCCCCGACCTCCTCCACACATGAACTATGGCATGCACTTGGACACACACACACACACACACACACACACACACACACACACACACACAGAGGCATATAAATGAATGTTTGTTATTAGTTTATTTAATAAATTGAAATGAAACTTGAAGCCCCAAGAGGTTTACATTATTAGGTTTTAAAGGAGGAACCTCGGGAAGCTGTAAATCTTGAATGCCAGGCCCTGTGGATGACAGCCATGTTCTAGGGAATGCCTTTTCTCCTTCTATCATGTGAGGCTACAGGGAGATGAGGACATCTGTGAGAAGGCAGGCAGTCCTCAGACACTGAGTCTGTGGTGACTTTATTGTTGATTTCCTAAAACTGTGGCATTTAAGAGATGCCTTAAAAACAGATAACTAAGCAAAATATTGTAGAAAAATATGTGACTATAAACAGTGACCATTTTGAAGACGGAAGTGTTGTTAGATGTGATAGTTATCACCTGCTGACAAGAAGTTCCGTGTTGGTGTGCTTGCACATGCTGAAATAATTAACCATTACAAGGAAGAAAACACAAAAATAAGTGGCATAGGTTAATGGCTCTCAATATGAGTGCAATGTACGTTGGGCTATCAGTCATCAGTTATGTTTATGTTTTGAATCTCGTATATTTTGAATAAAATGTGCTTTAATTCAAGTATCCTCACTAATTAATTTAATACAGTTCTGATACTTTCTGAAAAGTTTTCTATAAAGTGCGTAATTATATCAGTGATTGCATCTGTTAATATAATACAGCATAGAGACCAGTCTCCATGTGTAAAGATTTTAAATATGACAAGGTTGTTACTTGGGCATGCTTATGTATCGTGTTGAGCTAAATTGCTTTGGTTCAAATATTGGCTTTGTCATTGTTAAATTTTTCATCAGTTTTTAGTGTGTGTGTGTGTGTGTGTGTGTGTGTGTAATACATATGTGCGTGTGCATATAGGTTCAACAGAGCACAGTGCCTCCTATGATATCCAGTGTTGGAAGGCTGTGTATGACAGTTTTAAGAACCACTAGGATATTGGGTCATTGGAGTAGTGTCCTCTAAAGTGACTAGCATAGATTTGGGGGACTCTGGGTTAGTGTTTGCAACAGTGAGATGGTAGTGACTCCTCCCCAAGTCCTGGCTTCCTATTTTTCACCATGCCTCGATCTGTGTTTCTTCCATTTTGCATGTGCTTATTCTCTTGTGATGCCCTTCTCAGGAGGTCTTCACCAAGCTGAGCTGACACTAGCACCACGCCCCTGAGGCTTCAGAGCCATGAGCTAAACACACCTCTTTCCTTTATAAGGCTATCTAGCTTTGAGTATTTTCTTATACTAACAGAAAGGAACTAAATACATGCATTATATTTCGTGTAATCCTTATAGCTACTTCATCACTTGATACATAGCCTTGTAGTAGACACTTTGCTTTATCTTTTTTAGTGATCATAACAACAGGGTTGTCAAATTAACTATTGTAAGGAATGAGCTTCTGAAAATTTAATTGATACTAATTTCAAGATCCAAGATCCAAACTCCCAGGTATCTAAATTTGAAAACTTCATTCCTTTCATTAATATTAATCCTGAACAGCTACAGGCAACCAAGTGATGCAGAGGCAGGGACAATCAGTGTTCTCCACGAACAAGCTCATTGACAGCTTATCTAATGCCAAGTGGTCAACCCTAAGCATATGTACACAGGAGCACCACCAAATGAAATCAATGCTAAATAAATTTTACTTATTTATAAATGTATGTATATATAACAATAATAATCAGTGAAGAGGACAGGAAACTGAGAAGTATTGGGGGACATGGGAGGGTTTGAAGGAGGATTGGGAGAGATGGAAATAATGTGAGTAAAATACTCGTGTAAAATTCTCAAAGAAATAAAATGAGATATTAAAAAGATTATTAATCACCATATTTTCTCCTCTGGATTCTGATCCTCACAAATCTTTGCTAGTGAAATAAGAATTTACTAATAAATTCCTGTTAGTGGTTATGAATACTAGATGCAAGTTATATTTTTTCTTGCTTCCCTATTTATACTAGAGAATATGTGGCCAAATTCTATGAAGGTGTAAACTACTGCTAAATAGAATATGAGTAGCATAGATAAGTCACTGCTATAACAACAAAAAGAAAAACTCAAACTAAATACCATTTAGAGTTAAAAAGGAAGTTGGTAATATAAAAGTATTAAAAATATGTTTCCAAACAAGATAGAATGACACTGAATTAGTGGTGCTTTTCTGAGAGATATATTGAAAGGACTGAGCTCACAAGTCTTGGGCCAGAGAGCTAATTCTCTGCACAGGTATTCTTCTCCTAGCCTTGCGAACTGCCTGCTCTTTGCACAGATCTCCTCTTTGATAATACAAAAGAGAAGGGTGACCTTTCCATTTATCCTCTTATGGAAGTTCCCATTTTCCACTCATAATTAGTATCATTAAGCCATAAAGAGAAAGAACGCATCTGTGCGATAGGATTCCACAGCAAGACATGGAAGAGTTATAGCTCTGGTTAACCTCAAGTGGTACTGACATTTAAAAAATTGAGCCTCTTAAGACACGTGCATAAATCTCTTATGTTGAAATTTCAGAGGAAATGTTTTTGAGCAAAAGGTTCTTCATGGAGCCAATAAAAGTGTTACATTTGGGTGAGAAGAGTCATGATTCAATTTAAAGGCAGCCTTGTGCCTTCAATGGACAGTTTGTCATGAAGAGTTGATACTCTCCCACAACACCATTACCTGCCATTAACATTATCAACCTGGCCTTTCACAACCTAGTCTTATGGTGTAATCTTTTAACAGAAGAAAGCAGCACCACTGTTCTTCCAATTAGTTCAAAATTTTATTCAGCAAACGAACACTGACAGCTCTTCTCTGTAAAGACAATGCCTGTACATAATTAGCTCCGCATATAGTCTCCCTCTCATTCTTCAGACACCCTGCCTTGCACTCAACCTTTCAGGCACAGAATACATGTCACCTTCTGGAGAACGTCTTTCAAAAATCAACAAAATAATTTGCACTTCAACATATTAAACAGTATTCCCTTAAAATATGTATTCCTTCAGGGCAGAAAATATGTCATGTCCAAATATGTATCCACAATGCACAGAAAATTTGTGCAGCATGAATAAATGAGAGGCACTCTGTGAAATATGGGAAAGAATGGCTGAGTTTCAGGAGGCTTTGCACTGAAGGGGAAGCAACTCTTCACATATAACATCAAAGTCAAAATGAATTCTGTGTCAAGTGGAGATTTGTGTTCTGGATATGTTTAATATTTTATAACTCCCATTTCTAATCTCAGAAATTAATTAAATACATCTGTCTCCAACACAATTATATACCACTTTACTTTATTAGCAGGGGTCTTTAGGAAGAATAGTATTTATAACATCAAGTACAGAATGTGCCCTTCAGCACCCATGAACCCCTTGTCTATCAAAGGCCACAAATGTTTAAACATCTAACACAAAATCCCGCTGTAGCTACATATTCTGTCCATTTTAAAACACCTCTAAATTACCTAGAATATCTAATGCCAAGTAAATGCAATGCAAATACTGGTTATGCTCTATTCTTCAGGTAACTGCGAAAAGAATAAAAGGCTATCCATGTTCAGTAATTCTGACATAGCTAGCTTAGGACTAACTACTTGGGACACAAGAATATAAGGCAAAGAATCCTCAAACAATGAGCACTGGAAAGAGCAGGAGTGTCCGTACAGCATTGGGAGCCAAACAAGAGGAGCCTGTACACTGCATTCAAGTTTCATGTTTGGGGCAATTTCTGGACTTTTTAAAAATAGTTTTACTTCTGGTTGCAAATGTGAAGGGCTGATTGACTTCTATACCAGCTTACTTACTCAAAACCCTTGGGAAACTTCTACCAGGTTTTTAATCAGCCATGGGACTATGTGACATAAACAGAGACAGCTGAGCTTCCAAATGGTTAGTGTGAATTATGGGTCATAAAATGGAGGAAAATGTATAATTTTCAAATAGGAAAGAATGTATAATTGATAATACATTAATAAAAACAGAAGAATTAAGGTAAATTAACTCCTGATGCCATCAAGTGGGCCACCACCAGTGGATGACTATGGTCTGGTTTGTGTGCATCATTTAAAACAGTAGAATGCACCAAGAGGTAAACAATCACCACAGTGAGAAATCATAAGCATCATTTTACACTGAGAGTAATGGAGGCTCATGTGTTCTCACATCCTCGGATGAATACATACTGTATCAGTAGCGTCTTTGAGAAAACTGTCAAAACTACATGAGGCTAGTTAAGTAAAATAGAAAACACTTTTTGCTCTTTGTCCTTTGATGTAATAAACATGATCAAATTTAAATACAGAAATTAAATGTCATGGAAAACTTACACGAACTGAAAATAACATGACAGACATCATCTCATTTGTAGGTTTTAAGAAATATCCTGCCACTATATTACTTGTCTTTGTTAGCTGAAATGAAATCATTTGAAAATAAAAGTACAGGGACTTGTTCCCCACCATCAGAGACTAGTTAGGGATCAGTATCCACATGGTGGAGTAAAAGAGTTGTGAGGACCTGAACCTGTCTCTTCAGGTATAGGAGGTCCCAGTGTTATTGAAGAGCTTCAGGAAGTATAAGGGTTATAACAACGACTGGCATGCTTGTCTCGCGAGCACTCGTGAGACCTCTGTGTTATGAAGCTAACGTTACACAATACTGACTCTTATTAAGTATAGCAGGCTATTCAAAGTCAGGCTGCCTGTAGCCAAGCAAATGCCAATCATTGTAAACTGTATTTCTAAGGTCAATTCTTCTTGTTCGTTTAAAACATAACGTGGAGCCAAAATTTATGCTATTTCATTAATAAAAATTCCCATAATCCTACTTTGAATTCAGATTTTAAAATTTTGATTTATTTCAAGTACAAATGACCTCTCAGAAAAATGATTATGAAATACTGGTATTTCTCTGGAGAGCCCAGAACCAAATCACAAATTGTATGTTGGATAAATAAACATCCATTGAAAGACCTACCTGTAATCCAGAGCAATGCAGTATGAACCAGCCGTCCTTTCAGAAATCCTCTGCTTCCCTGTCCACATAGTATAAGCATGATTCTTAAGATTTCCTGTACTTAAACCCCTACACCAAAAAAAACAGGCCTGATATGGGCTGAAGTTCATTAACAAAAATGATATAAAATCTCGTATGTGCCAAACTCCGAGCGCCAGCGAGTGTGTGGATTAGAATTTAAGATTGGGGAATTTTTGGAAAAGAGATGTTCAACTGCTAAACTCTTTGGAAATATTCCAAAATAAAATTTCAAAAAAATCCCAATTCAAACACACTCCTTCTTGAAGCACATTTTAACGTGGGGTTTTGAGTTTTAGTGTGTTTAGATGCTGTTTTATGCATTTTCTAACTTATTTTAGAATTTTAGATGCATGGAGAAGTAAAAACCCAACACAAAATTTTCCTCAATTGGATCCCCTACTTTTTAGATCATGTTCACACACATGTCATAGGTAATAAACCAAATTTGAACTATTAACATTGATTGAATTCATATTTTTGTTGCAATCTTTGGGGTTGTACGCAGGGCCTTACACATGCTGAATAAGCAGTCTACCAATTAGCTATATCCTTAGCCCTCTTTTTACTTTTTTGTTTTGAGACAGGTCTGAAGACATTGCCTAGGCTGGCCTAGAACCTGTGATCCTACTGCCTCAGCCTCTCTGGTAGCTGAGATTCAGACCCGCACCACCAGGCCTGGCTTCATTTGTATTTTCAAAAGTTTCTACCCTAATGTGGTATTTTTGTTCCAGGACCCAGGGTTACCATACAAATCATGTGTCCTTAGGCTCCTCTGTGACAGTCCTTTGGGCTTGGATGATTTTGATAGTTTTATGTATTGGTCAGATATTTTGTAAAATGTTTCTTGATTATGATTTATCTGAAGTTTTTCTCACAATCAGACAGGGGTAAGAGTTTTAACTCCCCTATGAACATTTGAAAATTGTCCTGTTCTGACTTTTTTTCTAGTTCCTTGTCTAGTAACTTGTAATGCAAATTACTCTTGCCTTTACTTCTCCTTCAAAACTCCTATTCATGATTCAAGGACTTTCTTTTCCCCTTAGAGATAAAAGTTATGCAATTTAGGAGTCTTTTAAATAGACCCACTGAATGGGGTACTCCAACTGCCTTACCCTGTGTCTCTGTTCAGCATGGAAGAAGCCAGAGTGGTCTGCGTCCCTATTCCCTATTGGCAATTTGGGTAACCCCTTCAGAGGATGGCATGATAAGAATAGGAGGTAGGAATTGGCTAGACAGTTAGGGTTAAAAGACCCCAAAGAAATGTAGCCAGTTTCTGGGCTAAAAGTCAAAATGTCCTTGGGCCTCTTAGTAACACACTCTGTTCCAAAGGCCAAAAATGTCAAAAGTATTTGGGAGCTTTTATCTAATTCTTAAAAGATTTTAGGGTTACCTCTTCAGAGGGGGGAATGTTGGAGGGGAGGGAGTGGGCATGGATTTGATTAAAACACCTTATATGCAGGTATGAGAGTCTCAATAAAGTTTTTGTAAAAGTTTGAAAAAAAAGAGTTTAGGTATAAAAAAGATCAGAAAACGTGTCCTTCTCATAACAACACCCCAAGTACACGTTCTCCACCAATCTCTGAGGACATTAGCCCTGATCTCAAAGAGAGAGTTTTGGTTAGCATTTTTCCTTTGTACAGTTACTTATTAATTCCTCTTTCTATAGCATTATTTTAGAAAGTAATCACTATATCAGCCCATTCTTATTGGTAGGGCATTATATTTGAATTCCCTGATAGTAATGTATGTGTTTTTCAAGAAAATACACTTGAGTTTTCAAGATAATCACTATGAATTAACCAATAATATTATTCCATTTAACAGATGAAAAAACTGAAGTGTAGATAGATGTGAATAGAAAAAAGTAGTCCATAATTATACATCTGAGGGTGGCTGATATCTAAAATGATACTGGAATCCTGGTTTTCACCTTGAGTTCAAAATCATTATGTTTGTGATTAATCATTATGTTTGACCACTAATGTCAAGCAAATGGAAGCAAATCATTTGAAAAACTGTGCAAATTCCAGCTGGGTACTACAAGAGAAACAGTGGCTTGAAAGAAAACTTCAACCCTAGATAAAGGTACAATATTCTGAAATATATTGACACAGAATTGAAGTTAATATGTTTCTGATAAGCCATGCTTAGATGTGAGCTATTTCAGGAAGGCTAAAGTACTGGAAACTTGCAAATTACTTCTAGGGGTTCCTCCACTGCCATAAATGCCTTACACGTATTCATTCAAGTGGTAATCTAAAGGACGGGGATTCTGTAAGGTAGGCTACCACTTACAAAGACAAAGCTGATACACTTAGAATCTAAATTACTTGCTCAAATCAACACAGTGCAGTAAATTGCACAGTTCAGGATCTTGTGTCTGTATTCATGCTACTTTCCACACGTGTTCTTAGAATGGAGTGATTTCCCACCAATCCACCTCCCACCTCCCACCTCCCACCTCCCAACAGCAAAAGCCTGAAAGGCTCTAGTGCTTTTAGTGACCCAAGTTAATTTGATCTGAAAAGGTACTGTCTCCTAGTCTTCATAAAATGTTTATCTTTTTATCCTTCTGGGTTCTTTATCAGTTAGGATTGCAGTGACTATATAAATGTAGAAAAGGACCAAAACTTCCAGTCTTATTTCATCAAGTTAATCATGAAATTAGCTGCAAAACTGAAAGTAAATAACTTTAAATGATACAAGTATATATCCTTATAAAAATAAATGGAGTGTATGTATAGTTCATGCAACACTCATTGGCTATTTTCTATGACAGTCTTAATTCTAGAAGTTAAATATCTTCATATTTCTTTCCTATTGGGTTATAAAATGTGATCACATTGAAAAAATAATATTGAATGAATGTAATAACTAGAGTTAGGAGTGGTACGTCCTTCCTCCCATATCCTTATAAGAAAGAGATTGATGCCCAACACTGGAGGAAAATAAAAAAATTAAATTTTTTAACTATCTGACATAGGCTGGTAAAATTGCTTCAGAAGTGTTTGACAGCATGTCAACATGCCCAACCTGTGGCCCACAGGCCATATGCACCCAGCATAGCTACCAACACAGCCCAAATTAAAATCATAAACTTACTTAAAGCATGACTTTATTTTCCAATTTTGAAATAACTCAACTGCATGATTCTCAGTGTGAACTTTGTAGATGACAACAATTGTGTAACAATGTCAAAAGGTTGGACAGGCCTGGAAGAGATGAAAATAAAGAAGAAGACTATCTTAAGAAATGCCTGTTTCTAAACAATATCTATCTAAAACTCAGCAGAGCTTGATCTGTGACCAGAAGAAGAAGGGACTGAACAAGGAGCAGTAGGGTCAGAGGCTAACTGTGCCCACACAAATGCTTTGCCAATCAATGCCATCATTACACTTTTTTAGATGAATGAGAAATCTGAGCAAATGAGAAGTCTGAGTTTAAATCAGAGAAGGAACAAAGAAGTTATGTTTTGAGCCTCTCCCAGGACTCAATAGTGGCCTGAGCAATGTAGCAGGCAGATTAATGCAATCCTATGGTTTGCCTTTTAGATTTCAGAGCTGGAGTATTAGTTCAGGTCTACAGAACTGATCCAGCTATGCTTAGAATCAGGAGGCCTCCAGGAAGTGCCTGTAATGAAAGGGCTTTGTCTCCCACATGCACAGTGAGCTGGGCTGCTGACAAAGTGGAATCCATTGGGTTTCCTGACTGACACATGTGGTTAATTGAGTGTCACATTGTGTTCGTTACCTCTGTTTTGAAGCACACAACAAGAGATCACCCCTGAAAAGTGATAGCTTAGAGTGAGCATAAATAAAGCACTTCATTGATCTGGCAAAGCTGTAGGTGGAACCCACAGCCCATCTGCCTGACAGCCATTGCAAATACCTAGAGCAGTGTAATCTTTCACACTTTCTCTTCCTTTTCCAAGATAATTTAACCATGGGGCCATTTAGATGGATTTAGTAGCCACCAAGGCAATGCTGTTTTGCTGTTTTATCTGGAGTAGGATTTTAAAGCTGACCTTCCAAGCCCATCCCATCATTCCCCTGCTCACACTTTACCATCTTTAAAAAATTACAAGAAGTTCTCTCTATTCTTTTCCAAGGTTATTAGATGGAGCCCCGCAAGAATATCCACATTGGTTTTAAGGGAATCTACACTAAGTTTGGAAACGGGAAAAAGAGGATGAGTGCAAAAGGAAGAATCAGAAGTATAAAGTAGGCTGAGTAACAGTATTCAGGCATCACCAATAGCTGCCCTTCCTGGTTGACGTTTTGTTATGGGAATTACTCCAAGACTGACCTGGCACAGTAAGAGGACCCTAACCATACTCAGAAAGCCCCAAATGTCTATCCTTTATTATCTGTTGGCCTCAACCTGAGTTCCTGCACCAGAGAAACTGAGGCATAGACCAGAAATACACACAGGTATTTACAGGACCTTCCTTTCATCCCTTAACAGAAACCATATTGTGGATTGGAGACTTCCAGCACAAACATATACACATTCATTAGGCTATTAAAAGAAACTTACATGGCCAGAGATTTTACAAAAGCAAGTATTTCTGGTGAATGTGGGCAGGGATTGAGGTATTACCAGCAACATGATATACTGCTGATGCCAGCACAATCTCATTTTTTAAACAAATATAACACATTGTAAGCAGACATTTCCTTATCACAAACTATGCCTTGTAGTTGTCTGCAAAATCTTATCTCAGTCTGAGACTGAGCTTAGAGTGGCCTTTATGATTTGAGTACAAGTAGAAACTTCCAGTATCCTGTTACTTCTACATATATCAACAAGCAGACTTATTATTAGACTTATCATTAGAAGTACAGATACATTTATTAGTTCTTATTCACCTACCAATCAGTACAAAGTCACACTGAGATTGAAGTCCATTAGTTCCACATTAGGTTAATTTTTCTTCATCGTTTTGTCATGCAAATCTACTCTGTTTCTTTAGCAACAGGGCCTATGGACTTAGATATAATTAACCTTTTGAAAGTAAGACTTGCAACACTATACTGTGGGCATTTGGAAAGCTGGGTAGTCTTTGCTACTCTGGGCATTATAATAAGCAACGTAGAGAAAGGCTTTACTAAGAATTTGGTCAACAAACTTGTGAGCACTGGAAATGACAGTGTTAAGAAGAAGGCACAGCTTATTAATTCATGCAGATTGGAGGTCCTCAAGTCTTAAAATGAGGACTTAAAATGTATGAACTTAAAATGTATGAACTTTGGCTTATAAATATGTCAATTAACAGTTACTGTATTAACGAGCCTAATAGGATTCAAATCACTTGCTAATAGTAGAGCAGTTCGTTCAGTGGCACAATACTTGACCAAGATGTATTAAATCCTTGGGTTCAATCCCTGGTGTTGCAAAAAACAAAGAAATAAATGGAGATAGAGAGACAGATAGATGATTGGTAGATTAATAACAGATAGATAGATGATAGATGACAGATGAACAGAAGAAAAAGAAATGATTATTGCATTTATAAAGTAATAAACCTATTACGTGGTGTGTCCTGAGGGATACTTGTTTCTCTGAGGGGTGGGGCCTGTTGTGGAGAATTGGCTGCAGTCTGAAAGGGCGCTGTGGAGAGTTACCCGCGAAGGAGGAGCATTGGTGCCATCTTGGCAGGGCAGCATGGAAAAAATGGCCCAGGTGTCTTGCCCCTGTGGACACAAGAGGAGGCATTTACCAACCTGAGGCAAGACTATAGGCCCACCAGGCATGGAGGAAAGCTGACTGAGAATGGCAGGCCACTGAGGCACAGAGTGGAACCACCCTGGGTCTTCACATTTTGTGGGGTTGTAAGTTACTCTATTTCCCCTACCCAGAATATAAGCTATGAAAAATTCAGATGAAGATGTGTTATATGGTTTGTCTAATAGAACCAGGAGCAGGGACCCTAAGAGAACTCTGGCTACACAGGATAATGGAACTGCCATGTTTTATGGGACATTTCCATAATAGCTATAAGAAAACTAATAGAAATAGAGGGTTTTTTTTTTACATTTTGTAATTATCTATCATTTGTTTTAATAGAAGACAGCTAGATTTTCATATTGTCCTTTGAAATCACCCATTGCCATCTTAGTCCACTTTACGCTATTGTAAACATATAGCACACGTTGAGTAATTTTGTAAGGAATTTGTAAGTGTTTTGGCTTACAGTTCTCTTCTGAAGTCTGGGTATTCTACAAACATGGTACTGACATCTGGGTAGTAGCCTCCCATGATGGTTCATCATGACATGGTGAAAGAGACTTGGGCTGAACTCGTGATTTTTATCAGGAAGCTGCAGCTGACATAACAAAACTAATCCCACAATAACAGCGTTATGTCACAAGGTCAGAGTCCTCATGACCTAATCACATCTTTAAAGTCCATCATCTATACATTTACAACAACAATTAAATTTCCACTTGAATTTTGGAGATGCCAACTTTAAAGACCAGATGAAACACAATGAATGAGAACAAAATGTTTATTCATGACAAATTAAGGATGGTCAACAGGTAAAACCTCTACTCTAGTTGTTCACAATATGTGCTTTGAAATTCCATCTCAGGGGCCTGCTTTCATAGATTTTAAAAAAGACAAGAAGTTATTATAGTGAATAGTGTATTACAATTATACTGATTTGACAAAAGTAATACAGATCATTGATCATTGCTTAATTATACTTTAAAGAACAGTGATTAGTGGCACAAAGCTTAGGCTGGGCTGGGTGTATTTATTATCTCTGTGGTGCCAGAGAATCAGCAGAAAACTGCTGTGCTAGCTCAATGTGACTTTGGTGGCTGTGGTCTCACACAGCATGCTTCTCCCCATGTTAAAGTACTCTGTGATCTGATTCTGTGACATTTAAAATCTTTTCTCATTGGAGACATTCAAAACAGCAATTGCAGGGCTGGTGACATGGCTCGGTGGTTAATAGTCCTGACAGCTCTTGCAGAGGAACAAGGCTTGATTCCCAACAACTACATGGCAGCAAATAACTGCCTGAAACCCCCCAGTTGAAGGGGAATCCAACACTCTTCTCTGACCTCCGTAGGCATTGCATGACAAGGGTGCACTTAACACATATGCAGACAATACACTCATATACATAAAATAAAACACAGCAATTCTGCTATCATGTACCATGTTGTGAACTCTTAAATAATGAAAAATAGGAAACATGCAGTTAACAGGTTAGGGCTATTACAAAAACGGTTTTTAATTCATTCATCCTGAAAGAGTCTCAAATACCCTCAAGGATCCCCCAGAATGCACTATGAGAAACTGTAAAAAATGCTTTTGAGAGTCCTACCAAAGCTTCAGGAGCTCATTAATTTCTAATGAAATGTTGCTTAGAGAAATGATCGTTTACTTGTGGAATTTCAAATCTCAAAGACATGCTAGTAAATTGTAGAACTTTTCCAGGGTTTGTCTTCATATTTAGCCTGTTCGCCGAGTATCAGAATGTCCTCAGATTCAATGACGAAAAGTTATTTTACCTTTAGGTATTGTCAGCTGTTCTGAATCGCACCGTCCAATGACTTTCCTACAGTACCTTCACAACGAGAGAGATGACATATCTGGTATCATGTCTTTCCTCCAAACCTTGGTATGCTAACATTTCACAGAAACAGAAAGTTCTGCTTCTCCAAAAAGTACTTTTTGATTAGGAAATACACAAAATATATAATGCTTCTTTAGACTGTAACTATAAACAATGAGTTAAAAACTTGCCTGGATGAGAGCTGATTGCAACTGTCAATCATGGCTCTTTGATAATATCTAAATCTAGTTCCAATTAAGAAAGAATGAGATGTCCAATACCCTTAGTGTCAGATTCCTATGACTTCTTGCAGTTGAGGAGGGCTTTAAAAGGAAGAACAAATCAAAAACTCAGACCCAAGGACATTGAAACTAACCCTATCCAATTGTCTATCAATAATTTAGGCCTCTGATGACTCAAATCATTTAGATAATAAGATTTCTTTGAAGCAAACAAATATCAAATTAGGATTTATAGCAGTCACAGGTGTTTGGCAGGGCTGCCCTATAATCAAAGAGAAAATAAATGCATTTTATTCAGTATAATTAGTAAAAGAAATGAAGTTTATATGTTAATTGTGTACCACTTTAGTCAAAGATAACTGGTCAGACTACTTTTGGTAATTTAAACTTTCATTTCAATGAGAGTTTGCAGAGTTTCTATTTTCAGCGCAATGTCAGTGCAGCTGGTTGTATTCTTTTAGTTCTCTGAGAGAGATTTAACTGTCCCTAATCACCCTCCAGCCTTGCTTTGGTGCTGACAGGACACAGGTATTTTTAAAAACTTGACTTTTCTTATTTTTGTCTATAGGGGAATCGATGAGATTTTATAGTGCCCCACAATGCCACAGAAGAAATGAAGAGAAAGAGCAAGACAGTAAGGAATAGAGTGAAAAAAACTGAGGGGTCCAAACCAGGAAACAGAGCCGGCTCAAGTTAGGAATGTTCACAAGCAGGGTCCAACCTTAATAACTCACAATATAGCCTGGCACCCAGTGACCTGAGCTTTTGACTAGGTCTGCCTTTATTCACATGACTGTCATTTGCATGACCCCTATCTGCACAGCAGAGATTGCACAACTGGAATTTACAACATGCAGTGGCTTATGTAGCACTCTCAGCACCATACATGGGCCAATTGTGACCATCTTCCTTCTGGCGCTGTGCCGTATATTCCAAAAAATCTACACACAAAGAGACTCACTCTAGTCTTAAACGTTCTTCATCCGAATGACGACCACTGCAGCGCATGGCCCTATTCTACTGGGTGTTCTGCAACTCTCGTCCTCCTTACTGTAGTGAACTAATAAAATGTTTGTACTTTTCTGGAATATAAAATGGATTCTCTTTGCTAATTCTACCTATGATAAGACTGCCACCCAGTCCATTATAGAAATATATCTGAATTTATGTAAAATACACATTCTAACAACCAGTTGGCAATGCAAATGTTGTTTCCTTGTCTCTGAGCCTCTTTTAACTCCCTTTTGCTATTCTGATATAGTCTAACAGGAAAACACTATTTTTTTTTCCTGTTAGACAATAAAATCAAGAATGTGTAGGGTTTTTGTTGTTGTTGTTCTGTTTTGATTTTTGTTTGTTTTAAAAAATGTAATAAAAATTTTAATAAAGTATTTTTAACATTTAGCTAAGCACTGCTCATAGGTTTCTGTGAGTTGAATCCTGAAGTGAATCAGCAAATCTAAACTTTTTAAATGCCTATTAAATATCACATGCTGGTGTATATTCTCACCCCTGCTACCCCAATCACTTAAAAAATTTCAAACACAAAGTACTTCCTATTCTTTTTATGTATACTTTTATTGAATTTTTGTACATTTCATTCAAAACATCTTAATCATCTTGATATACCCTCCCACATCTGCACCCCCTGTAGCCCCCCACCAGATTTCATGCATGCTGTCATATATATTAAGGCCTATAAAGTCAAGTTAGTACACCCAGACATCTCTCAGTACAAGTTTATCCACTGGGGTCTAGGCGGCTTGTCAGCCTATCTAGAGTCTCACCCTTAAAGAAAATCATCTCTCCTTCACTCAGCAGTAATCAGCTGCCAATAGTTGTTTGACTAAGATTGCCCATTTCTCCAGTACTATGCTGGGCTTTTGTATGAATTTGCGTGGATCTTGTGCATGCTGACACCATTGCTGTATGTTCATATAAGCATGAGATGCCAAGAGCCTGTAGGATGCTATTTACATATGGTCATGTACCTCCTCCCCTGGCTCTTATACTCTTTCCTCCCTGTCTTTCAAAATGGTCCCTGAGCCTTGCGTAGGTGGAGTTTAATATAGAAGTTCTATCCAGGAACCCACACTCTACAGACTTATTCTCTCTGCTTTGATCATTTGAAGCCTTTTGTGTTCATCACTGTCTGTTGCATGTGGGAGTTTTGTTGATTATAGTAGACAGATGTATTAGTATTCTCTCTACCCCTTGTTCCACTATGTTTCATGAGTCTTGGGTGTAGAGGTTATATTGTAGATGTGTCACACAGGGTTGGGCATCTCACAGCCACTTATTCTCTGTGTGTGACCAGTTGTGGAACTCTGGAATAGTCTCTGTTGCCAAAAAAAAAAAAAAAAATCTTTGACGAGTGGTGACCAGCATATTTGTCTATAAGTATAAAAATCCATAGTTAGCATATAGTAAAAAAATCACATTTGTCTAGGGATATGACAGACTTAGGGTTTTCTCTAAGATGCAGCCATGTGTATTTGGCTATGTTTATAGTGCCACACATGACTTCCCCTCCATCGAATGGGCTTTCAGTCCAATTAAGTAACTATCGATTACCCCCAAGATAAAAGTGCTAGTACTGCACTAATATAGTTTCCTGTGATAGTCATTGTTTTGATTATTAGGCTTTAAAGCTGGGGTTGAACCATCAATTGGTGTTCTTTTAGCAGCTTGCATAGTACCCTCCAAAGCTATGAGAGCTAGCCTTCAGGGAGGGGGCTTCCAAATCAGTTCCAGCTCCATTTCTCCAAGTTCTGTGTCTGAAATGTGTCCTATCTTCAGCAATAGGGCCTTACCATCAAGTTCTGGGAGGCAATCATGGGCTGTGTTATTTTGGGAATCTCGTGGGTTACCCTGACCAACTACTTGAAGTGAGCTTTATCCTGTCTGGCATTTTTTCTTGTGATACAACCTTTGACTATACACATGGACTCGTATATAGCTATTGTATATGTAATTTCTGGGTGGTTGGAGGGAAGGTTATACAAGGAACTATGGGGTTAAAGGGGAAGAAGGAGCTCAAGAGATCGGAGGTCATAGGAGATAGATATTAACAAGGGAGAAATGGGGAAAAGGGGATAACTGGTGGTGGAGGACTGAGGGCTAGACAGGGAGAGAGAAAGCAGAGATAAAAAATTCTTATCTGGTGTGAAAGACCAGAGGGAAATGTATTAGTTCAAAAGCCTATTGAAAATTATACATACAATATCTCTACATGAGTCCATGAGTATAAAGTTTTGTTTTTAACCTCAGTGCTGCCTGAGTACCATGGACCATTCCTGCTCCTATAACTTCTTCATAGATATTTTTAAAGTTAAATTGATTGTTGATCTGAACTAAAGTCAAAGAGTGAAATTCAAAGAGAAAAGGTTATCTTTCGGCAGGAAGAGGATATATTTGATATATACCATGTTTAAAAACTATAAATGATGGGTTTTAACTTTCTTTTCATTTCTTTATTTTTTAATTGGCTGCCCCTAGCTGGATACCATGTGAAGCTCTAAACTTGTTGTGCTTGTCTGTTTCTCTCCTGTTAGTCATGGTCATTACCAATGAGTTAATTGAGATGACCTAATAGTATTATAGATGCGGTATTTTCTTTTCTTGTTACTGTGATAAAATACTCTGTAAGAAGCAACTTAAGGGATAAAGGGTTTATTTACCTAATTGTTTAGGTATCAGACCATCACTGCAGGGAAGTGACAGCAGCAGAAGCCTAAAACACTGGGTCATGTTCTGTTCACAGTAAGAAGAGACCAATGCATGCATTCATGCTGGTGCTCAGCACAAGTTCTCCATTCTTACATAGTCCAGGAACCCCTGCCTAGGGTGTGGTGCTGCCCACAGTGGATGGGTCTTCCCACCTCAAATTGCATAATCAAGATGAATCCCCACAGACATGTTTAAAGACCCATCTCCCAGGAGATTCTTTATTGTGTCAAGTTGACAACGCTAACCATCACAACAGACAATTCAGAACCTGCTAACCATCCCTGTGCAACCCTCTGTGCAGTTTATGGGCAAGCATACCACTAAAGTATCCCAACTCCCCATCAATTTTCAACCTTCATACTCTGACACCAACTAAGAGTTTGAACAAGAGGGAATGTGGTTAGACTTTCAGGTGAGAGTCTTGTCATCCTCTTCTCTCCTTCCAAGAGTGAATGTCATCACTTTCAATATTATACATGAGCTCACTTCCATGACTGAGGTTCAAGGTCTTCCATAGATCACCATGACAGCCTGGCTTTCATGATTACTGTGGTCATATCACTGGGAGAAAAGAGTTGCCCTACAATAATATAAATTATATATTCTAATTAATCATTCAATTAGACCACATTTTGTTTAAGAAAAATTATGTTTTAAAGAATATCCAGAACCTTATTTCTGATATAGTCATAATTATGTAACCAAAGCTTTTGCAGTAAAAGCTCAGGATCCAGCAGCCTAAATAATCCAAGCTCAAATATCCTTATGAAATAAATTAATTAATTTTGAGTAATAGTGAAAGTCAAAGAGAGATTTACTTAATGTGGTCACACTGGGAAAAGGGTCCAGTGACCCCAAGTTCTTCTTTGAGTGACTGACATAAACTTTAGTTTTAGGTAGAGGAAGAACTGTGGCAAGGGGCAAAAGGACTACATAACTAAAAGAACATGCCATGTCAGTGTGCGGTCCGGTCCATCATTTTCTCACCGCCGGTCCTGCTAGGTGGTATAAAGAAATCCTTATTGCTAGAGGAGGCATGGCATTCTCAGGAGATGATCCTCTCTGTTCCAGAATGTGGATAATTATTCTCTTCTTAGGGGTGGAGGGAGTCTATTTTGCAAGGTTTTGCTTTTTGTGGAACCCAAGGTGACCGCAGGTTTAGGACAATGACTTTTCTCTGTGTTCTTTATGACCTCAAGAGAGGCGTCAATACAAAAACAACTTCTAAGTTTCTATTTCAATTGTAGTCAGATATATTAAATAATGTATTATAAAATATACCCTGATAGCACTATGTTCCTTCCCTCTTTCCCTGTTGCTTTCTAATCTATAAATTTGTAATATTTGCCATCTTATAAAACTGTAGATAAATTTGTAAGTAAAGAAAGACTGGTTGGACAGCTGATTCCTCCTCATTCAGATTCTTGTCTATACCTCTCTTCAAGAATGGAGAGGACTGACAGTGAAGGGTAAACAGAGGAGGGGAACTTCTATTCACATGGAGTAATGACTCCAGTGGGAAAGTAGAAACTCTGCACACATCTGAACACATCCTTGGTAGCAGGATGCTGGTTGAGAGGCACTGCCAGCAAGTGTGACAACTATCAACCTTCAGTGGCCTCAGAATGCCAAACTAGAGTTCTTTAAAGGAAAGTCTGTGGAGATCAGGTGACTGAGGAGGAGCAGAAACAGTGGGTTTCTGGGGTAGGAATGATAGATATGCCCTAAGGACCCTAAGGAGTCCTCCATTGAGAAGGGGCAGCAGTCCTCAGTCTGAGGCAAGGAGTTCCTGGGCTTCAGCAGGTCTCCAGTTGGTCTGTCTCTGGCATGTCTGAAAGCAGGAGCAGGTCAGAGGAGCTAAGGAGCATCTAAGAACAGACCTGCAGGAGCTAGGTGAGAGCTGGACCCATGTGCACTTTGGAAGCTCTTATTCACTATTTGTATGGACACAGGGGGTAGAAGGACTTAATCAGCAAAGAAAATATCAACCTGGTAAGGGAAAGCAAAAGCCTACCCAACCTGGTAGGGGTTTGGTTTCAATCGGGTCTGTTGATCATTCCTCTCTTCCCTCTTCCCTTTGATGTTGCAGAAGAAAGCAGGGAAAGTGATCTGTTGCTACAGGGAAAAACATCTTTTTGCAGCTGGGGGTTTTTCTATGGATTCTCAGCTAGCAGGGGGTTAGTGATTCATTCCTGTCTGCCTCTCTGATCCCATTTCTATTAATAAACCAAGGAGCACCAAGAACCAGTACATCATGAAGCCTGACCCTGCAGTGTGGGTAGATCCTGTCTACAGAGAGGAATAGTGGCATAAAAAAGGAGCTGGATGGGGCTGTAGCTCAGCATTTGCTTATTATAGAATAGTTCAATAGACACCTTATTTATATAGACATGATCTTCTTCAAGAGAAGCTTCCAGTTAACTAAACTGGTCTGCTATGTTTGATTAAAATTCAACTGTATACTATAGGAACGTGTGCTTTGGTCTGGAGAGGAGCTGGCTTAGTGGTTAAGAGCACTGGCTGCTCTTGCAGAGTACCCAGTTTTGATTCCCAACACCCACGTGTTGGCTAACAAGTGTTCATAACTCCTGTTCCAGGGGAATCCGATGCTTTCTTCTGACCTCCCAGGGCATTTCATGACACAGGTGCCCTTACGTACATGCAGGCAATACACTCATACAGTCACACAAAATAAAAGTAACAAATAAAATGTCTTTAAAAGTACATTTTATTTGATAGATGGCAGTCTGTTTACATAGAGAATTAGACTGTAATTTGCTATGGTTGTAGATACAGGCAGCTTTAGGCAAGATTTAGTGCAACTTAACTGCATTAAAATTTTTATTTTTTTTTAATTTTGTATGTATGAGTGTGTTGCTTGCATATAGGTAAGTGAGCTTTTCAAAAACATGTCAGCACCATCTAACTAAAAGTTTATGGACTCCTTAATTCTGTGTGAGTTGATTTCTAGATCCCCTGTCCATTTTTTAAAATCACATTTATTTATTTATTTATTTATTTATGCACATGTTAATGTTCCAGGAACATGCATGTCGGTCCTCTTTTGCCAAAGTTGGTTTTCTCCTACCGTGGGACTGAACTCAGGTCATCAGGCCTTGTGGAACATGCTTATACCATCCCTCAGGCTTACCCCATTCCTTCTTGCTGGAAAGTCTGGGTTGGAGAATTTTGGCAGCCTAAATGATACCTGGAGGGTGGAATGAGTAACAGGTACACTAGTAACTCAGATTCTGGTTAAGGATACTGCAGTCAGACTCAACTCTGGAAGCAGGTAACCTAAGGGAAGGGGTTGTTGATATGAAACCACAGTTCTTACCTCAAAAGGAATAAGAGCTAGTTCATTCTGCAGGTAAACAGGAGTGACTGTGACCCAGGAACAGAGATTCAGCTTACCTCAAAAGCCATGTTACAATGTAGTAAAATTTCATGACATGTTTTATAGTTACAGAATAAAGAGTCGTAAATCATGGCATTTTCAAACACATTAGTTGACACATCAGGCAGTTGAGCTATAGCAAAGTAGTAAAATCTAAGTCACAGGCATCAGAAACTAATGTCGTTTAGCCTTTAGGTTAGTGGAATCCAGGGGATCTGTTTGTATATTTCAAAACAATTTACTTAATAGTCATAAGGATGGTAGGTTAAGCACAGAAACAGGCTATTAAGGGAAATAATAATAGCACAAATGATTTTGCATCCCAACCTGTAATATTTCTGCTCTCTACAATCAATTGATCAACCTTGTAGAGGGCTTAACAAGGCTGTGTTTTCTTATTGTGGGAAATTCAGTCCACAGTGTTCATTGGAATCTCTTGAAAGCTACGGATCATTCTTATTTAATACAAATCTGCTGAAGTTATCCTTCTCTTAACATCTTGAACTGCTGCTAACCCCACCATTCTGCCCAGGGTTCACTGTTAACAAGTACCCAATCATATTGCCTTCATAGATTCTTTTTTTGTTATGTGCCAATTGTTTATGCTGAATCCATAATCTTCCCTAATTAATTTTCAACACAATTTTCCTACCCAATAACTCGCTTATTCAATTATTCTTCTATCCTGAGTTGTAACTTCCCCTAATTAATATATGCAAATAGAAAAGCATAGTAAGTAAAGACTTACTTATAATACAAAAGGAAAAGTGATTTAGTAACTCTGAATAATTTCTATGAAACCTTATTTGCAAATGATCTTCTTCAGTCTATTTGTATAGTGTTTAAATTATCAGAGTGTTTATCAAAGTAGCCAAATATGGTTGTATTTGCAATATCTTTGCCTTTTGGAGTTTGTATGTATGCATTTCTAGATGCATTAGATCTACTTACTGGCTGCTAATGGTCCCTGTATTCATTACATTTTTCATTGCTGTGACAAGATAGCAGACAAACAGAACTTAAGGAAAGAAGGTTTTTTTTGGGTTTTCAGTCAAGGGGATAGTTTGTTGTGGATGGAAAATCATGGTGACAGGGGTGTGAAGCAGCTGGTCATATTATATCTGCAACTGAGATGAATATTTGTGCTCAATTTGCTTTCTCCCTTTTGTTCAGTTCAGGGCCCTGCACACTGAATGGTGCCACTCATTCAGTCTGGGTCATTCCTTCTAAGTTAAACCTTAATGAATAGACCCCCTGTAGATATACCCAGAAACTTGTTTCCATAGTTAATCTACATTTCATAATGCTGGCAATGTATATTAATCATCATAATTTCTTGGAATATGACAGAATCGAACCATTACAATCACCCCAAACTAACAAGTACATATTTTTTAAATTTTTATTAATTATTTTTATTTTTATTTATTTTTTTATGTGTATGTGTGTATTGCCTGCAAGTAGGTAAATGCATCCGTGTCGTGCAATGCCCCAGGCGAAGGACAGAAGAGACCATGAGATCCCCTGGAACTGGAGTTACCTCAAAAGTTGTTAGCTGCAACATGGGTGCTGGGATTCCAACCCGGGTCTTCTGCAAGAACAACCAGTGTTCTTAACTGCTGAGCCATCTCTCCAGCCCACAAGCACATATTTTACAATGCAAGAATAGACGTATTCTCTTTCATGGTGCTCAGGCTCCACCCATCTCTCCCAGTTCCAATATGGCCATTGCCCCATCCCTTTTCCCAGGATGCCCGGGATTGCCCACTCTTTTCAGAGTAATGAGTAATTTTTGGGTGGGAAATGCACCTATGAGCTTCTATCATTGTTTTGAAGCAAGGGACCCCATGTAGACTATGGAATTAAAAATTTCACAGTTGGGGGCTGGAGAGATAGCTCAGGGGTTAAGAGCACTGTCTGCTCTTTCAAAAGACCGGGGTTTAGCTCCTAGCACCCACACAGAGGCTAACAACCATACTTAGCTCCAGTTTCAGGGGATCCAACATCCTCTTCTGACCTCCCAGAGCAGTGCTCAGCATAGATGCACTTATGTACATGCAGGCAGTACACTTTCATACACATAAAATAAAAATAATAAAAGTAATAAATAAAACATTTCTTAAATTCCGGATCTGAACTGGGAAGATTACCTGAAGGTCTGACATAGAATGAGCATAATCCACAGACATGCAAATTAATTAGAACCCTTGTAACACTTCTGAAAGGAATGGAGGGTCTCAGTGTTCAACTTGAACTAATTTTCCCTCTGTTTGTCCACAGTCTTCTCAAATGATGTTAAACTATGAGCAATTCAGAGGGAAATTATAACAGATTCTGATATTTGGGGAAGAAAACAATGATAAATCATTTACTCCATGTCAAAACCAAAAGAATGCCTAGACAGAGACATCCAAACTGAAGATGGAGCTCTATACCCTACTGCTCATCAAAATACTGAAAAATGATTGTCCCAAAGACAACAGAAGGATAAACAGAAGGAAGAAAAATAGCCTGAGAATTCATGTACACAATCCAACCTGAAGGAAAAAAGCAATGCAGGAATTCAGCTGAAAAATTCCCAGGAGTAGTTTATACTATAGAAAAAGAAAACAGGGTCTGAAGAAATGGCTCAGTAGTTAAGAACACTGGTTGCTCTTGCAGAGGACTTGGTTTCAGTTCCCAGTCCCCACATAGTGGCTAACAAACATCTGTAGCTCTAGCTTCAGGGGATCTGATGCCCTCTTTTGATCCCTGTGGGCATTGCATGACATGGGTGCACTTATATACATGCAGGCAATGCACTTACAAAATAAATAAGTAATGAATAATAAATAAATAATTATATAAAGAAAACATTATAAAGCACAAATGCAATAAATATATTATTTAAAATAAAACAATAAATGAGATTATAGTGTATGAATTGTGATTCGTAAAAGTATTCCCCAAAGACAGATAAAGTCAAAATAGTAACAGATAATCTAGATCTTTAGACTCTGCACTTATATGGGATCAAGGATCTTTGCAGATAAAATTTAATGAAGCATCTCAGATTGAGGCCACCCCTGGATTGCAGGACCTAAGTACAAGTGTCCATGTGTTCTTGTAAGACAGAAAAGGAGAAGATAAGAGACACATACGGAACTTCAGTCTGGGTGAATAAAGAAAGTCGATGTGAAGACAAACACAGACAGGGAGTGAGTGATGTAGCTACAAGCCAAGGGAAAGCAAGAGCTGCCAGCAGCCAGCTGAGGTTCAGAATGATTCCCTGGGAATCTCCAGCAGGAACCACCCCTTCTGACACCTTAATTTCAGATTTTTGATCTTTGGAACAGAATGAAAATAACTTTCTGTTGTTCTAAGTTAACGAGTTTGTGCAAGTTGTTAAGGCAGCCCCAGGAAACCAAAAGAGAAATGGAAAATGAGAGCGCAGAGCTAAGGAAGTAAATCAGCAAATAGATGAGATTATTGCAGATACTAATAATCAGGTTGGAAGCAGTAGGGTAGACAAGCTGAAAATTCAATTACCAACAGAAAAGTAATAAAGGCTCTTAGTGTCCCCAAAATGCTTCTACACTTTATTATTATTAAAAGGGACGGCTTCTCAAAGTGTTACTTCTCATCTTTCATGCAACTGGTTACTTAAGTTCCGGCCATGTGATGTGAGGGGAAGAGTATTATAGTATATGAAAAGCGTCTTTATACGCGGAGGCTCACCTTAATCTTTCCACTTCCCTGAGAGATGACATGTAGGAGTTACAGATCCATTTGATCCATGGAGAGGTCCGTGTTAAAGCCAACAGAGCAGCAAGAGGAAAGTCAGCTGGACCTTTGACAGTGTGGGGCTTCCATGTCAACCCTGAGTGGCTTAAGCTGGTCTTGCTGAATGAGAGAAGAATAAACTACACTCTTGCTTGAACCACTTAAATATTGAATCTTGGCTATAGACCCAAGATATTTGTTTAAAGTAATGAGACTTATTTATGCAGAGAGCTACATCTGGAATTTTATTTATAATCTTTTATGAATGTCTGTTTATATTTTGTAATCTATGTTTTTATTTATAGACAAGAAAAAGAAACGCTTTGAAATTAAAGAAATGTTCAAGTTATTTGCCTATCATTTGGTGCCAGGTTGGTAGTCACTGACGCAGCACATGTATTGCAGCCTTAACTTTTCACCTCTGATTTAAAGGTAACTACCTATTGAAACTTCATGAATCTAAGTCTTCTAGATTGCAAAATGGGAAAGGTAATGCTTTGTTTTTCACAGGTTATTTTGTACAGTTCGCTATTTTTATCTATCTATAGATTCTGCACCCATCAATCCAACTAACAAATCAAAAATTTTTTAAATTGTATGTACTATGCATAGACATTCTTATTATCACTCATGAATTAATACAGTATAAGAACTACTTATACATCTGTACCTTGTATCAGGCATGATGAAAAATGTGAACTAGCCAGCACTGCCATTTGATAAAGAGAACTTGAGTGTCCATGGAGTTTGGTATCTGATGGGGTTTCAAGAACCAATCTCATGTGTATACTGAGATAACTGCATTTAAAGCGTTTAGAAGAGTGTCTGCTGCAAATTAAGAATTAAGTAAAATTTACTCATCATAATTTCAATTTCAAGTATTATTTACCAATAAAGCATAAGAATTAAACATACTGCCTGACAAATAAAACACTGAATAAAATGATAGTCATGTTATTTAAAATATTAAGAACATAAAAAATCTTTTCTTATTAGTCACCTGTTATTATGCTAATTAAGATCATTTACTATAGAATACATAGTTTCCTATCTAATATTTTGATATCTTTAATTGAATTTTTGTGAATTTCATACAATATATTTGATTATATTTAGATTCCGTACTCTATCTGCAAGTCCCTTATTACCACCCACTCACTTTTACATATATATATATGTACTCATTTTGGGTCCCCAAATGTCCCTTCTATGTGGATCCATTCACTGGAGTCTGGTTAACCTGCTGAGTCACGTCCTTAAAAGCGCTGTCTCTCCTTCCCAGAAGCCATCAGTTTCCAATAGCTCCTCAGCTAGGGTTGGAATTTCTTACCCACTTCTCCACATCTATGTCAGAATTTTATCTGACTTGACCTTATGTGGTGCTTGTGCTTGCTGTCACCATGGCTATGAGTTCATATGGTAACTATACACCTGTCTGGAAAACTGCTTCCTTGTGGTCATCTACCACCTTTGGCCCTTACAATCTTTCTGCCACCTCTTCTGAAATGATCACTGATCCTTTTGATGTAGAAGTTTGACACAGGTGTCCAATTCAGGAATCAATATTCTGTAGTCTCTTATTCTCTACACTGTGGTCAGCTGTGGGTTTTTGTGTTAATCACCATATGCTATATAAAGAAGCTTCTCTGCTCAGAGGTAAAGGCTGAATTATTCTATGTGTATAGCAGTAAATCATTAAGAGTCACTTTAATACTACAGCTGTTTAGCAGAATAATAATATTAGGCTCTCTACTATGACCTGTGGCCTGTTAGCCACATGTTCCTAGGTCTGATATCAATTTCAGGAATGGACTCTATTTTTTAAAGTAGACCTTAAATCCAATTAGAAAGTGACTGGTTACTCTCATAATATTTGTGCCTCTACTGCACCAATAGGTGAATCTTGCCAGACTAGTTGTGATTGCCCACAAGAGTCACAGATGGGCAAAGATGAGGATTGCTTTTTCTCTTCTGGTAGTATCCATGGTACTTACCATCACTATGAACATTATCCAGTAGAGATACCCAGTAGAGGCTTTGAAGTCAGTACCAGCTTAATTTCTCCTAGATTTTTCTACAGCTCATGTAACAAAGAGCAGGGGCAACAGCCAGTATTGGTTTTTGACAGGGCCTTTCTAGCCCTAGCCCACCTGGAACTCACTATGTAGACCAGCTGGCTTTCATCTCCCAGGGATTCGCCTGCATCTGCCTCCCCAGGGCTGAGTTTCAAGGTGTATGCCAACATGCCCAGCACGCAATAGCCAGTGCTGTTTTAGGATCTATGGGGCCCCCTAGTAAACAGCTTCAAAAGAGGAAGTTCATCCCTGACACTGGACTTTTATTTTACTAGGAGCAATGTCCCCTATTATAAAGTAACACCTTTTAATTTCCTTTCATAATGTATTTGTATTTTCTTTAAGAAGCTTCTATAGTGGTAGGTTTTCATATGGCTTTTTCTAAAGGATTTAATGCTAATTGTCCCTCCCCATACTCATTCCTTTGCCTTACCTCCTACTCCCTGACCCCAATTAACCTGTCCTACTCTACCACTCTGTCTTCCTTCCCATAAAGCCCCACACATGGCCATTTATTTGTTTCCTGACCTCTCTGTATTTTCCACTTGAAACATACACATCTAAGAATTCAAAGTTAGCATCTGGCTATGAGTGAGAACATGTAAAACACTTGCTTTATTTCTAGCATCCATATCCACTTCAAATCAACCTAGTTATTTATGTCAAATAATTTTTTTAAAAGAGCTTGGCTAGGTGAATTCTTTATCCTAATCCTTCTGACTAAAGAAACAAATAAAATCCTTCATCTTGTCTTAAAATCCTTCCATATCAGTCCATGATTCCTGTTTTAACCCTTTGCCTTTGTATTGTGGTCTACATTCAAGTTGTATTATACTATTTCCTTAAACACTTAGTACAACTTTTTTCTCTGTATATTTACATATAGTTATATATATATCTTTATCTATCATCTATCTATCTATCTATCTATCTATCTATCTATCACCTATCTATTTATCTATCATCTATCTTCTATCTATAAATCATGCTAGCTGTGAGCAGCCCTGTACCCACAGGTGCTAAGCCTTAAATCTATCATCTATCTATCTACTTGCTTATGATATTGGTCCCAACACCTGGGTGCCTTCTTTTCTTTTTTTCTAAACATAAGCATTCCAGACCTTTCTAAATATTAATTTCTCTACCAAATTTCTCAAGCCATTTTTATGGAATGTACTCTTGCTATGTTCATATTTTTAGTTTCTCGGTAATAATATTAGTATAGCTTTGGTGGATGTGATGAGGATTGTTTATCATATCTGCTGCTCATTTACCTTCCCCTAAAGCACCATGAAGAACTTGTGTCACACACACAGAAGACCACTGCTCACCAGGAAATGAAGTACTTCTTCCATCAGCTCCTGGCTTACTTTGAAGTAAGATATATAAATAAGGAAGCCAAGTAATTCTTAAGACCTGGGCCCTAGTTCTTAGATCTCAGATCTGCTCTTAGCATGTGTATAACAAACTACTCCCAGTATAAAGGATTGCCACACTGCCTCCTTCAATAAATTCTGCCAGGTAACCAGGACAGATGGAGGGAGAGGAAGCTTACACATAGCAGATTCAATCAAATTTGAACTTACACATCTACCATTTCGAGATATTAAGTCACAAACTCAAGTCAGTAAGTATAGGCTTGGTCCCTAATTCTGTATTTTTAGAATTCTTCAGGCAATGACAAATCGGCATACTAACTACACTGAGTGACATATCAATTCCAGGAGGTAGGTGTCTTAGTTACTTTCTATTGCTGTGATAAAACACTGACCAAAACCAACTTGGGAAGAAAAGGCTTTCTTTCACCTTCAGCCTATCTTTCATCATAGAGGGAGACCAGGGCAGGAGCTATGGGCTGGAACTGAAGTACAAACCATGGGGGAATGCTGCTTACTGGCTTCCTCTTCTAGCCCCTACTAAGCCTGCTTTCTTAAACAAGGGACCACCTGCCTAGGGGTGGCACCACCCACAGTGGGCTGGACCTTCCCATATCATTCAACCACCAAGAAATTGTCCCACAGACCTAGTCACAGGTCAGTCCAATGGAGGTACTTTGTTAATTGAGGTTCTCTCTACTTAGGTGTGTCATATTGACAACTAAAGCTATCCAGCACAGTAGGCATTTAAAATCTTCTTATACTGGGGAGAAAAGGAAGAAATAAGGATGACTATATGGCTAGTTTTCAAAGTGATATTGTCATGTGTGAATGTTTGCACATAACTGATTAGATAAAGCAATTATTCTTTCCATAGAATGTAGTTAAAATGGGATACACAGATGAACACAGTTCTATGCCTCTATATCCTTCTGAGTAGTGTAATGATTTCTGAAAATGTTATCCTCACAGTAGACATATGGAGGACAGCAATGGACCTAAGTCTACTCCCTTTACTGACATGTATCATCTCTCCCTCTTATGCTATGCTTCACATATTTATTTTTGATTTAATGGTGTATATTGTTTGCATTACTTCTATAGCTCTCAAAATAGTGATGGTACTTATTATCTGATAATAGTCAATGATACACGGTAACATTTTAAACACATTTTCTTGTTTGATTGAATCAAGCTTTTGTTTTGAGACCTGCTACTGGAAACTCAGTACTTTAGTATAGAAGACATTAATAAAAGGAATTCCTTTCAATACCTAGTAAATAAAACCATAGCTATCATCAAAAGCTCCTGTGCTAATAGCCACTAATAAAGTCTTCTGCTGTAATAGAAATAATGAGAATTCTGGCTAATAAGGACTGAAATATCAATGGAATACTTGTTTCTCTTTAAATTTTAGTATAAAACTAATAATACCTCTTATGATAATGCAGTATAAAATAAATTAAGGAAATTGCATAGTATGAAGTATGAAACATAGCAAATACTTAATAAATAAATGTTAATTTAGCCCCCAATTCTTCCAATATTGTCCTGTGAAATAGAAACAAGTCTAAATTAGAATTGATAGATTAGTTTACTCACATTCAAATACTACTTTTGGTTCTGATGCTTAAACGAAAAATCTAGTGTAAATATCTACTTGTTAGCTACATTGCATGCTTAGTAAACAAACCTATAGGCCTTTCCTTAAACACTACAACATACCAGGATTTAGTATAAGTGTTACAGAGGTTCAATAATGTCTGTGGCTAGAGGTTTGTATGTAAAAGAAAATATTTGTAAAACATTATCTACTAAGTCACATATATATATGAATATTTGTATGTGAAATAGAAGCAAAAAGCATGTGTAAGTACATATAGGTATATATGTAGAGGGACCAAATTTGTGTATGTGTATTAATATAAAGGTGTGCATGTATATATATGGAAAGAGAGTGTACTTTTATTTAAAAAACTTTGAATCAAGAGTTGTAAACAGTTAAACTATACAAATTCTGTAATATCTTAATAGCTTATATTCTAATATAAATATTTTCAGTATTTTAAAAAAGAATAAAATGGGTTTCTAGTCATCTGTAATAATTCAATAAAGCCACTTAGAACCAAGCTTTGCCTCACAGGCAGTCTCCTATCCCTCTTTGCCATTGTCCCTTATTTCATCACAGCTTAAAACCCATTATCATTGATGACCCAACCCAGTATATTCAAGTTATTATTGCCATTTTCATTCATTTAATGCTTTGCAAACTTGAACACACATGAAACATACCTTGTGGAAAGGTGTTATATACCTATTGCCTTTGAACTGAAACATTTTCATTCGGAGAGAAAAGATAGGTTCACAAGACTCAGATAGTTAAGTAAAAGTTAGCAGGCTCAGGACGCTCACAAAACTCACAAGACTCAGAAAGAGGATTCATGATGCCTCACCCAGTGGTTACATAAGAATTAAGCACTTGCAAAGGGAGAGGAGATTCTGGTGGAACTGCTGTGAAAAGTTGGGCAGGAAGCCTCAGGATGCGGCTTTTATGAGTCACTATTCACTTGGGGAAGAACTTTTTGCTAATATGGCTTCCTTTGTGTCATCTATGCTTATGTAGTTAACCCCTCATCTGTGGTACACTAAGTAAAGCCAGCAAACTCTAGTTCACCAAGCTAAGCTTGAGAAGAATTGTTTCATTGGTCTGCTCTTGGTGTCGTCCTATGAGGGGTGAAGTTGGTTTACATCCCCCAGGGAAGAGGAATAAAACAGATGGAATTATTTAAGGTATCTCACTAAAGCACAGGGAATGGATGAAGTCTCCCAGGTATTGATGGTGCACAGTTGTTTAGCATGATGCTACCTCTAGGTACATTTTCATATTACATTTCATTTTTCTATCTAAGCATTTCTGGTCAGTGGGAGAGACTTAAAAATCGCAGACCTACATCTGCATGCCTTCTGCTACAAGGTCCTTGTGTCAAATTCAGTGTCCCAAAACAAACAATATCCCATAAAATACATATTTGCTATAGTACTTTGTTCCCCCTCATTAAAGAGTTGAACTCAAAACATGTTCTAAATCTTAACATAAATCAAACTATTTTAATTGGGAAAAATGGGCAGAATGATCTCTCCTGTTATTTTTGGTATCTTAGAAAATCATTCTTCAAAATTCTTTCTTGCAGGTGACAAAGGGCAGTGTATTTTATCTGTGTCCTTTCAAAATGATCACTGTCTTTTGTGATTTTATTTAAAGAAATTATAGTTAGTCCTCTCTGATATTTCCTTTCTTCCTTGAAAATAAAGATGATTTTTTTCCAAACAAGGAAGGAATTGACTTAACAGTGATACTTGAGTAAATTACAATGTTGCAATTTTCTTATCAAGAGAATCCATTATCTGGGAACATCCACAGAGAGACATGGTGTTTTCACTAAATGTAGAATCTGCAAGTTCATTTCTTTGTGCTTCTTGGTTCTATGGTTCATTTTGAATAAAAAATTAGTAGAGGTGATAAACATTACCACTGAAATCTACCTGATGACTTTA
>NW_008333879.1:1552201-1574752 GCF_000622305.1 Nannospalax galili
ATGCCTTACAGATCTTATACTGAGTTCAATAATGTATAACTGTATTAACTCAACTGTGAATCTAGAAACTTGCACCCACTTGTGAAAGAGAAATGCACTTGCTCTGGAGTGTGTTACTGAATATATTAAAGCTGTAGTGAAATGTTTCTAATCATGTAGTTACTAAAAATTAAAAAAATAATGATTAAAAAAATAAGAATGGCTAGCAGAACTGACAGGTTTGAAATAAGACTGCTCAGAGTGTGCCATTGAAAGCTTCATTTTTGCCTAAATTAAAAAGACATTTTAGCTCTTTTGAGTTTAATTCAGATTACATATATTTTTGGACGATTTTTGTTGTTATGAGACAGTGGCAGTCTATGTAGCTCAGGCTGCCCTAGAACTTGCTACACAGCCTAGGCTGGATTCAAACTCTGATCTTCTTCTCTTGGCCTCTCAAGTACTGGGATTAGAACCATGCATGATGCTACAACTTGGTTAATTCAGCCAAACAAATCTTCGGATTTAATATGCAGTTAGTTTCAGGACCAAACACAATGTCTACAATACAGGATTAACCACACCTTTATAATAGGGGAACAGTCAGTGTAATTGAAAGAATACTTTTCAAGGAAATGGCATTGTATCCCTGGCTAATTAGCTTTTATAAAACCAAGAAGGAATTGCATCTGATTTGGGGATGGACACACTGTCTCAGGCTCATCACTAACACTTAAACCTCACTGGCCTCAATCTCTTTGTCTGTGACTAAAATAGTTATATTAAAATGACTCTATGAGCATTATATTCTATGTTTCTTGGAATACAGATCATTTAATACAGCAAGTCACAGAGTGTCAAATCAAATATAATAACAACCATCCTAGATGAGACAACCAACGTGATGTGTGAACAGAAAAGTAGGGAAAGAGCAATGTTTGGCAAGACCTGATGGAAGACTTAAAAATAGCAGTCTTGAATCTAGGTAGGGAGGGAGGGTTTAACAGAAAGGAAACAATGACTTTTGCATATTCTATATTCCAATTAAACTACAACTTTGTCTTTACAACTCTTTGAATAGTTCCCTTTTACTCAGTTGGATATAAAGGATGAGGTTGACATGAAGACCTATAATGGGGTATTCCAAACACAGCCAACTAAAAAAGTACACCTTAACTGCCACTTGGCCAGCAGAAATGATAAAACACTATTAATAAGAACATAATCCTTTTTCAAAAGGCAGAAAATGAAGCAAAATAAGTATGTGCCTTAAAAATCAATGAATGACCTAGGGTAGCACAGCATCTGGTATGAGGAAGTTTTCTGTACTGTGGGAGAATTTGCAGATGCATGGAATTTGCTTCAAGGGGAAAATTATAAAGTCTGTGGTTGAAAAAATAAGCACAGGATGTTGAAATGGTACAAGACTGAGAGCTCTGGCAGACTCAAGGAGGGCTGTTAAAATGCACTAGCATCCAAAACCAAAACTTCCTAAGGATTTTCTCTAATTAGCCTCTTCTGCTGTGATTAACTAACACTTGGCAAATAGAAAACTGGTTTCTCAAAGATTCATTATAAACCTACAGTTTATAACACCTACAGTTAATAAAGGAGTATCAAGGGGCTGGACAGATGGTTCAGTGGTTACGAGCACTGCTGCTCTTGCTGAGGACTCAGGTTCAGCTCCCAGCACCCACATGGTGGCTAACAACAGTTAGTAACTCTAGTTCCAGGGGATCTGATATGCACATGCAGGCAATATATTCATATACATAAAATGAAATAATAAATAAAATATTTTTTAAAAATTTAAAAATGAATATCAAATGACCCAGATTTAAACAAAAGCAGCATTTAATTGCATGTCATATGCTTTTATCTTAATTCTCAGAGAAAGAAATAAAGGACACTTTTTTTTAACATTCTCTGGTTCAGACTACAGAAAAAGACATCTTTGACTATTTTGTCATTGAATTGGACAAGAATCATTTCATATCTCATTCAAAATTTCTAGTGAATGTACTCATATAAAATCTCTTTCAGAAAACCAGTATGCCTGCAAGAATTGTTAACAAGAACAAAGTAAAAAAAAGAGCAAAAATCCTCCAGTTCTGAGAGCAATATTCAAGACACCTATTTCCCACTATCTTTAGCAAACAGGCTATACTCTGCAGTGGTTCCTGGGGAGTAGATTTCATTACTAAACCCAAGGTCACAGGTGGTTTTGCACTGAAGCATAATTAAATTGTGTGGAATGAATTAGAATGGTTTAGCAAATAAGGTCTCTTTATTTGTGCTAAATAGAACAGATAATATGCCTTGCCATGTTCTGTCTACACCCAGGCAGCACTCGGGCCCAGAGAGATTAATCTGGAGTGTAATCACTTGATCATCCCTGACTATAAATACTTAGTTGAAATTATCTGTCAGCCACTCTGGGATGAGGAAAACCATCATTCCCAATTAGTAGGTCTCTGTTTCTTAGGAATATTTATGCAGAGCACGGGGAAGGTGGCCTAAGAGAGAACTCCCCTTGTTTAGGGGAAAAAATTGGTATGTGTGTTTGGAATGAACTTGATAATCAAAAACTATTAAAGAGCAAAGGAAGTTATTAAGGATGGAGAGGTCTACCTAATTGTTTATTTCATGTGCATTTTCAGGCGGTGAAAGGCAAAGCTGCTGGGAAATAAATAGCACAGTGGTAAGACACATTGTTCTCACTTTGAGAGAAATCAGTTCTTTTCAGCAAGATTTTGATGAGAGACACAAATAAGTTTATATAAAAATTTCTTCATGTTCTGTTCCCCAAAGAAATGATGGGAAGTTTGTCTGTAGAAAAATAGAATGTTTTATCCTTACATTGTGAAGACATCTGCAATTCAGTCCTATACCTTTAAATGGTTTCTACACTATCCTAGATAGGCACTTGCTCAGTCAAAAATTAAATATCCAATGTTGACTTACAACAGATATTTATATATACTGTGTGTAGATGTGAGGCACTCGCATTTATTTTTGTGTACATTATAATCTAAATATGTTCACAGGCAAATGATAGAAAAGAAAAATATTATTGACTTTTTGAATTGGAAAACAACGATTTTTAGTAGCTCACCCAAAACATTTGAATACAATGATTTAGAAGACGATTCACTAGGAATAATTTTTTAAAAAACTTTCAGTCACCATTTCATCATAGATTATTCAGGTTTTTGAATTATATTTTTTCAGTGGATGTGTAAATTATACTATGAATCTATTATCAGCCAGAAGTAAAGCTTAAAACAACTAATTGTTATTTTCAAATGCATGTTTTTCTGATGTAGAGAGCATTCAGGACCTAAGAATCTAAAATAGAAATTTTAATATTAGTGTATTGCATCTCACTTAATTCAAACATCTTTACCTGGTTTTCACCCAGAACGTGAGGTAAGGTAATTTAATACAGTTAATATAATTTCGAGGACCAACACAATCAGACCAAAATGAATTCACACTCACACTAATGCCTGATTCTAACTCATTTACGTAAGGAATACACGAAATGTAAACCAGAACCATTTTAATCTAAATAAATGGTCATAAATATGAATTAATCAAGTCAGTAAGTCTAGGTATTCAGAAAATATTGAAGAAGTTCAAGGGTATTTTAGAAATGGCAATGGCATTTGCTGAATAATCCATCCTCTACTCTTGCGTATTTCTTAAACTGTTATATTTCTAAGCTTCTTTTGTTTATCTAGTTGCATATGTTTACACAGTATTTGTTTCATTTCTTTATTTCTCACAAAAGTACAAAATTCATGTACAAACCAAGCAGCTATAGGGCAGGACTCAATGAACAGTTGTAGAAAGAAGACGTTTCAGAGATCCACTGCTCTAGCCTACACAGGCAGGACCCATGTACCTACAGTGAAGATGGAGCCCCGTGATCCACAGACAGTCCTCGTTCATCTGTGACCTATTGTTTCAGCAGACTTTGGCATTTGCTCCAGAGTTTTCATTTCTAAATTAAATATTACTGTTAATTGTCACATTTCAGTGAATTTTGATGAGTTTGGTAGATAGCCAATTAGCATTAATCTGGTTCTGTGGGGCATACATAGGTGGGAAATAACGTTTTGCACTGGAACACCTGAAAAATATAAAATATAAACAAAGATAACCTGTGACTCTCCCCTAGCCATTTCTAGTCACATATGTGTATATATTATGAGGTAGTTATCTCTCTCACAGGCACAATTTTAGGTTATTTGTTGATTTAACCAAATACTTTTAGAAACAAGTGGCTAGTAACATCTAACTCCCTCAGGTTATAGTGATTATCAGTAACTGGATGCTGCTGTCCTTCCTGGATGTTTTTTAACTGCCAACCACGCACTAGACTGTGTATACTAAGACTCAACTAAAAGTCAGTTATCAGGCAACTAATGGGCTGTATTAGTGGGAAATCAAATGAAGGATAGCATTCCATTAAATATGTGATATGTGTCAACTGAATATTTGTACAATAGCCTGTAATAAAAATATTAGAATGTTTTTGATAATGGCTTTGCAATCTATTTTAAGGTGTAAGCTATGGATATTGTTTTTCAAATGCTCAGGATTGAGCTCAGGGCCTTAGCATGTGAGGCAAGCATTATACCACAAACTTCATCCACAGCCCTTCTAAAATTTTATTCTTCAATAATCATTGTCACTTTTTCTATAAATTCTTTCATCAACAATGACATCTTACTAAGTGTGAATTAAATAAAATATATACACTGTATTCCATTTCAATAAAGTTTATAAGAATATGTCAGTTTTGTGAAATGCCTATTGACATGTAGTTATACCATAGGAGGCATAGAAAGGTCACTGGCACATGAAGACTAGAAGCACAAATCAGTTGGAGTCGTCAGTAGCTGTGATAAGGTTGGCCAGATTTCCCTTGTGCTGTTCCACAAGGACCATATAAACCTGGGCCTCCATCTAAATCACATCTTGTTCTTTTCCAGTCAGCTCACTCATTTTCAAGTTCTTCGGTATAATTTTCACTGTTGCAATGTTTGCTACACCAGCAAATGATCTCAAAGGTAGTGACTTGTGCTAGCTTACTATCATGAGCATTGACTATGTAGAGAGAATAGACAGTGATGTGAATGGTGAAAATGGGTGCATAAACACTGAATTCATAAAGTCAAAGCAAAAGCTTGAATTAATCTTGCTGCAGGAGAAATAACAGATGTCATCAGCATGACTTCCACTATAAATTCAGTCACCATATAAAATATCAAATATTTTTTCATATTTACCCATATTTGTATAGTTTGTGTAGATTGCAAAATTGTAACAAAAGCATTCTACTAAATTAAAAACAATGTCCAGTTTGATTTGGCCTTTAAAAATTATATTTCACAATTCAGTTGAGGCAAATCATAGCACTTAGTCATTTAAATAAATTTGTAATTGTTAAAATTTACAGATTCATATATAAATAGATGATAGGTAGATAGATGGCTAGATAGATGACAGACAGATAGACAGGTAGAGAGATATATACAAAAAATAGTAAGTGATCACTTTTGATATGGAGCTAACATTGGATTCAAAACTTCCTTAAGTGTACATTCTAAACAGCCTCATTCCTATTCATTTTTTACAGTGGGCTATTTAAAATGTCTGAGTCTTTTGAAACACTTCTCTAAAAAGTTGGTCACAATGTTCTTCAATCATATTGAATATTTTATGAATGTTCTCAATAATGATAATAGCATATTGTCCAAAGTAAGTTGGTAAACTTTGGACAAAGTTATGATTAATAAAAGCTTGAAAAATTTTAAGCTTTAATGTATTGAAAGTCTTGGGGTAAAAGTTTAACAACTAGGTAGACTTTGACCAGTATCCTCATGAAGCTCATGAGTACTTGCTACTCATTCAAAGTACATAGATTCAGTTCCCAGCACACATTAATTTTCTGTAATTCCAGCTCCAGGGGATCTAATGCCCTCTTCTGGTATCCTTGGGCAACAGGTATGCACACCAGTGCACATACATACATGCAGTCAAACATCCATGCACATTAAAAAACTTCAGAGAAAGAAATGATGTTTTTATTATTAAAGTTCTATTAGAACTGTCTGAACTATCTCCATATACAGGGACAAACTTAGTTTGAGCTCCTTTTTCAATGAGATAACTTCAGATTTGATTGAAATGTCTATAACTGTGAAATCTACAGGGTTAATGAAATGCATTTTTAAAGTTTATAAATAGAATAAATCATTGAAAACAATTCTAGGAGCAAGCTGATATACTTAATGTAATTATAATTAAATGAAATATATATACATACTAATATCATTATACCTAAGGAAGCTATAGCTATAGGTATAAATTGACTAAATATTTACACAGATAAATTCAAAACTGTTGAAATTTAGAGTATTCTTTGTTCACCAAAATTTTGTGAGTTTACTAATTATCTCAGAACTTGAAGCACTATTTTCCAAAGTCATAAAAGAAGGAATATCATGTTGTTCTGCAAAGAATAAGCAACTGAATTTTTTAAACTATAATTTTTTAAACTACATATTTATTACTGAATATGAAACTTTGGAAGATTATAGCCAATTTTATAATAAAGGATAAAAACCAAACTGCATTTTAAGAAGCACAGAAGAAACTTATCAAGTATATATGTATGTAATAAAGTATTAAACTTTAGAATCAACATGTAATTAATATATATTTTGATTTATTTACTTTTATTTTATGTGTATGAATGGTTTACCTAAATGTATGTAATGTGCACTCATGTGTGCAATGCCTGTTGGGGCTAGGAGAGGGCATTGGGTCCCCTGGTACTGGAGTTTTAGATGGTTGTTAGCTGCCATGTTGGTGCTGGGAACCAAACCTGGGTCCTCTGGAAGAGTAGCCAGTGTTCTTAATTGCTGATCCATCTCTCCAACCCAATTTTTATTTTATTTATTTATATTTTATTTGTATGAATGTTTTTCCTGCATGCTTGAGTATATAGTGCCCACAGAAGCCAGATAAGGGCATTTGATCTCCTTGAACTGGAGTTTTGAATGGTTGTTAGATGTCATGTATGTGTTGGGAACTAAATCCAGGTCCTCTGTAAGAGCAGACAGTGCTCTTAAGCACTGAACCATCTCTACAGCTCATTAAATGTTGCTTTAATACACTGATATATTTTATTTAAAGTAATAATTTTTTCTTAAAAATTATATTTAAAGGCTGGGTGTGGTGGTACACGCCTTTAATCCCAGCATTCTGGAGGCAGAGGTAGGCAGATCTCTATGAGTTCAAGGCCAGCCTGGTCTACATTGAGAGTCAGGACAGCTGGGGCTACAAGGAGACCTTGTCTCAAAAAGACCAAAAAATATATATTTAAATGTACTTGTCTAATATAATTAATTTGTATATAAAACATGGGTAAATTTAACAAAACAATTTTATCAGCAATAAATTATGCCTTTAAAACCATCAAATTTTATTATCAGCATCCCTATTTCACTCTAAAGTTTGCCTAAATTTGTATTATAACTTACAATATTTTGAGGCTGGAGAGATGGCTCAGCGGTTAAGAACACTGGTTGTTCTTGCAGAAGAACTGGGTTTGAATCCCAGCACCCACATGGCAGCTAACAACTGTCCATAACTCCAGTCCCAGGGGATCTGACAGCCTCTTCTGATCTCCGTGGGCACTGCACGAAACGGTGCACTTACCTACATGCAGGCAATACACACATACACATAAAATAAAAATAAATAAATTTCAAAAAAAACTTACAATATTTGATTCATACACACTGCAAACTGTAAAAGTTGGGAATATTAATCAAATTATTAGCCTTACAAGGAAAACAGAATGCTTTTTTATTCTCATCCCCTGAATTCTTTTCATTTGTATCTTTACTATAAATACTTTTTGCTCCAACCTTAGAATAATAAAGAACACCTCCAAATGCTATGAGTTTCCTGTATGTAGCTTGAGCTTAGAGGCCAGATTAATAAATGAATGTTCTTGTGCAAACAGGATAACCAGTTACCATTTACTGAGCAAGAACAAACAACATGCTCGTCATGCCTTAAGTATCAGTTATATTCTTTGGGTTTTTAAGTCTATGAAGTTAGATATCCACATTTAGTTCCAATTAAGGATATTACACATGACTAAGTATGTAAGCCGTGAGTGAACAGACCCTGGATCTGTCAGCTAAGAACTGTTGAGTAAGAACACCGTAATCAAATTGGAGGAAAATTCATATTGCTTCCTGTCTTTCTAATTACTGAATTTCTCTTCTTGTGCCAGTTAGGAGAAGGTATTTTAATTCTGTTTAAGATATAATAAATTTTAGCATGTTTCAAAAGGACAATTATACTTTCATTCGTGTTCTTGTTCATTAGAATTTTTCTTTTAGATAACTTGCTCTGTTCTCCACTTTTTTAAACTTGGAATTGCCTTGGAGTCAGCGTTTTGGCAAACAAGGTCTACCCTTGCTTCTGTTGTTAGCAGAGTATTCACTGCTGAGGCATCTCAGCCTCAGCTAACTATCGATTTTTATGGATTTGGTTAGCCATTCCCAGTCCATCTGTCTGCAATAAAACAAAGATCCCTTCAACTCTGTAAGAATTTCAGAGCTGTGAAAACTCAGAAAATGCCACCTGGGAGATTACTTTTCCTCCCTTTTTGGCAAAGATTAAAGCGTTCTTCTGGGATTAATTTTCATTCATCCAAGATTTTCAATAGCTACTTTCTTCAGAATTTAAAAAAAAAAATCCTTTCCCATATACCCTCTTTCATGAACCAAAAGATGCTCTCCTAAGAGAAATGATGTCATGGGAAGTTGCGAGGCGATAGCCCTTCCTTTCTTTTTCACTGATTCTACAGATACACTCTTCGTTTTAAAACTGAATCTAATTACCTTCTCTACAGCAAGGACCTGCTTTTTCTTCCTCCTCCTATGCACTATTTCATCAGGAAAACAAAGGACAGCATAAGGGTCTTGCTGTGGTTTGAATATGACTTGCTGTCTCAGGAACTGGCAATATCTGAATGCCATTGTGGTAATACTGGAAAGTGAAGCCTTTCACATGGATTAGATTGTTAAGTGAGATTAATGCCTTTCCTGAGGGATTAGAATCACTTTGGCCAGAGGGACAGTTAGAAAGGCAGGCTGGCCATCTCTAGCTCTCTCAACATGGCCATTTGCCCTTTCATATTTCCAATATGTTAGCATACAACACAAAACCCAGGCCAGACATGGCTACCAGATCTTATACATAAAGCCTTTTGACCAAACTGGAGAGAGGTCATTCAGTAAAATGTTTGCTGTGAAAGCATGAGGACCCAAGTTCAATCCCCAGGACACACATGAAAAGCCAGATGATGTGAAGCACACTTCTAATGGCAGCTCTGGGGAGATGGAGAGAGGTAGATTCCTGGGGCTTACTGAGCAGTCATCCTAGTCTATTTAGTGAGCTCCAGACCATTAAGAGACCCTGTCTTACAAAAAAAGAATAGGTGGTTCATGGTAAATAGTACTTAAGATGTATACACACACACACACACACACACACACACACACACATGTACACACAGCCTCTAGAATCATGTGCTAAACACCTTTCCTTTCTAAATCGCCCAGTCTCAAATATTTTTGCTATAATAATATAAAAAGACCAAGACAGATGCTGATTCTCTGGATTCCTAGACCAAAGTCAAGTTCAATGTCTCACACAGTACCCAAGAGTACAATACTGAATTATTTCTGCAGATAAAATGGGAAATGGTTTTTTTTCTGATTTGGTATGGAAACTTTCAAATTCTTTGGGGAGAAAGATATTAAATATTTTACCCATAACTTCATCTCACAACTCAGTGGGAGCAGAGTAGGCTCCCATCTCTAAAACTGAAAGCTTTTATTTTCTGGAACGCTTACAGATTTGAGCATAAAGAAAACAAATGCCAAGATGTTGTAGCTATCATAATTTCTTCATTATAATTATGTTTTCTTCTCCATCATAAATACCTGAAAGTTTACACATGAAATCTAAAGGATGATTTTTGCTCAAACAACAAAGGGAATGGAGGAACTTAATGTATTTTATCATTTTAGAGGCAGCAAACTAACGTAAGTACCATGCATCATAAAAAGAACCATATTTTTAAAATGCAAAATAGAAAGTCACTTACTTATAAAGGTGAAAGTTTGCCTATTTCACTTGATTCCCTGCAGAGGAAGAAAAAAGGAGACAATGAAGGGAAGGTCCTGTGGAGTCCGGCCAGGGCTCATGTACACTATCTAGGAGTTGTTTTTCAGCTTTTCCCCTTCTAAGAGGGAACACGCTGGCATGGGACTGCTGAGACCTTACTAAAGCTGTATGGAGAATTGTGTTGACCTATTAAGAATGAAGAAAAGAGGTATCTGGGGCTGAACATGTCCACTGCCAAAAGTTGTATTGCTTCTGCAGAGAGATCCTGTTCTCAAACTGGTAATCTCTCAGTTCACTTTCACAAAGCAGCCTGGGTCTGGGACTGTTGCTGTTTGAAACACTGAGCAGCCCCAATGGGGATTACCTTCCTAGCTGCTGATCAGAAAAGAAGTAATGAAAGACAAGCAGTTCACTGATAGTGGCTACAGAAAATGCACGGGCTTCTTTCAGGAGGGGATTTCCAATAGCACTAACATTACAGCACACAGGAGATGCACTGCCCTCCATATGGAATGAAGCAAGCCATCAGACTCATCTGATTTAGGATGGCAAACCTGGATTCCTGTGGCAATCTCAAAAGAACAAGGTCAAGACTTTGGTTTGAAGTAATCCAGCATTCCTTTTTCTCCAGCCGCAGAATTGTCTTTAATGTGAGTGCATCTGTGGGACTGTGCTCATAAAAAAGAAAGCACAGATGTTCTTTTAATGCCCCGAATGCACAGCTGATGGGTCAGCTTGTTCTAGTCTGCATATTTTAAAACATGATGTGGATACTCTTTTAGAAAAAAATCCAGGACATGCCAATGAATATTTTATATTAATGATTTTTCAGGGGAGGACTGAATGATTCAAGAGTGAAATGATCCCCTATATGTGCTGCTAATCTGTAACCCATCAGAGATGAGACGATGGACCTGGAATGAAGTCAAAGACAAGGACATGGGTTTAGCAGAGGAGCCCTCAATGCCACCATGCCAGCCATGAATTCAAACCACATATAACTTCGATATCGAAAAATTTACTTGTTTTCTAAGAAAGCACACATTATTTAAACAACAAAACGTGAAGTTAAATTGAAAGAAAGTATATGTACGTGTGTGTTGAAGACTGGCATTGAGAAATAAGAAGGGAGCTTCATGTATAAAACTGGAGAAATGAATGCTTTTGGAAGAAAAATGAATAGGTTCTATTTTAACGTATATTTTTATTGAGTTTTTGTGCATTTCATATAAAGAGACTCGTTTCTATTATGAGCAGAGGAGCTCAAGTTCCAGTTTCACAAATGTAGTTTCCTGTATGGCCAGCAGGAGGTATGCTGCACAAAGGGCTGGATTGCCACCTAGTCCTGTACAGTGGACCTGTAAATCAGTTCTGGTAGTTGGCTGAATTATGTTCTTAATCATGTAAGGAGACTTTTGCTTGAGACTATTCTTTCTCATATTTCTGGCAGTCTCTCTTTATTTATGGGCATTCTGGAATGTGGCCAAAGCTTTTCCCTTAGGTAAAATGACAACATCTTAATTAGGAATGTTTGGTCTGTGGCTTGAGTTGCCAAAGAGCAGTCCCATTGTTCTAATGCATAGACATCCATCATGAGCCTGCTCCCTGTGCCCACAGCCCAGCAGTAGAAACACAAGACTGTGAGAGTTCCGAATCATTTTATGGATTCCCGCATTTGTCCAGTTGTTTGGAAAAAGGCAAATTGCACTCTCCCTTAATTTTATCGATATTACCTTTCAAGTGATCATCCCAGTTACTAGCAGGATTATTATGAAGTATAAATAAGTATAAACTAAGCAAGTCATTTTTTTAAAAAAAGAAGAATGTGGCAAGAAAGCATAAGACAATATTAATGTTATTCTTTTTGTTTGTTTGTTTTGAGACAGGGTCTCCATGTTGTCCCAGCTGGTCTGGAATTTGCTATGTAACCCTGGCTAGCCTCAATCTCATAGAAATTTTCTTGCCTCTGCCTCCTGAGTGCTAACATCATGTGCCGTCACACCCAGCCATTGATGTTATTCTTATAACGCATTTTAATTCTTAGGTAAACAGATTCAATGCATATTATCATTTCTGGGAATTCCTTTAAATATGAAAAAATAATCTGAATTTCTTATGACACAGGGTTGGAGCCAGACTTATTCATCTTTGAAACTACAGGAAATGTGTTTATGTGCTCAAGAAAGATTTGTAAATGTAGAGTTTGGAGATGTAGCTCAGTTGTAAAGAAATTTTTGTGAATGTAAGGTTTGGAGATGTAGCTCAGTGCATATTTGACGTGCACAGGGCCTTGAGGTCAGTATCCAGCACCCAAACAACAATATGACAACATCCACAACAAACTAGATTGAATAGTGATTTGTGAATGTATAATAGAAAGGAAGATCTGATAGCCAAACAAAATCCAGTGGAATTATACTCGGAGAAAAATACCAAATCCATATTTTTTAAAGGACCATGAGGGAAGCAGCCTTTTTCCTTCTGAGTTTCTGAACACAAAAAAATTATAACTTCTAATAATAATACAGACAAGGATCTAGGGAAAATCTTAGTCATTTATTTCAAGTATTGAATGCTTATTACTTTCCATTGCTGTGATCCAATGCCTGACAACTTAAGAAAGAAGGGCTTTACATTTAACTTACAGGTCCATCAGCCCCACGGTCACTTGGTCTCATGCAACTGGACAGATCATCATGGCAGGATCAGCACGTGGCAGAAGATAGCTATCCACTCTCTGATGAACCAAGAAGCAGAAGACAAGGGACCAAAGATGATTACCCTGAAGGACTGGTTCCTAGTGACTTTCTATCTCCAGGTAACCCTACAAACCACCCAAAATAGGACCAGCAGATGGAGACCAATCTTTGAAAACATGAGTCTATGGAGGACATTTGATACTTAATCCATAACAATAACTGTAAAGAAACACACAACCGAATTTTATTTTTCATTTGTCTTAACGAATTTCTATCAATTACAAAGGTAACTTAAAATGGTTGTGTATGAGTATGTCTGTTTGATCATTGCATAATTTGTGGATATGTATGTTGTCTATATATATCTGTACATGTTGATGTGGGCTTGTGTGCATGTGGTTATAGGTATATGTATATATGCGCATGTATGTGGAGGCCAGATGTTGATGTAAGATGAATTCCTCAGTCCTCTCCACCATACATATATAATTTTTTGTTTGTTTGTTTGTTTGTTTTGTTTTTCTTTTGAGATGGTCTTTCACTTGACTTGGAGCTCTCTAATTAGATGAGACTCACTGGCCAGTGAGTGTCAGGGGTTCTCCAGTCTCTTCCTCCCCAGTTGCCATTCCCAACAGTTATGCTGTTGCTGGGGGTCTGAACTGAGGTCTGCAAGCTTGCAAGGCAAGGACTTTAAGGAATGAAAATTTAATGGATGAAAGTTTTTTCAGACCTTTGCATAAGCTTTTATTATTGCTTGGGATACAGTTTTGGAATTCAATATTTTCACCTAATGGTAGCAAAGCAGGTGTTTGTTTGTTTGAATAGGATTGTTGAAAGTATGTAAATTGTAGGAGGATCATGGAGCCTACAATTCAGCAAGTAGAGAAAGTTATGGTCTCTATCAAATTCTAGTGATTTAAAATTTAAAAAAAGCCAACCAACTCTCTGATGTACACCATGCTAAAAGATTCATGACAAAATATTTTGAAATTGTGAATGAAGATTGGCAGTTATCACTTTATTTTAAAGTATTTAAATCAACACTGCTGTCATCGTTAACATATTCTTGAGAAGTGCAAAACAAGTATTGTGAAAAAGTCCTTGATGAACAAAAGAGAATTGCAAAAATGCCGAATTCTGAAAGAGCTGGAAAATTACGTCCTAAACTACAATTAAAAAATGAGGCAAAAATCAAAAACATTAAAATACACTTTACATTAAGAAGTCCAACTCCTTTTTAGCAGTTTGTCAAATTTGGTCCATTTATCAGTATGCCAAGTTAACAAGATGCAAGTATTCATTTCTTGAATCTAAAACATTTGAAAGATAAAGGGAAGATACCATTTTGCTGCTTTTCATCAATCTGTTGCTCAAGGTTTCCAAAGATTAAGTCATTGTCCACCTTGACATTTTTCTGAGACTTTTTAAAAAATATTTTATTTATTATTATTATTTTTATGTGCATGAATGTATTGCCTGCATGTGTGTGAGTTCACCCATGTTGTGCAACACCTCGGAGGTCAGAAGACAGATTCAGATTCCCCTGGAACTGGAGTTAAGGATGGTTCATTGCTGCCATGTGGGTGCTGAGAATAGAACCCGGGTCCTCTGCAAGAGCAGTCAGTGCTCTTAACTGCTGAGCCATCTCTCCAGCTCCATTAATGCTGTGGGTGCTGAGAATAGAACCCGGGTCCTCTGCAAGAGCAGTCAGTGCTCTTAACCGCTGAGCCATCTCTCCAGCCCCTTTTCTGAGAATTTTTAACCTTTTTAAAAAACTTGAAAGTCTATGTACTTTCCATTTTACAAAACACTTCTATTTTGAGATGGGCTAAGACTCATTTGAAACTGCCCAAACAATATAGAATGTCTGTATACATAAAGTCCCACTTCCCCTGTAGCATCTTATCCAATCATGACATAATGTCAAAGTCAAGAAACTGTCATTGCTAGAGTTCTACTATACACAGGCCTTTCTTGGGTTTCAGTAAGTTTACATAAAATGTTTTTTCTTTTCTTTCTTCTGGGAATTTTTAAGTTAAACAAATCTCTAAACAGTGATCAATAATAAATATTATGTGATACAGAAACAAATCATTCTCTAGACGTGGCATTGAAACAGCTAATCTAAGCCACAGGTTGCATCTGTTTTCACTTACTTCATAAGGTTCCTGACTGCAGTCCATTTAATCACTCCTACCCCTGCCCTCCCCAAACTTCCTTCCCAACACCAGTGTTCAGATAATAACTGCCTGAAACAAGATTTGACATCTTTGAGGTTTTTGTCTTTGAAACACTCAAAGGGGCCATTTCAATAAAATTCACAGACCTTTTCTTACATTAATACTCACAAATGAGAGAAATGAACACAATTTATAAATCTAAGGGCAATATTTTCCTCTAACTTGTCAAGGGCATAGGGTGGATTCTACCTGGTGTACACCTGGGTTTCAATTGATCACGAACAATGGGCAACATTGTAACTGAAAATAAATAAATAAATAAATAACCACGCTAAAGGAGGTCCAGCTGTTCCCCATTGGATAGCTTGTAAGAACTTTGAGAATCAAACTTTAGCCTCGTGTACTTTCAGTGTGTCATATTTTTAAAAAAGAGGAAAAGACACCATGTCTACTGTAAATGCATCATGTATTTCTTTATGTTCTACTTATTAATTATCACTGAATTAATCAGAAAGATTGAAAGGTTAGTAGAGGAGAAATGAATCATGCAGTGGCCAGTGCATGGGTAACAAGAGAATCACCACCATGCAAAAGCCTATAAGAAAAATAGGCTCATAAATTGTATGAGCGAGTTTAAGGGTTTACTAAATAAGGAATTTCCCTCTTCAGTCATCTTCCTAAAATACATGAACAGAAAAGCATGAAATTAGAACTATTTTTAGAAACTATCACCTGAGTGATATAAAAGACAAAACCTAGCACTTCCACAAATGAAGTTAATTTTTTTTTCAATTTCTATTTCTAGACAAGACCTGAGGCGATGGCTCAGCCACTTAAGGATTTTTTTTTTTTTTAACCAAGTCTGATGACCGGAATTGGATCCCTGGGACCCACATCATGGAAGGGAAGCACCAAATCCCCCAGATTGTCTTTGCATCAATATGCTCATAGTGGCATGTGTGCATAAACACACACACACACACACACACACACACACACGCGCGCAATAAATAAATATAATATTAAACAATTTTAAAAACAATCTTAGACAAAAGCACCTTTTGGAGCTGTGCAATAAATATAATTTTAAACAATTTTAAAAACAATCTTAGACAAAAGCACCTTTTGGAGCTGTGCTCCTCTTTAAATCACAGCATATGTACCTAATAGGACAAAATTAAGAGATTTCACTCCCTTAACTGCACTGTTTCCAAGTTCAGAACAGGCTACTTAATAGTGTGCTTTCCTCATTATTTGCTCCTGGAATTCTAGCAATTCCAGAAGAAAATGATTGCTGTGAGTTGGAGGTGTATGAGGTTGACAGACTGGCATGTGTGGTTTATTTTATTTATATTTAAAATTTAAAGATTTTTATTACTTCTTTGAGAATTGTATGCAGTGTTCTTTGATCATAGCTGTACCTTCACCTCAACTCTTCCAGGTCCATCCCCCACTTACCCACCCAACATTGTGTCCTCTTTTCTTACAAACAAAACCCCGTTGAATCCAATTTGGGTTGTCCACATATTCTTGGGTATGTGGCTATCCACTGGAGTATGTTCAACTCACCAGATGCCAGACTCTTAAGGAAGCTGACTTTCTCTTTCCTGGCAGTTATGGATTACCAGTAGATTTTCAGCTACAGATGGGACAACTTGCTCTCTTCCTATCTCCATGAAGAAATTTTTTTTATGGTTTGAGCTTGTCCTAAGCTTATGCATGCTGTCACACTGCTATGAGATAATATATGCCCCTGTCTTATTGTGTGTGGAGAACATGTTTTCCTCATAGCTATCTACCACCTCTGACTCTTATTACCTTTCTGTCCCCGCTTATGCAGTGATCCCTGTGCCTTAGTTGAACTGGTTGTGATACAGGTGTCCCATTTAGGCTTGGGCATACCAGAGTCTCTTATTTCCTACACCTTGACAAGTTGTAGGTCTCTGTGTTAACTGCTATATACTGCTGAATGAAGCTTCTCTGGTGAGGGCAGAGAGATGCACTAACCAATATGGATAATAGTAAGTCATTAGGACTCAGTTTAATACTATGTCTATAGTATTAAATAATAACAATATTATTATAATATAATAATAGTAACAGGTTCTCCCCTTGGGTCCATGATCTGTTTAGTCAAGGGTTATTTAATCCCCAAGTAGTGCCTTGTATGAGTTTAATCTTGTATAATAGGTCTTAAATCTATTCTTAAAGTAGTTAGTTACTCCCATAACATTTGTGCCACTATTACACCAGTGGATAGGCTTTTCCTGGCCATTCATTATTGAAATTCACAGGGTTCACAACTGGGTGAGATTAAAGATTTCTTTTCTCCTCTGGTAGCATGCATGCATAGCACCTTCTAACTCTATGGAATCTAGGCAGTAGAGATGAAGACTCCAGGTGAATAACAGTTTGATTTCTCCATGTCTACGTCTGGAGTATGTGCTGTCTTCAGCAGTAGGGCCTTGCCAACGATTTCTGGAAGCTAACCAAGAGCACTGGTGATTGCTTGTAATGTTTGGCATGTATGAGACCTCACTGGCTAACAATTCTAAAAGAGACAACCCATTTCTGGTTCTGGGCTTTTTATTCGGTAGCCTGTGATGTTGAGCAAGGGCATTGACCCTTTTTGTAAGATAACTCTGTTGAAATTCTTTTGTTGTTGTTGTTGTCTTTTTAAGACAGGGTCTCCTTTAACCTCAGCTGGCATGAAACTCACTATAGAGAGCAGGCTGGCCTTGAGCTCACAGAGATTCACCTGCCCCTGTCTCCACAGTGCTGGGATTAAAGGTGTATGTCATCACGCCTAGCTTATTTAAACTCATTTTATATGTGTTTGTGTATAGGCACATGTTACTCAGATGAGGTTTATTGTTGCAGGACAATTGAGTTGATTTGAAAGCATGTAGGAGAAGGACCCACGGGTAACAAAAGAGAATAAAAGCATTGTGGTAACACTTTAGCCCACATTGCACAGAAATGCTAAAGAGAATTCATGATGAGATATGAAACCTTCATGCCTATCAGGCATTAAGGACACTGAAATAGGACTAACAAAGTTGCTCTGTGCTGGAGTACTTACTCAGCATGCACGAGACTCCGTGCTTGCCCCCAGCACCTCAAAAAGGGGACAAAAATATTTAATTAGAAAACTTATTGAGGACTCTGTTACCCAACCTATTGTCTGTCTTTTGTGGAAACTTTGGAATCTACAAATGAAGATGACGAGGACCCTTGTCAGCCTATACTTCTACTTACAAAAATTTGACGAGGTATTACATTGGACTGTAGAGTTAAAGTAGTGAATTATTGGATTTGTGAGGCATTGCATTACAGGCTCTGAAGTTCAATTTTGAAACGGAAGACTTTGTCAAATATCTGAAAACACAAGGTTAGTTCAATGCAATCAGGATTTCTAGGGTGGCCAGTTTTAGTAGTTTTAGATTTGTGTTTATTAAAATTGGCATCTGGGGGATAGAGAGATGGCTCAGTGGTTAAGAGCACTGGTTGTTCTTGCAGAAGACCTGAGTTCAAGTCCTAGCACCAACAGGGCAGCTAACAATTGTCAATAGCTTCAGTTCCAGGGGATCTACACCTTTATCTGTCCTCTGTGGGCACTGCATTTACATTCATGTGGGTATAGCACTCATACACATTAAAAATAAATAAAAAATAAATAATTAGCACTCAGGAGGCAGAGGCAGGTGGATCTCTGTGAGTTCAAGGCCAGCCTGGTCTACATAGTGAGTTCTAGGACAGCTGGGGCTACAGGGAGACCCTGTCTCAAAAAGACCAAAAATAAATAAATAAAAATAAAAATAAATAATTAAGTAAACTGTCATCTGTAGGTTTCTTTGATGAGGACTCATGTATTATGTTTTGACTTATAAGCCAATGATAATATACTATATGCCTTCTAGAGTTAGACACCAGAAATAACAAAATCTCTTAATTCTCCAGAGTTTGCATGTGGGTTCAAGCAGGACAGGAAACACAGAATTACTGTGTAGGACTCAGAGGGCAATGATAACATGGGTGCCCTGGATGTTTCTGCAGTCCAGAGGGAGAGAACAGGGCATGGATTTGCCCAAATCTCTGAATCCCTGACTTTTATTCAATGCAATATGCAAAATGAAACTTTCTTTGAAACACTACCCACAATTGCCTCTTTTCTGACCCTTAAGCAGCTTTCTATGATGTTCATATAGCATTTGCTTTCCTTTATCTTTGTATGGGTATCATCTTCTGATCCTTGTTACACAGACAGCCTTTGGAAGGCATAGGCCTGCATCCCCAGGCCTCACCAGCTGTCAGGACAAATGAGCTCTCATTAGCAACATATTTCACAAGCTCTTGCCCTGTCTCTGTTGTAGCAGTACTGGGATTCACAGTCTAATTTCCAAATACTGGTTCCTTGATGTTCCCAGAGATTAGTTTTATGTAGTGTCACTCTTCCATCCATTGTTACTCTGTGCTTCCTTCTGCCCCTGCTCATGGAGAGCATCACAGCCATGGTGAGCTCCTGTTCACCAGTGTCAATGAGAGTATTCCTTACCATCACCCAGACACCTGGAATTCTCTTCTCATTGCCTGACTCCACTCTTTGAGCAGTGTCACTGATGCAGCTGTATTGTTGACTTTTCTGGTCTCAGATGGAACAGCTCTGCATCCTCTTGCATGTGTTCTTTCCTGGAATCAGGACATGAATAATTGTATATTTTGTTCTTCCTTTTCCTGCTGATTCTCCCATATTCAAACCATCACCAAATTGAGCAGATTTTCTCACTCTTGTGAATCAGGATGATAGCCTGACTGCTGAGGGCCACAGGAACACTGTTTCAGAGGGTGCATTCTTGAGCTCTGCTTGGATTCTGGCTGCAAAGGCATCACTCACATGCCCTAAACAACGGTCTACACAAAGTCTTCCTTCAGTCAATACCAGCATTTACTAATTGATTCACAACCATGTCCAGTGCGGAAAGCACCACCGAATATCACACAGCTGAATTTTTTTTTTTTCTGCACTCGGCAACCAAAGCAAATGTATGTGAATAAATGACATGAAAAAAAAAATTGCAACCCACTGTGCCACAAGACTAACAATATGGCAATAATATGTGTCTGTCAAGCTGCCATCTCCATGAGTTAATCTTTCATTTCATCTCTGGATTTACTGTCACACTTCGTCTGGAAGTACAGTTATGAGTGAATTGAGATTCCTTCTGGCTCATACCTCATGCTACCACAGAATAAACATTTTTATTGCCAAAGTTTTCTTGATGCATATATAGTTAGAAATCAAAAAATATTTCTTACAGTTGACTATATGAAATAAAAAGAAGTAGCATTCTTTGAGGTAACATTCTTTAAACCACAGCGTACAAGGCAGAGGTTTGCATAAAATCATATGAATATACTAAGTGCCATCAAATACACACACATTGACAGGGCCGGTCTCCACCACTTTACAACTGAAAATGACTCTGTTGCTTGCTTTAATTGTACCTTAATTTATTCTAAAGTAATTTAATTATCCTTGATTTTGTAAGTTCCTATTATTTACTCATTCTATCTGATATGTTGGTTACTAATTATTGAGAAATTCAGTACTGTACACCAATGTATTGAATAAAATGTCATAATAAGGTTATTGTTTAATGGAAGATCATACAGGAGAATTCTTGTAGAGTCTCTATGTAAAGATATTAATGTTACTGAAGAATAACATCAGATAACTAATTTTCTTTCTTTTGGTGGTCATAGAAGTGAAGGTGTGTACCAGAAACACATGCTGTCATTTCTGCCTCATTGACCAGTACAGTGCAAGTTTAAGAGGCCAAGCACAGAGTCAAGTAATGAACAAATACACTGCCACGGAGACACATTGGAAAACATGTGAAGAAGAGAATAAGGATTTTCAGCAATACATCACTCTACCATCTAAGAATTTCAAGTCACATTTCTGTTCCTACTTGGTATTTCTGATAAAGACATTTAATTTCCAGATAGTGCTTAAATCAAAGTTGATCTTTTGTATATGTGCATGTAAAATGTTATGTGTATGTATGATATGTATGTGTGTATGTGCCACATGCCACAGTGAGTATACATATGGAAGTCAGAAGGCATCACCAGTGCCAGTCCTTCCCTTCTGCCTTGCTTGGGATGGGGTCTATTTGTGGTTCACACTGTGCACATTGGGCTAGTTGGCAGTAGGTGTCTGGGGATTCCCCTCTCTCCACTTTACTCTTGCTGCAGGAGTGCTGAGATTATAGACACATACTATGGTGCTGAGCTAGACTTGACCCCTAGCTACTCAGACTCAAGTCCTCATGCTTGTGCAACAAGCGCTTTATCCACTGAACCATCTCACTAGCCCTGAAGGTCAATCTTTTTTTAAATGTCTATTTTTATTGGATTTTTGTGCATTTCATACAATACATCTTAATCATATTTAGAGCTCTCCCCTATCTGAACTCCCTGTATCCCTCCCATTGGATTTCATGCACTCTGTCATATATGTTAAAGCCAAGCAAGTCAAGTTTGATTACCCAGATATTCCTCTGTGTGAGTTCATCTTCTGGAGTCTGGTCAGTCTATCTATCATCACTCCCCTAAAGAAGATCAGCTCTCCCTCACCCAGCAGTGATCAACTGCCATTATTTCCTGACTGAGTTTGCATGGGTCTTATGCATGTTATCACTGTTACAGTAAGTTCATATTAGCAAGTTCCCAGAAGCCTGGAAGACTGTTTCCTTATGATCATGCACCACCCCTGGCTCTTACAATCTTTCTGCACCTGAGCCTTGGCTGGGTGAGATTTAATATAGGAGGCCTATCCAAGGACACAAACTCTTCAATCTCTTATTCTCTACACTTTGACCAGTTGTGGAGTTCCATGTCCATCATCCTCTGAAGACAATCTCAAGAGAGAGGAAGAGAAGCTGAGGAGATGGATCAGTAAGTAAACTAAGGACCAAGCCAGTCATAGTTATGCTCAGCTGTAATCCTAAAACTTCAGGGAGCAGAGAGAAATGGAGACAGAATTCCCCCAGAAACTTGCAGGCCAAGTAGGTGCATTGTTTTAGTTTGTTTCTTCATTGCTGTGACAAAACATTCTGACCACTACCAACTTGGGGAGGAAAGGGTTTATTTATCTTACATCTCCTGGGTCACAGTTCATCAGGGAGCCCGAAGTCAGAACTCAGGGCAGGAACCTGGAGGCAGGAGCTGGAGCACAGGCCATGGAGGAACGTTGTTTACTGGCTTGCTCCCCTGGACCCTGCTCAGTCTGCTTTCTTATGCAACACAGGCCCACCTGCCCAGGGGTGGCGCCACCCACAGTGGGCTGGGTCCTCCCACATCACTCATCAAGAAGATGCCCCTCAGATATGGCCACAGACGTCCAATAGAGGCAATTCCCCAACTGAGGCTCCTTCAACCCAGGTGTGTCAAGTTGACACTAAAGC
>NW_008333879.1:1575024-1596771 GCF_000622305.1 Nannospalax galili
GGGCACACCTAAGCAAAACCAAAAGTCCAGCAAAGTAGCTCGAGGCTGGACATCTGGGATTTACTCACGATCTTCTGGCCTCCAAAGGGTACTGGCAGCTTCACTACTCTGACTCTGCAGTCCACAGCACACTCAGCTCTTCTCATAGACCCAGGCCAGCTCCATTCCACACTTACTGCTGTCCGTGGTGGTCGTCTCATGGTCCCGGCATCTCCAAAAAGCTGAGGTCTCCACTGAAACTGAGGCTACACCTTCACAAATGGCCTCTTCTTGCCTCTTGGAGTGCAAAGCCTCAGATTCTCTCCATGATCCCTTCAGTCCTGGGATCTTCGCTGTAACTGAAGCTGCACTTTCACCTATGGCCTTTCCTGGCCTCTCAGAGTGCCAGGCCTCAGCTGGTCCCTGTGACCCCTTCACTCTTCCAACACCAGAACCATGCAGGAGACTCTTACACATTACCAAGTCCTGCTTCCAGCTTGAGATAGAGGTGTGGGTCCCCTCTGTGTGCTGATCCTCAGGAAATACCTCTCAGAAGACTCCAACACAGTGATGCTGGTCTCTTGTTACTTACAGCTGATTTTTCAGCCCCAGCTAACCAGCGTCAATTGTCCCAGTAAAGCAAAGGTTTTGCTTCAGGTTCTGGTCTCTTCTTGATCACAGCTGATTCTTCAGCCCCAGCTGACCAGAACCCACAGATTCTCAATCTAAAATCTCACACAAACAGCCCTGATAGTCTCCGCTTCCCTTTAAGCTTCACAAGCCAGGCCTCCATTGTCTACAACTCTTTCAGCATAACTGTTCCAGGCTCCACTGCAACAAACTCTGAGCACGCAATGGCTTTTCCAGCCCAAAGTTCCAAACACTTCCACAGTCCTCCCCAAAACACCAAGGTCAGGGCTGTCAAAGAAATACCCCACTTCTGGTACCATTTTCTGTTTTTTTGTTTCTTTGTTGCTGTGACAAAACACTCTGACCACTACCAACCTGGGGAGGAAAGGGTTTATTTATCTTACATCTCCTGGGTCACAGTTCATCAGGGAGCCCTAAGTCAGAACTCAGGGCAGGAACCTAGAGGCAGGAGCTGGAGCACAGGCTATGGAGGAATGCTGTTTACTGACTTGCTCCCCTGGCCCCTGATCAGCCTGCTTTCTTATGCAACACAGGCCTACCTGCCCAGGGGTAGCACCACCCACAGTGGGCTGGGTCCTCCCACATCAAGAATATGCCCCTCAGTCATGGCCATAGGCCAGTCCAATAGAGGCAATTCCCTGACTGAGGCTCCCTCAACCCATGTGTGTCAAGTTGACACTAAAGCTATCCAACACATGTGTATATAGCTGCAAACAAAAATGAAACCCTGTCTCATAGAAAGTGGAAGGTGAGGACTGACTCCCAATGTTCTGTGATGGCTATATGTACATTGTGGCATGAATATATGTACACAAACATACCCACATAAATACACACACACACATATGAAAGCAAAGAGAAGTGCATTAGAACATTTTATTCTGTTCTCACTTAGGGAAGCTTAAGGAAATTCACAAGGTAGCAGGCACTTTTGAAACTCCTGGAAAGCTGAGAACTCATTCACAATCTCAATTCACTCCCTGTGAATTTTTACAGGAGTGTGACCAGAACTCTATAAAGTTTAGTTTTTAATAATATTAAGAGGACAGAACATATTGGCAAGGCACCACATGGATTATTGAAGGTCACAAAAAGTCAGTTTTCCAAAACAGTGAGCATGTGGTTTGAGTTTACTGAAGGTTGTAAGTTCAGTATTACGAGAAGTCTGAATGCCAGAGCATAGATGTATTAGTCACTTTTCTGTTGCTGTGATAGAAACACTGACCAAAACAACTCATAAAAGGAAGAATTTGAGCTTGCGGTTCCAGGGGAATTACAGTCCATCTTGGCAGGGAGGCATGGTGGCAGAGGTGGCTGGAGGAGGAGCAGAAGCTAAGCTCTCACATTATCATGCAGGCACAGGAAATAAGAGAGCAACTGGAGATGTGGCAAGGCTTAAGAGCTCTCTATGCCAACCCTCAGTGAAGTGCTTCCTCCAAGATAGCCACACCTCCTAAAACCCCCCAAAACAACACCACCAAAAGGGAGGAATGGAGGCATAGTGAGGAAATACCAGATCAAAACAAGACCGAAAACCAGCAGGGCAAACACCAAATCCAGTAGATCCACGTCCAGCTTCTGGGACTTTACTTTCAAAGGCCTTACTTAGATGGCTCAGCCTCTCTAACTTTGCTGTGTGCTACACACATCTCTCTCTTGTGCTGATACCACTCCCTGTATGCAGGTCTTCTTGGGAGTTGCCTCACAGCTCTGGCATCACAAACTTCTTGGGGTCTCCATTGCCAACCAGGCTTCACTTTCACAGCTTCATGCAGTGGCCTATCAGGGCCTTCTCTATGCAGGAGCACCCCTGCTACGCACTCTGAGGCTCTCTGAAACCTCGGAGGAAGAATTGATGATCCCTTCACTCTTCCATCTTTCATGCCTCTAAAGCCAGCACCATGTGAGCAACACTGCCAAGTTTGCAAGTTTGGGATGGACTCCAGCCTGCTTTATCCATCTTAGAAGCTTTTCTCTTCAGTGGCCCCTGCAGCATTTTCCTTTCACAAGTTGGAGGCTTAACTGCACGTGGTCTTGCCCTAGAAGCCCTCTCTCCATTGTTTAAGTTTGAATCTCTAGGCTCCTCCTTAATCACTTTAATCTTCTTAATCACTTTAATCTCCTTATCAGTGGGATCCTCTCCCTCAATGCCAGTGCTCCAACATTTATCTTCCTAGTGCTCTTTTTCAATCCAAACTGTATTTCTTTCTTCTCCATTTGCTCTCTTTCACTGTGGATCTGCATAATATTCACCATTAATAACCATACCACCATTTCTATATTAGGCTGTTTTGAAATTTCTTTCACCAGAGAAATTAGTCCATGGCTTTTCAACTTAACCTCAGGATGGCTTTTTTGGCTGTGGGCAGATTCCATCCAAATTCTTTGCCAAAATATCCCAATTGCTGCTCATGTCCCTATTTCTCTCTGGAACTACATTGTTCTCAGCACTGCTTTCTTCCAGGCATTTACTAGAATGGCCTGTTAAGCACTGCTTACAGCAATCAACCACTTTTCTAGACAAAACTTCCAAAGTCTTCCACATTCCTCCAAAATCCCACATGGTCAGGTTCTTCACAGTCAACAGTCCACTCTCTGGTACCAATTACTGTATTAGTCACTTTTCTATTGCTGTGTTAGAAACACTGACCAAAACAACTTATAAAAGGAAGAATTTATTTGAGCTTACGGTTCCAGGGGAATTACAGTTCATTTTGGCAGGGAGGCATGGTGGTAGAGGTGGCTGGAGGAGGAGCAGAAGCTAAGCTCTCACATCATCATGCAGGCACAGGAGCAAGAGAGTAACTAGAGATGTGGCAAGGCTTAAGAACTCTAAGCCAACCCCCAGTGACATGCTTCCTCCAAGATAGCCACACCTTCTAAAATCTCCCAAACAGCACCACCATGTGGGGACAAAATGTTCAAATACTTGGAGCCTCTAGGGGGACATTTTCATTCAAACCATTACAGTAGACAACCTTGTGAAGCTCCTAATACACATTGCAATAAAGGAACAGTGAGAACCTTCAGCCTGGGGCAAGGACACCTTGATGTCACCATAGATTTGGAGTGAAATAGTTTGGAAATACTGCTCTCTGAGTACAAGCAATTTTCAATTTATCTTAATTATCATTAATTTCCTTTTCTATGTGAATACTGAGACCTTAACTTGGCTGCTTAATGTATTTACTGAAATAGCACTTTAGAGCTTGTAACAACTTTGCAAAAGAGCGTTTTAAAGCATATTGACACTGTATGTCATATGATAATCACTTCCGATCTGATCTCTAGTGCATGAAAGTCCACAGGTCCCTCTCCTCCTCTCTTGCATACATATTCATACACCAAAAAACAAGGTACACAATGGTGGTTTTCCTGAATCACTTTTGCAGTGGAAGTCAGTCATGGATGGATGAGAATGTGATTCCCTTGGGTTGTGTCTACAGCCTTGTGATATGGAATTAGACAGTTCTTATTATCCATCAACATATACAATGTAGTTAACTCGATTCAGAAATTTTGTAAATGAAACTTCATTTTATGTCCTTAAAAAGGTATTCCAAACTGTACCTTTCTAGTAGCCCATTCTATGGAAAGCACCCTGAAAGCATTGTGCAACAGAAAGTGTTCTATTGATGCTATGCCTAGATTACTGCTGAAAGCCCAATATTTTGGTAAATTATTCAGATGTTTATAACCCCACAGGTGCTCCTAAACACATAGATATTCAATGTCATAGTTGAGCTTTTAGATTTTGATCCAGGTCTTTAGTATTTACTAGTTGTAGCAGTTGTTATGAATCTGACTTTCCAAAATTCTGAGCTTTTATAATGAAGAAATCACTTCTGTCTTTTTATAATATCAAAGCAAGAACTGTAGTGACAAGATATTCACAAAGATTTAAAAATATGAACTGAGATGTATCAAGTTGCTTGGCAAAGGCAAAAAGATGATGCTAACAGTATATAATACCATGGATTTTTGTTTACTTTTGTATTTTATCCTCAGGAGTTGGACAGTATACTTTGACTCACTTGGTAGAAAATTATTTAAAGCTTGTAGCTTTATATGTCCTTTAAAACTTGAGTGAATTCTGAGTTTATTTTGCTAGATATTCAAACATAAAATCATGTATCAGATAAGTGCAGTTTGAAAGGCCAGAATTTAGAGTTAGATAGTAGCATTGCATTAGCTTAAATAAAACTTAACCACTTTAAAAACATTGCACATATATCTAAACATGTATCAAAATGCCACACAGTAGCCAGGAAATATGCATACATTTTGTTTCTATGTTTATGCTAAAATTTAATTTCTATAATAATAGTATATACTTAGATAATTTATGAGACATAGAAGAAATACCTACCTTATAGATGTCTATGATTAGTAATGATTATATATGTATTTATATATTATAAATAATGTTTTTTATTTTTTAATTTTTATTTTATGTGTATGGAGTGTTATGACCGCTCACATGTAAGTGCACCTGTGTTGTGCAGTACCTGCAGTGGACAGAAGAAGACATATGAAACCCCGAAAATCTGGAGTTATGTATGGTTATTAACTGCCATATGGGTGCTAGGATTCAGACCTGGGTCTTCTGCAAGAACAGCTAATGCTCTTAACAGCTAAGTCATCTCTTCAACCTGATTTTTATTAAATCCAATAAAAATAGATTAAAATGATGACTTTTAGCTCCTTACATAGGGAAAGGGCCAGATGCTATGCAAGAGTCACCACATTAGTGCACAAACTGAGACTTATAAGAGAATGAATAAATTTTGGTATTAAAATGGGTCTTCCTCCATGTTTATAGTTCTCAGATCTCGGTCTTATAGCAATCAATTCTGAAAATGCCATGATGACTAGTCAATAGTTTTATATACAAAGAAAGTGATCCTGGGAAGAAAAGAAGTGGTTAAGCAATGAAATTCTCAGAATTTTCAATTCTACATAGTAAAATCAAGATCATTTCTTCTCTTTTATTATTTTCTTATTTTCCTAAAAGCTTTGACTAGTTTTCAGCTTTTTGTACATGGGCACTCTTCAGTATCTAAAAGGCCCAATCCTCAAATAAATATGCTTTTTAAATATTCCAGTCATCCCTCTCTATTTGAAAGTTCTGCATCTACAAATTCAACTGTCATTTGTTAATAGAAAATATTTGAAAAGATGGGCTTGGAAGGTAGCTCAGTTGATAAAGTGCTTGCCCTGTGATCATCAGGACCTGAGTTTGATCCCCAGAAACCACATAAAAAGCCAGGTGTGCTGGTGCATGCCTGTGATCTCATTGGTGAAGAGTCAGAGACAGAAGGATCCCTGAGACATGCTGGTCGGCTAATCTTCCCACTCTTGACTCAGCAGGAGACTGCCTCTCAGAACATTAGGTGGAGAGTTATTGAGGAAGACACCCAACAATGACTACACACAGACACACACAGACACACACACACGCACTGACATATACACATATTTAAAACAGAAAAATTCAAAGGAGAGAGAGGGAGAGAGAGAGAATGGTAGAACGTAGAAATCATCAGAAACCTTAAATAGCACATAGAGTTGAAAAGGCAGCATTGAGAAGGAGCAAAGCTAAGCTAATTCCAACTTGTAGGTATGATACATTGTCTGGTAAAGATAAGTTGGTGAGTCGTTGTAGATCTGAAATGTCTTCCAAAGGCCTTAGTATTAAAAGTTTGCTCCCCAGCCTGTGTCACTACTGGGAGATGTTGAATCATTTTAGAGGTGGGGTCAATTTGAACAAAATTAAGTCACTGACTAGGTGTCCTGGAGGGAAAATTTGGCCCCTGACCTGCTTTCTCATTTTGTTTCCTGTCCACCATGAGGGAGAATCTTCCAATGCTGTGATGTACTGCCCAAGGGAACAGGCTAGCCAAATGTGGGCAGACGCTTCTCAACCTATGAGCCAAAATAAAACTTCCTTCCTTTTATTTTCTTTATAATTTTTAATTGATTCAAGAATTTCACATAATGTATTTTGATCACATCACATTCAGGCCCCCTCCCCTGCCAGTTCCACACCATTATTCCCCCACTGATTTCGTGTCCTCCATTATGTTTGTTTGTTTGTTTAGTGATTGCATGTTTAAAGCCTACTGATTGCAATCTGTCCTTGCCAAGTGTCCATTGGTGTGGGTCCATGCCCTGGAATATACCAAGCATCACACCAGTAAGGAAAATTCTCCCTCTCCTAGCATTCATCAGTTGTCATTCTCGGCTAGGGCTGGAGCTTCTTTCACATGTCCTCCTTCCGTACTGGGTTTCTGTCTGGCTTCCTTTCCATAGGTCTGAAGAGCTGTGGGTTCATAGTGCAACTATCCCCTGATGTACAGACAACAGAGTCTTCTTTTTCTATCACTATCAATTGTTTTGTTTGTTTGTTTGTTTGTTTTTGTCTTTTTGAGACAGGGTTTCCCTGTAGCCCCAGCTGGCCTGGAACTCACCAGGCTGGCCTCGAACTGACAGAGATCTACCTGCCTCTGCCTCCCAAGTGCTGCGATTAAAGGCATGTACCACCACGCCCAGCTCTATTACTTATTATTTTTATTTTTTCTATCTTATATATAAATTTTTGTGTATTTCACAGAGAGCATCTTAATTATCTTTATACACCCTTTCCCATTGGATCCCCTCTCATCACCTCCCCACTGGAAATTATACATTCTGTTATTTGTGTTAAGGTTGATTGTGTCACATCAATGTCCCCACAATATCTCTCAGTGAAAGTTGATCCACTGAGGTCTAGTCAGCCTATCTAGAGACCCTCCCTTTAAGATCACCTCTTCCTCAACCAGCCTATAATTATTTGACTAAGATTGGGGCCTACTGTCCATTTCTACAGTTCTGTGATGGGTTTTTGTCTGCTTGAGTTTGCATGGGTATTGTGCTTGCTGACACCATTGCTGTAGATTCATATGCAAAGGATCTCAGGGGCCTGTAGGGCTCTATTTGCATATGGTCATGCACCTTCTCCTTGGCTTTTATAATCTTTTGCTATCTCTTCTGCAATGGTCCCTCAACCTTGGGTGGCTGGACTTTAATATAGGAGTCCTGTCCAAGGACCCACACTCTGCCAACTCTCATTCTCTATATTTTGGTCATTTGTGCCCTTTTGTGTTCCTGGCCCTCTGTTGCATAAGGGAGCTCCATTGGTGAGAATAGAAAGATACATTAATGTTCTCTTCATCCCTTGTTTTATGTTCCTTAGGTGGAGAGGCTACATTGTAGATGTTCCACTTAGACTTGGCAATTCACAGACAATCTCTGTGTGTGAACAGATGTGGAACTCTCTAATAATCTCTTTCTGTTAAAAAAGAAGTTTTTGTGATGGGTGGTGACTGGGATACTTGTCTGAAAATGTCTGTCTGTTGAAGAAGAATCTCTGTCTGTTGAAAAAGAAGCTTTTTTGATGGGTGGTGACTGTGACACTTGTCTGAAAATTTAAGGATCTACAAGTGAGGGAGAACATATATCATTTGTTTTTCATTTTCCTGTGTCTGCTTTACTTCACTTAGTATAACAGTTTCTAGTCCCATCCATTTACCTGCAAATTTTGTTATTTCTTCTTTTCTTACCACTGAGTAGAACCCAATTGTGTGAATGTACCACACTGTCATTATCCACTCATGCTTTAAGGGACTCTTACCTTGCATCCATCTCTTAGAACCATGTGAAGCTAGATCCAGGGACTCTTAGGCAGTCTGTTAAGGTCTGGACCCCTACTCCTTCCTTCCTTTTCAATTGGTTAATTCTGATATTTGGTCTGAAAAGCTGAAGGAAGTACCAACAGATCTTTCCTGGTAGCAGACAGCCATCCTAACCAGAGGAGAATAATATAGCTCTTATGATTGTGAGGAGGGAGCTGGCTTCAGAGTGACTACTTGAGATCTCACATTGCTCTCATCAAGGTCTGCAAATCCAAGCTGCTATCTTTGTTACTGCTAGATACTATCTTGCCTTCAGAATCAACCATCAGTCACCTAGGATTCTTGGACTGTTGTGTGCTCCACAGTGTAGAGAAAATGATCTACAGAATTCTATGGGTTCAGCTGCAAGAGACATAAGTCTCATTCCTAACTGCATTTGCCCATGAGAAGTAGGATGGCCTCCTCCATAGTGTATGGTCTTGAGATCATGATTTCTGGTAACAAAAAAATTCAAATCATCTGTACATGTCCCTTAAGGCCTGGAGAAGATCCAATCCATGCCTTGCAGATGCAGTTACAGAAATCATAGGCTCTGTGTGAATAAAACTCCACTTAAACCCTGTGCTACTCATGTTTCAGAACCTAGGAAGGGTCTCATCTATATCCTGCAGCTTTAGGTTCAAGGATAACAGTATCATAAGTTTTAGTGTCACCAGCATGTTGTCCTGTTGACCTAAGGAAAGTTTAATTTTGAGCCTGATATCTTGGGGGTTCAAGCTCCCAAGTCTCCACGGACCTGAGGAAGTTCTCACCGTTGTTCTGCTGCTATAAGTACCACCAGCCTCAGGTTTTCCAGGGCATGTCATATTTGATCTAGAGTGATTCCCATTTATGGCAAGAAACTTCAGAACAGCAGAACCCAAAGCCTCAAGCTCCACATGGAATTGTCTATTAAGAGGAAGGAAAGTCTCCTCCAATGCCAATGGTCTTAGGTCTGTGGTTGCTGTACTAAAGTCCCATCATCGTCTGTACTTGTCCTTTGTTACCTGAAGCAGGTCCCACCAAGTACTGGATTGCTAGTATTCCTACACTCTGCGTCACCTGAACTCATCCTTTTTGTTTTCTCTGCACTTGCTCCATAGTAAGAAAAACCTCAAATCAAAGTTTCCAATGCTACAGAATCCAGTGTCACTTGTACTCATCCCTGGAGAGCTGGTGAAGGACACGTCTATTTTCAGGTCTTTCAGAACTGAGGCTTTAAGTTTCAAGCAGATTTGTGTTCTACATTAGTTCACAGGGACCCAGGAAAGGTCTTGTTCACATCCTGTCTTTAGAACCATGGTTCTAAACAACACAGTTGTTGTTTAAAATATAAAGGATCCACAGCACTTTATATAACTTAAAATTGTCTGTGGGAAACCTAGAATCAGTCTCAGCCACATGCTGTGACCATGGAAGCTGTCATTATGAGCTCTGGTGCCATTAGTATTCAACTGCCTAGGGCATAAGGACATTGATCTTTGGAAGCCTGCATTATACCTACTTGCTTATACTGTAATTGTCTAGACTTGAAATACGAATACACATTGTTTGTATCAATTAGAGCTGAAGAAACTGCATGAAGGCTAAAGTTTGAACTCACTTATAACCAAACCTAAAGGCATCTATGCAACCAATACCCAGTCAATGAATAGACAGGAAAAATATGGCATACATATAATGTGGACTGTACCTCAGCCATAAAATAGTGAAATCTTGTCATTTGTAGCAACATGAAGAGGGACGTTGCATTAAGTGAAATAAAGAAGACATGGAAAGATAAATACCATAGGTAAACATCATTTGTTCTCATTTGTCAAAACTAAGATATCTGATAGGAGGATGAAGTGAAATATTTACTTAGACTGAAAAGGGCCGGAGAAGGTAAGGAAGGAAGACATTAGATAAAAAGTACCAAAACACAGGAAGACTTAATTTGGATTTTTCTATAATATCAAGTTTTACTTACTTTTCATATTGTGGTCATAAAATACCTGGTAGAAATGAATTAAGGGAGAAGAGGTTTATTTTGGCTCCCAGTTTCAGGGAACATCAGTCCATCATGACAGAGAAGGCAGTGACTGGGAGAGCACTATCTGTGATACAAAGACACATAGTGTGGCTTGTTCACATCTGAGTGAATCAGTTAGTGGAGGCACGAGGCTGGAAGTGTGACCAGGATGTTACTCTTAGAATCTACCCTCTGTGAGCTATCTCTTCCAAACACTGCCATGCTTCTAGTTCCAAAGTTTCCACACACTCCCAAAACAGCCCTACCAGCTGAGAATCAATTGTTTAATGCATAAGTCAGTGGGGATATTAAAACTATAGCACTCTGCTACTGGCCCCATAGGCTCGTGGCTATTTCATAATGGAAAATGCATTCAGTCCAAACTCAAAGGTCCTCACAGTCTTAGCACTTCTACCACTATTCAAAAGTCCAAAGTCTCTTCTGAGTCTCAAGGCAGTTTCATAGCGGTAATCCTCTATAGAATAGCAAATTAAGTTATATACCTCCAATAGCCAAAGGCACAAAGCAAACATTCTCATTTCAAAAGAGAGGAATGGAGGCATAGTAAGAAAATACTAGAGCAAATCAATAGAAGCTCTGCAGTCAGGACATAGCATGACGTCCTATAGTCTCCAATAGGCTTACCATTATATTACCTTACCACCTGTGACATATGGCCTCTTTCTTGGGCTGACTTCACTTAATCCCTACAACTTTCCTTGGTCTATATAGCGTATTCCTCTATTGCAGCTTAGGCTTCATCTTCACAACTTAAAGCACAGCTCTCATAGGAGCTCTGTACATAGAATCTACTACTATTGTGTACTATTTGGCCTCTCAGGGTTTTTCTGAATCTTTGCACAGCCTTCATGGACCCATGACTCTTGCATCCTACATCCCTGCAAACCCAGTGCTATGATACCAATGCCAGGTTCTACTGCCAGCTTGGAATGGAATGAACCTTCTTGGTTCTTGGCCTCTGAGTGCCTCTGTGGGTGAATTTGAGAAAACCTTTTTCCAAGTTGCCCTGTTAAAACACCGTATCTCTGAAGTAGCACCCTCATGGCAGGTATTTTGTGTTCATGGGCTCGCCTGTTAAATGACAATTTCTCAAATGAGGGCATTTTTATACCCTGGAGCATTTGTTCAATCAGATCTTACCCTCAAGGCACCCAAGTTACAGTAATTTCATTAGCAATTGCAGCCACTGTGTCTGACCTAGATTTAACCATAACTTTAAGTATGCTCTTATTCATTTCCTCACCTTCCTCCACATGTTTTACTTCTTTCTGCTCTGCTTTTTGCTCTGAATTCTCCCTAGAAACCCATCCAAATGCAGGAAGTGAGGCTGGAGTTTAGGCTATTTTGAAATTTCCTCAAACAGACAAACTCATCCATTACTTTTAAATATCCAGGAAACTGGCTTAATGTAGAAAATTAGATTCTTAGAATGCAATAGGAAAAACCTCTAATCCATTTCATAATGAAGTGTTTGTTTCTCTTGGTGAAATTCCATAATATGGACACAAGATTATGGGAGCCAGGATCAGACTCTTATGTCACTGTGTAGATTTCTTTTGGCACCTGGTTTTCTGAACTCCTACCAGGTTGCTCCGAAGAGCTCTGCTGCCAGCATTTTAGGGCTTCTGCAGCCCACAGGCCATACTCTTCCACATTCATCCCACAAACCAGTTCCAAAGGCTTAGGAACCACATAGCTAGCTTTATTATATTAACAAACCATTATCATGCTACCAATTTCCTGTACTACTTTTCCTGCTTCTGTGATCCAGTCCTTGACAGAAGCAATTTAAGGGAAGAGAAGTTTATTTTGGCTTAGGGTATCAGGAGATATCAGTCCATCACTGCAGGATATCCATACTGGTTGGGAAAGCTCTACCAGTGGTACAACTTGTTCACATCTCCATCAACACCACTGGGTGAGGAACACGTGTTCAAATACATGAGATGGTTGGGCAAAATTCACATTCAACCCTTAACACACTGTAGGAAAATGAACCACTTTACCAGAAATAAATGAAAGTATGCATGAGTAAGTTTCACTTAATGAGACATTTTCATACAGTTCAGATGGCTGTCATGAGTCCCATTCCTTTATGATCTTATTTTCCACTGAAAAAGTAACTAAGACCTAATATGGGAAGGTATACCTCTTTGCTATCTGAAAACTGAGACTTGCATTCAAAAAGAAAAAGAAAAGAAAATTATTCGCAAATACTCTGTGTGATATGGTATAATGTGCCAGTTCATCATTTGAATTATGCATACTAAAAGAAGATTCTATTGTAGGGACATCATCAGCCAAAGCTAATCTCATCTGCATTGATGAATTAGTAAATTGAATTAATTGAAAATGTTTTTCAAAACCTAATTTGTTCTTTATTTCCTACTTTCAAACAGATAACGCATACCCCCATTATTAAGAATTGGAGTATCCAGTACATATATAATGATACTAATCACAAACACGAGAAAAGCAAAATAACAAGTTCATTCATCTTGCCTAGCTAAAAATAACTTACTGTTTTCAAAACCACCAGTAATAAAAATAAGCAATGATTAAGTCATTATACTTCGAGTAGACTAATGTGAACTGACAAAGTTTATTGAATATGTTACCATTATTTAGCAACAGAATATGAGCTATGATTAGACTCACTTGGTAAAACCCACTTTCAAAAAAGTTCAACCTCCCTCCTACTAACCCAAGTCCTTTATTATTTTTTTTCTTTTTATAAAGGCCAATTGAGTGGAATCTATATTCTCCAAATGTTCTTGGGATTGGTTCTATTCCTTGGAGTCTTGTCAACCTACCAGACATCATACCCTTAAAGACTACTGATTCTTCCCAACCAAGCAGTTACAAATTACAAAGAATCTACAAAAGTGTTTTTTAAAATTTGTTCTAAAAAGATAAAAATCTATGTTAGTATTAGATACTAGCTAGAATAGTATTTGTGACACTGCAATATGTTAGGCTCTATGTGAAACTGTCCTTTGTTATCTCTATTTGCAAATGATATTTATAAATATATGAAATTCAGCAAAAAGATTACAGGACATGACTCCCAGTTTTGCTATACATGGGATTATGTGAAGAAAGGAGTTGGTATTCAGAGAACATTATCCCCCAAATATGGTGCTTTTTGTTAGGCTGAACAATTCAATATAAAAGGAAAGGCACTCTCTGGAATTTCCTTTATAGGCTTTAAGATCAGACTGAAAAAGGAAATATAATTGTCTCTGTTCACACCTTGAAATCCCATTATCTGTATTTGGAAAGATGACTGAAGAAAATAACCACACCTGGATGGTCTTCCATTCCAGGATAATGCCTGTCTCTTGGACTCATTGAAATTCCAAAAAGACTGTCTCCTGCCCCATTCATTCACCCAATAATCACTTGCAGACCTTCAACAGTGTCTGCACTCTTCATGCTGCCTCTGCCCTATAGTAAAAGGGATCTACATTTCTGAATAAGGGCAAACTGGTGAATCTCACACTACAATGACCTGTGATGGTATTTCCTTTTGCATATTAATACATTTTTTTCTTATTCTAGTCTTTATCCATTTGCACTATTGAACTTTTAGGTAGTTATCAGGCAAATTCTATTTCTCTCCTAGTTAGAACAAGGATGTTTTCAGTAAGGGATACTTGATTCATAAGGAATTCAGGTTACATGAGAGACTCTCAGCATCTTTTGCTTTTGCTTACTCATGACACATTTTATTAAACTGAAAATTAATAAGTGGTTTCAGACATGACATAGCTACTTTGGCTTTATTTTAAAACTTGCAGTACAGGGGCTGGAGAGATGGCTCAGTGGTTAAGAGCACTGACTGCTCTTGCAGAGGACCGAGGTTTGATTCCCAGCACTCACATGGCAGCTACGAACAATCCTTAACTCCAGTTCCAGGGGAATCGAAGCCCTCTTCTGACCTCCGCAGCATTGCATGACACGGGTGCACTCACATACATGCAGGCAATACACTCATACACATAAAATTAAAATACTAAATAAAATATTTTAAAAAACTTGTATTACAGCACAACTTTTCAACAATTCACATAAGCAATAAGGTTTATATTAAAAACATTGATTTCACTTTTAAGTCAGAGACTTGACAGTGTCCATTTAAAATCATATTAGCTTGTTAACCTATTGAACTTATTTTTCAGGAAATGTGTAAAGATTTTAGTTCAAATGTCTGGCTCCCAGATTCTCATTAACTTGGCTGAGAATTTGCATGTGAGTGAGGTAACTATCAGCTCTCATGGATGTCTTGATATCTTGCCAGTTTCTACAGTTAATATAACAACTCTATTCTGATAAGAGAAAATATAATGATGATAACTGTGCAAGGACTAGATACTGACACAATGTTAATTGGAATAAAGTCTGACAGTTCCTAAACCAGGCTCAGCGAGTTGGTCTTAATCTTTACAACTTCTGATCTCATATTCTGACATGCTCTTCTTACTACTTAATCTGAAAGTTACTGACGGATGCACATTCCTGACTGCTTCAAGAACCTTGCCTAAAGGATCAAGACTCTGTCTTTTCATCAGCTTCATTACCCCACACTTGTCAGTACGTAGCCCCTCACTTAATTGTTTCAGTTGTTCCTTGCTTAATTTCAATTCCATGTTGTTAGCTGCCAGGTAAGGCAGGCACTTCCAGGGAAGTGATTCTATATTTACAGGAGAAAGCCTCTGCCCATCTGCCCATTTAAAGACTGGCCACATACCGTCAAAGTTCTTTCCTTTCTATTTCAGCTATGATTTTTTGGAGAATTATTCAAAGTCACCAAGTTACTCTGACTCTTTTTTAGTTGGTCTGGAGTAAAGGTTTTTTGTTTGTTTGTTTGTTTGTTTGTTTGTTTGTTTTTTGTGTTTTTGAGACAGGGTCTTCCTGTAGCCTCAGCTGGTCAGGAACTTGCTTTGCAGACCAGACTGGCCTTGATCTCACAGAGATCTGCATGCCTCTGCCTCCCAAGTGCTGGATTAAAAGGGTGTACCACCACATCTGGCTTTTGAGGAGGCAATTTTGTTCACTATCTTTTTTTCCCATTTGGAACACATGATGATTCTGGATGGAACTGAACATGCTCAGAAATATTCCTACTTCTAAGCCTGGTGATGTGTCTTCCTACATCAGTACACATAAATTTCCTCCAAAGAAAGTTCCTACTTTCTTTGTTCAAGGAGAACAGATTTGCAAATTAACTCCAATGTTTTCCTTACTCATTACAAGTAATACAACTGTTTTGACATTATCCCCTATTGGTACTTATTTGCTCTGCAGTTGCCAAAATATGAAGTAATTCGGTCAGGTCGCAATGCCGCCAGATGAATGATATCAAGAGATTGGGTTGTGACAGTAACTACAATTAAGAATGGAAATTATTATTACCTTGGAGCATAGTCAGAAATCATTTTCCAGAGTCCCTGTGGGTAGGGGTGGTCACAAATGGAATTACAGCTAATGGGAAGTCAGAAGACGGAATGTATGCTGATTCCAGACCTACTCTAGAAATCCCTCCAAGTGAGAGTTTCTTTCCTTCCTCTGAAGCTGATTGACAAGTCCTGGGAAAAACATAACAGTGTGGGGAAGATATCAGGGCCTCCTTCAGCTTGGGACACTGAATGATGTAACTTTATACAATAGGACATCCTCGCTCTTGACTGAATTTACCATGTGCAGGTGCTGTGATAGGGATGTGGAAAGTCCCCAATAGGATCACATATTTGAACACTTGGTCCCCAGTTTATAGTATGGTTAGGGAAGACTGTAGAACTACTAGTAGGCCGATCCTTTCTAGAAGAAATGGCTGGGTCATTGGCGGGCAGGGCTTCCTGTTTCAAAGTGTGACTGCATTTCCTGTTTCCTCTCTGCTTCTTGACTGCAGATACTGAACGATATCCTTCTATTCCTCTCACAGGCCTTTGTCACCTGCTGCCATATGATCCCTACTATGACAGAATTATCCTCTCAAACTAGAAGCCAGAATAAACTCTTCCTCCTTTAAGTTTGCTTATTGTCAGATATTTTATCACAGCAAAGAGAATAATTACCAATTTATAAAATCGATAGAGAATTGGGACTGTTGCTCTTGTTAACCTGACCAAGTACCTTTTAGTCATTTGGAGCTTGATAATGGGAGGAATGTGAAAGATCATGGAAATGTGCAGTACAAAAGCCCTCCAATTCTGTCATCAGAGTTTAATGTACCATTCTGGTGAGAGAATAGAAAACCACAGGGCCAAGAGTAATGTTGGTAGTCGAGGCCTGTCTCAAGAGGTTTCGGAGGTGAACCTGGAATCTGTTGGAAGCTAGACTAGATGATATTTCTTTGCCAATTCTCCTTAACAGACCTCACAGCAAGAAACTTCTGTTTTTATAGCCAGTGTGGAATTTTCATCAGCTGGTTAGGAGCCACAAGCACAAATTGAGCATATGAAAGTATACTTCGTAGCTAAGGGAAAGTATCACATGTTTATTGTAAATAGCACTCAATAGGTGATTCTGGTACAGTCTCAGAAAACAAGAAAGTAATGGCAACAGCAAAAGCTATGCTGATATATTTTCAGAGAGAAATGACTATGCTGTTGGGAACTAGACCAGATGCTGCTTAGGTTACATTCTTAAAAAGAAATCACATTTTTCCATTATCTGAATCTTTCTGAAAGGCTGAGCTTATAGGTGATGGGCTAACTAATCTAGTCAAGGAAATTTCAAAGTAAAACTGTATTCAGGCTGGGGCACAGGTAGTCCAGTGTGCTTTAACCATATTTACAATGAGAATCAATTCCAAAAAACTGAGGGAAAAGTTTTTGAAATCTAAGGTTTGGCCAGAAAATAAGTGCATTTAAAGTGTGGCCAAGTAGTTGAGGGGCTAGCACAAAGGAAAAGAAGCTGAGCGCTTTACATCAGGGAAAATAGAAAAATGCCTTAAGGTCATCCAGAGATCAGCAAGGCCCACCTAGGTTCAAAGGTAAACATTTTGAATAGTATGTTTTGAATAGTATGTAGACTCATTTTGAATAGTATGTTTTCTTAAGATAGTTCTCTGGTGTACTGGTATAAAGCTCTCTAGCAAATGTTGCTCCCCCAGTACATTTCCCCATCTCTTTCTGTTCAGGTTTTCAGAGGCTGCTGTGGCTGGGTCTAAAGGGGGACTAGATATGATTTGTGCTGACTGCAGACCTTGGCAATTTACATGCGCTCTTCACTTTTAAAGAATGCAGAATTCAAGACTATGGGATCATGATGGCTTACATTGAGATTTCAAAGGAAAGCTTTAGCAGCTAGGTAATGTATGGCAACTTTGAAGACCTTATAAGCAGCCTATGAAAGGGAGATATGTATAGGGGGTGAAGGCAAAGCTGTATTGGATACCCCAAGAGTATAGAGGTAATAGGAATATGAAATCTTGCTAAGAAAAGCTGCAAGCAGTGGACTGCAAGCATCAGAAGGTCAGCTCTACCCTAGCCCATCAAAGGTCAAATCATGTCCATATGCTAAATATGTTGTACCAGGATTTAATGTGTGGCCCTGCTAGGTTTTGGTCTTTCTTTGCTTAAATTATTTGTGATCCCCCCCCATCCCGCCCCCAATATTGAAAGGATTTTTTACCCTAGGCCAAAGTATGTTGCAAATACGAGGATTCCTATTCTTTTTCTTTTCTTTTCTTTTCTTTTTTTTTTTAAAGCTTTTACAATTTTATTAGAACTTCAAAGAAAAATCCCCAGGGCAGACAGACTGGCAATCCTGGAAGCTGTCTTTAGGAGGAGAATGGTGGGAAGAAGGAAAGAAAGCCATGAAACCATGCAAGTTTACAGCCTGCTTGGGGATAGGACACGTGGCTGGCTGGGAGAAGAAAGCTTTAGAGAAAGTACAAAAATATAAGATGCTAGGAGCAATCCAAAGCCTTAAAGAAAGCATTCTTAGGAAAGGGATGTGGAGAAGAAAAGAAAAGATTATGCTGTTCTGAACAATTCAGAAGAGTGGGTAGACTTATAGACTACACGGCTGTGGTTGGTCCAGATGTAATGCCTGTTTCCACAAAGATGGTGGCGGGACTTCTCTTGGGCCTTGAGAGACCTGTGTTAAGGCCAAAGTGTTTCTACCCTTCCTCTTTGCCATAGAGATAAACCTGGGGGAGAACATTGACTCTAATATTCCCCCCTCTGAAGAGGTAATCTTAAAATTTTTAGGAATTATACAAGAGCTCCTAATACTTTTGGAATTTCTAGACTCTGATACAGACGAGGTTGCTAAGAGGCGCAAGGACATTTTGACTTTAAGCCAAGAAAGAAACTGGTTACTTTTCTTTAGGAGCTTTTTACCCTAACTCCCTAGCCAATTTCTACATACTATTCTTATCACATCACCCTCTGAAGAGGTTACCCAAATTACCAATAAGGAATCAGGATGCTGACCTCTCTGGCTTCTTCATTGCTGAATAGGGATGCAGGGTGTGGCACCTGGGGTACCCCTTCAGTGGATCTGCCCCCACCTGCGGGGACCCTGTACAGGTAAGGCTCGAGGGGAACCACTCCCTGAAAGGAAAAACGGGCGAGAAAGAGGAGATGGAGCCCAAGCAAGTCCACTTGTCAAGGGTCACTTTATTGTACAGCAAACTTTCCTTATATACAGTTTGTATTTAGAAGGGGTTGAAGAAGTTGGTCAAAAGGTTACAGCATTCTTATGGGTATGGGAGGGGGACTGAGCAATTCAGCAACGTGACTGACTGCCAGGTGTTCCAAGAGATTACTGCATGACTTATCTTTCCGAGAACTGTTTGCAAGAGGAAGAGAAAGATAACCTTGCCATAAATTCTTTCTCAAGGTTACTAGTGCAGGCAGAATGTCCTGCTTAAGTCAACTGTTTGTAGAGCCATATTATATTTTTTGGTAATGAATGTTGTTTCTCCAGCTCCCGACAATCCCAATAAAACATTCCCTACCCCTGCCCTTAGCAGCCATCAATTGCCAAAATTTCCAAAGTTGAGTTCGAATTTTTTATCTACTTCCCCATGTCTTTGCTGGTAGGCTACACAAACTGCTTCCATGTTCAGTACCCACAAGTTTGGGGTATGCCCCTGGATCATGGGTTTGTGCTATTCCCGTCACTGAGTCCCTTACAGCTGAGAATCTGCCTCCCATCTCTGGCACCACAATATTCCCGTCATTGATCTTTTCATTAGCGACTAAAGTTCCGCCGAGTATTGGGTGGGTTAGCAAGGGTGGAAAAGTCTAAGGGTGCTGAGGGGGATCCAAGGGATGTGTCATACTCACTACCCTCTGGATCTTCAAGCTGTAACTGATGGTAGTGGATAGAGGACTTAGTGGCCGAATCAATTTGTGTTTTAATAAAGTCAGTAATCTTTTGGAACACCCATGGCCCAAAGGAAATTATGAGCAAGAACCCCACCAGGAGCCCAAGGAGAGGTAGAAGATAGGGCAGGATTCCATTCCACATGGGGTTTGCAAAGAGCTCTTGGTGTCTTTTTTCTAGCTCTTCTTGGTGCTTTTTGATCGGATCCCTGACGATCCCGGACTTGTTCGTATAAAAGCAGCATCTTTCCTGTAGAGCTAAACAGATACCTCCCTTGTCTGCTGTTAGTAAATCAAGTCCCCATCTATTTTGTAAGATAACCTCAGCCAGTGAGTCTACCTGGTCCTGAAGATCTTGTACAGACCGATAGACCATATTAACATCATCAATTAACTGCTGAGATAATTTGTTGTAGGTGTCTATTGCCACTCCTACACCACATGAGCCAGTAGCAAGTGCCTCTGAAATACCAAGTCCAATAAGTAGTGGAATAAATTGGACCACTCGTTTGTGCCTAGGAATGAATGTGTCAAAGCTAGGCAAGGGCACACACTCATCTCCTCGAATTATGTCTATGTCTGGCAAAAGCAATGCGGGGGCACATGAACCAGTCCAATTAGTGGGTAAATAAGGATAGGCCATGTTATTTCCACATACATAAATTCTCCCCCCCCCCAAACAGCCTGTCTGAGAGGTGTTGATGAACCTAGAGCAGGTAGCAAACATAGCTAATCCAAGATCTACATCAAAGGAATTATTTTGAAAAGGATTAAAAAGACAAACAGATGTATTGAAGTAATGGGGTAGGACCTTAAAAGGCGTGGAATAGCTACAGTTATCTGGAGAGCTGAGAACATGGGTGCGGCATTGGAGGTGGGTCTGATGTAAGGCACCATCTCCAATAAAGGAACCGAGAAGGCCAAATAAGCACTATCGGTATACAGATTAAAAGGGGACTGTGTTATTTTTTGGAACACAGCAAGAACGGTTTGGAGCTCAACTAACTGTGCAGAGCTAAAGGGTGTAGATATTTGACTTATTTGTCCATTAATCATGAAGGCTGCTCGGCCATTGGAGGAGCCATCAGTGAATACCAAATGTGCTTTAGGTATGGGGTCTCTTTTAGTTACTTTAGGAAATATAACAGGGACTGGGCTTTTGTTAAAGAATTGGACCAATTTATTTTGGGGATAATGATTATCTAATTTTCCCTGAAATGTAACACTATTAATAGCCCACTCATCAAGGTGTCTGTTAAGCCAGGAAACCTGGGAAGGGCTGTAGGGAAGTATTATAACATCTGGTTCCTTCCCAAACAGTTTGCAGGATTGTTCCCTGCCAAGCTGAAGAATTTTCACTACCAATGAAGGATAAGTGGGAAGGACCTTGTTGGTTGTAGAAGGTAGATGTACCCAATAAAGAGGATTGTCTCCTTGCCAGAAGACAGCAGTGGGAAAAAGGGGGGTGGCGAAAACTATGAGAAGCAATTGCTTAGTGGGAGAAAAATAATCAATAGTTTGTTGAGAAATGGCCTCCTCCACTAGGGCAAGAGCCTTAGAAGCCTCTGGTGTAAATTGACGGGGAGAGGTGGGGTCAGCACTTCCCTTGAGTATATCAAAGAGTGGTTTTAATTCTCCTGTGGTTAATTTTAAATAAGGCCGGAGCCAATTAATATCTCCTAAAAGGCGTTGGAAATCATTAAGTGTTTGGAGGGAATTTTTCTGAAGTTGTATTTTTTGAGAAACTATTTTATGAGGGAAAAGCTCGAAACCCAAAAAGAGCTGGGGAGGATTTAGTTGAATTTTATCTGGGGCGACTTGGAGACCCTGTTGGTGAAAGGCATGAATTAACTGCTGAGCAGCTGAGTATACTAGTTTAAGCTCGGGTCCTGCTAAGAGAACATCATCCATGTAATGGATAATATAAAGGGATGGGTATTGGAGCCAGAAAGGATCAACAATTTGAGCAACAAATTTTTGGCAAAGAGTGGGGCTATTAGCCATGCCTTGAGGTAGTACCCTCCATTGAAAA
>NW_008333879.1:1599935-1617579 GCF_000622305.1 Nannospalax galili
AGAGGGAGAGGAAAGAGAGAGAGAGAGAGAGAGAGAGAGAGAGAGAGAGAGAGAGAAGATGAGATGTTAGGGGAAGGCAAAAGATGGCAGGAGCGGTGAAGGGAAGGGAGCTTAAGTAGGGAAAAGGATTTGAGTGTGACGGGGAGGCAGGCCTGACTCCCCAGTGGGCGTGGACAGACACAGTAACTGTGCCGGGCAGTTCAACGGTCACAGAAACCAGTGCTGTCCAGTGGCCATGAGTGAGGTCCAGGAGTGACCGAATTTGATTGGAAAGGAGATGAAAAGAAAACTGGCGAAGAGTTGTGAAGGGGAAAGGGGAGAGAGAGAAAGGGAGAGAGAGCTGAAAGGAGTGGGAGAGGGGAGAGAGATAGAGGGTGGAAGTGTGCCTTAACACCAAATCTGTGGTGTTCGCAGTGGCCAATAACGATAAGCGAGTCCAAAAGTTTTATGTGCAAGGTCCCTTGAAGTAAGAGCTGGTTTCGGCACCATCTGATAGGTAAAAGTGTTGGGAGAGAGAGAGAGCACAGATGGATGGAGGAGGCACTGAGGCACAGATGGAATTCTCAGCGGGATACAGATTTATTTCGCACAGGGCACCTTTCCCTCGGGGAAGGGAAAGATGTCCGTCCACGGGTTGTGAGCTGGGACTTTATATATGGGGGCTTTAGGGTGTGGAAGAGGGGAATGTTTGGGGGAGAAATCAGGGAGGGGGAAGCAGGAAAAGCAGGTAGGATTAGGGTCTGGAAGTGTTTACTTTTTCCCTCTTAAGAGAAAAACAGCTTCTAAAATCTCTGGTTATCAGGTAGAATCTGCTTATCCTATCTTTGGAGGTCAGAGGAAAGGCAGGCTGCTTCTCAGCAGAGTTTGTTTCCCTTGACTTCAAAGGTCAAGGTGAGGTCCCTGTTGGGGACGGGGGAAACTGCTGCTGTTTGGCACCCTAACAAGCATAAAATATGGAATTATCCTGAGTCTTTGGATCTTCATTTCTGATGTCTCCTATGTAAAACTTCAGTTAAATAAATGTATTTTTCCTTGTTCTATTGTTATTGGAATGTCTTTGACCTTTATGATGTATAAGGAAGGTGCCACATTTCCACACTTATGGGGTCTTAGATAGAGGCTTCAGCTAAGATGATATTCTATATAACTTATTGTCCTTTCAGGGGGAAATCCATTCACTTTTATCATATTTCCTCATACAGAAGCACTAGGAGTAGTACCAGGTTATGGGATCCGTGAAAGGCCTTCAATTATCATCTTAATAATGGAACACTTAAATACTTAATATTTAACAAAAGAAAATGTAATGGTTGTTTGGCATGATAATTACCTTAAGGTATAAATAAACAACCAAAAAAAATCCAAATGTTTTCTAATTTTCTTTTGTGAAGTGGATAATTTTATATGTCAGCTTGGGTAAATTGAGAGAAACCTAGAAAAATAGGAAACATCCTTCTAGATGTGTCTGTGAAGGCCATTTGAGAGAAGAATGGCATATGATCAGCAAAGTCAATGGCGAAAACTCACCCTGAACTTAGGTCACACAATGCCACATATGGGAGCACATGATGGAACAGAAACACAGAAGAAGGAGGAACTTAAGGTGTACTGACTCCTCTTGGGTACTTGTGAGCTTGAAGCTTCTTCAGTGGGTGTCTGTTTTCGCTGCTGCTGCTGTTCTTCCACTGAATACAGTTTCCTCAGCCTTTGAACCTACAGGCCTGAACTGACTTCCCTGTAAGTCTCAGAATCTCAACCTCGCACTACGGCTGGACCATTGGGTTTTCTTGTCCTGAGTTGTCCAGCTTTTTATACTCAGCAGTCACTTGTGTCTCTGATTATCCAACCTGCAGATGGCCATTAAGGAGTTAGTCTATGACCAGGTAAGCCAGTCTATTAATTCTTCTCTTACAAGTATTTAAACTTTATATTGGCTATTTCTCTAAATAACCTTAATAAACTTAATAAACTTAAATTAATAAAGAATAATACAAGTTACATACATTGCATGATTTAACTCTGGTCTTTCTTAATTTTTTAATCTTTTCATTATTTGACAATTTCCATATATGTATGTATTTAATTTTTAACCATTTTTTTAGTATTTTATTTATTATTTTAATTTTATTTGTATGAGTGTATTGCCTGCATGTAGGTAAGTGCACCTGTGTTGTGCAATGCCCAAGGAGGACAGAAGATCCCCTGGAACTGGAGTTATGGACAGTTGTTAGCTGCCAGTGAGTGTTGGGATTTGAACCTGGGTCTTCTGTAAGAACAGCCAGTGTTTTTAACTGCTGAGCCATTTCTCCAGCCCTTAACTTCTGGTTATTTTTTATCACCCACTACCCTTTCTCATCCCATTTTCTCTTCCACTGAAACCCTTTTTCTTCCCAATAAGCCTCTCTCTTTCTCTCTCTCTTTCTCTCGCTCATACACCCACATTCATCCATACAAACACATACTGAATTTAATTATTTTTGTTTTCGTGAACATGATTGGAAATTTTTTTACTAAAAACCAACTTTATTTGTGGTTATACCTTTGAAGAAAATGGCATCTGTGACACTGAGTAACTGCCCATAGCTCCTCCCCCACACACAAAGAAATGGTGATGGGCCCAGTGTTATGCAGAACTTGTGCAGAAAACCACAGCTGAAAAGGGTTCATTAGTGCAACAGCATATCGTGTTCAGAAAACACATATCACATCACTCCTCCCCAACATCTGGTGCTTACATACACTCCATCTCATGTCTATTCCCTGAGCTTTAGGGGATGATAGGTATCATGATCTCTCCTCGGTCACCTATGCACTACACTTTGGAATATTATCTAAAATTTTCTTATCTATAAAATAAAATTACATTTTAACTACAATCAAGAATACTAATCATATATTCATGAAACATCTGAATAAACCATTAATTGCTTCCTTCCTAATAATCCACAAAATGCTGAGGTACAACAGAGAGGGAAATTTAGGTTTTGTTTTTTGAATTTGAGTTGAGATAAATCTAAGTCAGCAGGCGGTACAATTCAGAGAGGTTATGTATATAATTAACCTTTGCAAATAACACTTGCTATACAAACACACATATCAATAAAAATAATTACCAGATTCTGTTCACCTTTAACCAAAGGTTGCTGTGGGTAATTTAGAAAACGTTTGAAATATTTGCATACTACTCAAGGTGTTACATTGGGGGGGAGTTCTTATTATTACTAGATTAAGCCATCAGAAGTGTCTTTATTTGTGTATAAAGTGTTTGACAAGAAGTAACGGCTTTCACATAAAAAAGAATTGGGCTTTATTTAGTTGGATGTTTGGGATAATAAACTGATTTTATAGGATGTCAATGTTAACCTTCAAATGGAGAAGACTTTTTCTGTTTAAAAATCTGTAAATGAGGGGACTGGAGAGATAGCTCAATGGTTAAGAGCACTGGCTGCTCTTCCAGAGGACTTGAGTTTGGTTCCCAGCACCCATGTGATGGCTAATAACAATCTGTAGCATCAGTTTCAGGGGAGTCAATGTTCAATTCTGGTCTCCACAGGCATAACACTCATGTGGTGCACTTACATACATGCCGGCAAAAGACATACACATAAAGAAATAAAAAAATAAAAATAAAAATAATTTCTAAAATAGTTTGTAAATGAAAACATGATTTGGCTATCAGAATATGTAGATATCATGTCATGAGTTTGTTTATCAATATATGGGATTCATAAAGGGATAAAATCTTGGAGTATGATCAGTGATTTATTTTGGGCATAAGTAATTTAAATAGTTTTTTTTTTTTTAACTACAGGTATTGTTGATATCCTCTTTGTTTCTTGAGTCCTTTTAGAAGATTTAAAATAAATATTATCTTTATTCACTTGATTTTGCACTAAATGAGATTATAATGATTCATTGTTAAGCATAACCTTCACCCTCTATGACTAAATGAGAATATCAGACCTTTATGTTGAAGAAGTTTCAGTCTTACTTTCAAAGATTCTTTGTTCTCAACTATTTTATTCTTGCTATGTTGAGGTGTTTAAGGAAAATTTACATTTACCTTGTAGAAAGAGCACAAGTGACTGTGTGTGAGGTTAGTGTAGGGATTTTGTTGTTGTACCCATCTATGATTCACCCTCCTTACTCACTCCACACACTATATGTAGACCTATAGGTGATGTTCCTTTAACCTTAGATATTTTATATTAAAATGCCTGGAGTGGTGGTGCATGCCTTTAATTGCAGCACTCAGGAGGCAGAGGCAGGCGGATCTCTGTGATCAAAGCCAGCCTGGTCTGTATAGTGAGTTCCAGGACAGCTGGAGCTGCAGGGAGACCCTGTCTCAAAAAGACCAAAAAAAAAAAAAAAGAAAAAAGAAAAAAGAAATGACCCAGTTTTAGCTATGACTTTGGGTAGGGCCTCATTTCTTTTCTTGGACATTTTCTACTAATCTCAAGCAAGGCTACTAATTTTGTTTACAGTAAAGATAGCCTAGCTTCTTGCATCTTTGTGATTTATACATTACCTTATCAATGGTGAATGGAGAACCACCCTGTGATCTCATTTAGATTCCTTAGAATCCTTTAAAGATAATAGCTTCAAAACCCACCAAAGTCCCATGTAGGACTACTGTAAAAATAAGGAAGTGGTAATCCTTCAGAGAAGCCCGAACCCATGCACTGGGTGTGTCTTACTTTCTTTCCAAGCACTTCCCTTCTTAATGCTCCTAAAATCTGTGCTAAAAATATCTCTAATAAGCCCCAATTCTGCTTCATAATGACTATGCTAAAAATTCTTTTCTATATCAAATATAAGGATCTGGTTTTACCTGAGTAGAGGGGCCTACAAGACTAAGGGACTACTCAGTGTGTGAGGTGGCAGCATGCTGTTATGTATGTATCTTCATAAGGAGGAATTGATTTCCATTTATTATTTGCAGTGTGGTAAGAATTCTCTATATCTTCATTATATCTCAATTGAGTCTATTTTTATCACTAATACATTGAGAAAATATTTATGTATATTTTTGTTGCTGGAGGTGATCCCCAAGCTATTTTAGAGAAGTTCTTTAACATCTATGTAAAACTCAGGAGCTGTCCAGCTTTCAATTCTTACCAAAGGAGAAAGAACAAATGTGATCAAGAGACGATCTAGCCCAGATAAGAGACTTAGGAGAAATTATGTGTGTCCTGCTATATTAAGCTATGTGGTAGGAGTGAGTGGACACAGAAATATTCACGTGCAAAGATTTTTTTGGAGGAAGTCAGGCAGATGTTCTAGAATCTGTAAGACTGGGGACTCAGCCTTTCTCCTAATCTTGGCTCTTTTCTCAGTACATGTCCCAGGTATAACATTTCATTAATGACTTTCTCAAAGTATTTCCCCTTCCATAAATTTTCAGAGAAAACAGAAACTGATTTGCTCCTTCACCTACAAGAAGAATGCAATCAACAGGACAGAAAACTATTCAGCATTTGGCTTATTAGGGCTTCATTCAAAACAATACAAATGCATTAAATACCCACTATGACCTGGAGGCTGCAACTTGAGTTATGAAATGTGCCATTTGTTGTTGTAAATACTTGTACTACATTCTTTCTGGACCCACGAGGTCTTGTTTCTAGAATTTTCTGTTTTTTCACTACTTTCTGGTTCTTAAATATCTTGAAATTAATGATTTGCCTCCCTTACATTTGCACAGATTTCTTGCCTTGTTTTTGATTTTTCAAATGTTTTCTTTATTACTTTAATTTTATGTGTTAGAGTGTGTTGCCTGCACCCATGTTGTGCAATGCCCTTGGAGGTCAGATAGTTGTTAGTTGCCATGTGGGTGCTGGGATTTGAACCTGGGTCCTCTGCAAGAGTAGCCAATGTTCTTAACTACTGAGCCATCTCTCCAGCCCCTTGGGATGCTTAAAATTTTTATTCCTGTTCATACAGACTCAACTTTGTTCTCTTATTCTATGCTCAAAAACTATCCTTCTTGTTGGTACCATTTGCTTCCTTTTCTCTAATGTAATTCTTACCAATGAGGTTCACTTGATCAGTATTGACTGACTGTATCACAGGGAAGAAGAATATTTTTATGTCTTTTCCTCTGAGTTTTGGACAGGAGCACTTCCCTCTCACTCTTCTCACCGTCTCATTCTAATGAATCTCTTCTAAGACACAGGCAAACAGAGCAGTTGTCATTCCAGTACGAAGGAACAAAACAGATTCTTTCCACAAGTCTTGCTGATGGGATGGTTGGTTATAGCAGAAAAACGTTAGCTTGGAAAAGTCAATAACAGTATGTAAAATGGTTCTCAATTTTTCCTTCTTTGAAGATAATGAGAGTATATTTAGCTCAAATGTGTTTGTGCTGTCTGGTTTACTTTAGGGCAATTAAAGAAACACTTCTTCCCTGTAAGGTTCATGCTCAGCTTTGAAATCATCAGTTTAGCACTGGTGAGCTGTTATCACCAAGTTAATTCAAATTCAATTTCAGTGGTTGAAGATATGAAGTAACTCAAATTGCCATCTCCCTGGTTCAGAGATAATTTTCAAGAAATTGGATACTAGGTGACAAGAGAAAATTTTCTCTAAAGTTAATTTAAATTAACACATTCAATTTCATATGTGTTATGAGCTATTTGAATTTCTGGATGGGAGCTGTAATATTTAAGCACAAAGCCCACTCAGATGTTACACCCTATACTGGAGTACAATCTTGGTAAAATCATCACTAAGAAACACATCAGCACAGGTGCAGTGGAGTAAAATCATCACAATTCTCCATGATATACAGGATTTTGCTGGAAATGCAAAGAGGAAAGATATTACTGAATATTTCAGAAATATTCTAATTCTCTCAGACTTATATCGGATAACAGCAAGATTTGCTATTATTGTTACTAGGAAAACTCAAATTAGTATATCACTAAATAAGACAAAACTAGAATTCCAATGCATAGTACTATAAAATAAAAAGCCTGTTGATTTAGAGCCATTGCTTAAATTATAGCTCCTCAAGAGTTTTCCTTATAACATTTTAAAACAGATTTTATTAAAAATAGAAATGTCATATACTGCTACAGTGATGTATTCTAGATCAGAAGGTATTTGATCATCTTTGTGGTAATTGAGTTAAGATTTAGGTGAGACAAATTAAGAGGGAAAGAAATTCCTTTATGTAAAATATAAGCTATTATAACCAGGCATGGTAGTATAGGCCCACAATCCCAGTATATGGGAGACTAAATCAGAAAGATAGCCTGGACTACAAAGTAAGACTGCATCAAATTCAAAATCCAATTAGTCATCATCCAATAATATAAACTGTTAACCAAGGCTTCAGTGGGTTTTGAGCTACATGCATATACTCACAAACATAATCATGCTCTTAAATTGTGAAATAAACTGTATTTTGTCATTAAGAGAAGAGCAAAAATCAATCTGATAATCACGCTTGAGTATTAAGCTTTAGATGATTTCTATTTGAATACTCACTGTGGCCAATTTGGTAGACATTCTTAAGTTTAATATTGGAATATAGTCATTGTCATGTTTAGTGCTGCATCATATTAATGTTTGTATGTGTATGTGGGGGGTGTTCTTGTGTGTGAGGTAGAGTGGAGTGAGCACAGTGCAGAACTCAGAGGACAACTCAAGTTTAGTGTGATTCCATCCACCCTCTTTGAGGCTGGGTTTCTCACTGCTGTATAATCCAGGCTAGCTAGCTCCCTTCCCGTGATTCTCTTGTCTCTTCCCCACATTTCCTCATAGAACCATGCAACGATTACAGACATGTGCAGGACTGTGTTGGGTTTCTACAACAGTTCTGGAGATTTGAACTCAGATAGTCAGACAGTTGCAGCAAGTGCCTTACCTACTGAGCATCTTCCTAGACCCTAAGGTCTACTTCTAATCTTTGAATAGTCTAGAATTCACTCCATCAAATCATGTCCTTCACCCAACAGATACTTGAGTACAATATTATTTTTGTTCCAGTTCTGCTTTACCTTTGCACATATCCTTAAGTTTTTCAGAATACTTGAATAGAAATTCAATACAGCCAAGTGTACTATTCCAAGCTCAAGTCTCTCTGTCTTATTCTCTGTGACTTCTAATTCCCTGGCATTAGATACCCACGTTGGAATTTTTCCCAGTTACAAGCTAAATTATCTCCCTCAAGTGTCTATAGAGTAAACATGTCAACAAACAACCCTCATTGCACTTCACACATGTAGTTACTCTGTGTGAATTACTCCCCAATTTGTCTCCTATCTTTAATACATGGAAAGAAGATCATGTGGAACTCTCATTTCTAAAGAATCATTATTCCTCAGGACTTGCTGTTTGATTTCTTCATTTTAAGCATTAGTTGCCCCTGGAATTCTGAATCAAGAAAACAGTCTCTTGTGACAAATGGGAATCTCCAATGCCATTAGGAGAAGCTTTGAGATTTTTCCTCTGGATCTCTTTCATTTCTTCTATTGTGACAGTTTGAGAAAATCTTACTCTTAGAAGCCAAAGATACAAAGAGAGAAAAGTTTAAGTGCTCTTTGACACATTGAGCACCATTGTCTGTGGACAATCATTTGGTTGAACTTGAAATTCAGCTTCGCAGAACATCTTACTATGACTACATGAGAGATACCATGTGAAAACTGTGCAGCTTAGCCCAGTAAAGTCACAGACCTGTGAGAGATGAAGATAAATTGATATATTAAGTCAGCTTCTAGAGAGATGTTCTGCTGCCAAACAGTACTAAGCATAGCACAATGTAAGGAAAACCATGCTTTTTATGCTTATATCACACAAATTAGCACCAGTCTAATACAGTAATAGGAATATAAACACATCCAGCTGCAAGCACTGAAAGTCATTCATGTTTCTAAAAAACATTATTCAACTAATGAATTTCTTTAATTCCTTTTGAAATCTCTATATTGACAAGACAATGGAACTGGTGATTTTTAATAAGGAGAAGGAAGGTATGAAAAGAGCAAATAAATATTTTTGAAAGAAAGATACTCTGATTTATTGAATAAATTAAGTATATCTGTATGTAACAGTGGCAAAAATTTTCAAGTCAGTGAATGTAGTTTAAATTGACCATTAACCATAATTTATATCAAATGGCTTGTGTATTTGTGTGTCTTTAACCAATTTGAACTGTTTTAAACTGATCTGAAACAGTATACTTGAAAGCTATTTAAATGAAGATAGCATAAATACTGATTCTCATTAAATCGTATCATTGGCTTTCCAGGGATGGTCTTACTAAGAAGCAATTTAAAATTTACAAAAAATTGTTCCCTCTACAAGTTTGCCATTCTGTTTTATTCCTTTCAAAACATTTAACATATTCTATTATTATCTAATTATTTTTTTTAATTTATTTTCATCACTACCATTTGAAAATATACACTCCATGAAAGAGCTTAATCTCTTTTCTTATTGTACTGGCTAGTTTCTGTCAACTTGACACAAACTTTAGTCACCTGGGAAGAGGGACCCTTGACTAAAGAATTTTTCAGATCAGATTGGCTTATGGCCATTCCTATAAGGGTTTTCTTAATAGCAAGTTCAAGGGGAGGGTCCAACCCAATGCAATGCCATCCTTAGCAGGTGGACCTGGGTATATAAGAAAGGTAGCTGAGCAAGCCAGAAGAAGCATGGTATTTATCACATCAACAGAGAAGAAAGCTAGAATAATTATCTGTAAGATACGCCTCCCATTCCTTAGATAATGAATGCTACTTGGGGGTGTTTTAGCCCTAAAAATGTTTCTTAATCAATTGAAAAATGATTTAAATTTGTCAGATGTATCAGAACCAGTTCCCTATTTTACACTCAGAAAAAGACAAACAGAAAAATGAAATACTTGTACACTAAGGAAATATTTGCTTTCCAATCATTTTATAGTTTATTTAAATGTACTTTTCAAAATATTCTTCCTCTTTCAACAACTTTAATTATTTCATGGAAAAAGATGAAAGACTCTTTAGATCTGGGTCCTGCATGGAGGCTTATGACACTAGCTGATATGTGATCAGTTCAATTCTAGAATTTTCTTTACTGAGAATATTTCATCACTAGGATGGGCACAATTATGGCTGTCTTTGTTGTATTAAGCGCAGCTCCTAGTGCAAGCTCATCTACATGAGATGAGGCTTCACAAAAAGTTAAAGCATTAAAGTAAAGCAAGGCAACATGATCACTAACTTTCAATTTTATTCTTCAGTCATAATTAAAAAGTATATCTATCACTTAGTTTATTATTAATTTAACAAATTATTTTTTGTTTTATTTGTATGAGTGTATTTCCTGTATGTATGTAATTGCACCCATGTTGTGTAATGTCTGCGGAGGTTAAAAGAGGGCATTGGATTCCCTGGAACTAGAGTTATGGATGGTTGTTAGCCACCATGTGGGTACTGGGAATTGAACCCAGGTCCTCTACAAGAGTAGTCAGTGCTCTTGACCACTGAGCCATCTCTCCAGCCCCTTATTTGTTTTTAATTTTTATTTAAAGACAATGTATTTCATCAGACATTTTCATACATGTGCCATTGTACTTTCCTTGTACTCAAATCTTGATCGTCTTCTCATGTCCTCTATCCCTCTATCCCATCTTCCCTTTCTCTGCTCCAAAGAGTCCCACTTTTGCTTTCATGTTTACTGCCATATATATGCCTGGCTATGGCCATGTTAGTGGGGGAATTGTCTTGATTGTTGATTGATGTGGGGATGTGGGAGGGCCCAATTCACTGTGTGTAGTTCCACTCTTGGCCCTGACCTGTATAAAATAACTGACTGAGTATAACCTATTCAGAGCAAGCCAATAAGCAACATTCCTCCAGGATTTCTGTTTCAAGTTCCTGTTTGAATCCATGCCCTCCTTGAGTTCTTGCTTTGACTTCCTTCAAAGATGCACTTAACCTGTAAGATAAAATGAACCTTTTCCCCAAGTTGATCTTGATACAGAGAGAGAGAGAGAGAGAGAGAAACACATTAATCTAGATTCCATATATAAGAGAAAACATTAAACCTTTTTTTAAAAAATCTTTGTGAAGTTGGCTTTTTGACTTAAAATGATTTCTAATTCCATTCATTCTTTGTGTAAGTGAAATAATTTAATTTTATGGATCAATAAATTATATTCCCCTTTAATATACTACATCTTTATTATGCATTCATCTGTTGATGGATATCTAGACCGGGTCTGTATCCTGAGTGTTGTGATGTAACATAATGAAAGTGAATGTGCAGGAATCTTGTTGGCATGCTATCTTAGATTCCTTTGGGTATTATATGCACAGATTGGCACACTTGGGTCATATGATAGTTCTAGTTTTAATTATTTTGAGGACTTCCATACTTATTTCCGTAGTAGTTTATTAAGTAGCAAAACTAACTCTATTTTGTTCTAGCTGACTTTTGTTTTAGCCTGTGATTTTGCCCAAACAGTCTCGCTGTAGTCAGCCAGGCAGAACGTCTCATGCAGGCAATTTCAGGGAGTACATTGCTTTCTGCAATACTGGGAAATTTGCAAGAAGCCAGGTAATGCATCCAGGTAGTGCATCCTCCCTCCCAGCAATTCCTGTATCTCCATGGAGCCGCTGTTTCTCAATTCTGAGAAACATGTTTTTTCCTAATTGAAACTTTTTAAACTAAAAATCTCTTTGTTAGCTCACCTACCCTTGGTCGGGTATAACTATGGAGATCGGATGTAACTATGGTTATTGGCTTTGTTCCTGGCATGATCTAATTATGACTTTAAGCTTTATAAATACTGCCATGCTTCTCCCTGAGGTGGAGAGTTCTTTTGGTCGTTAGCCCCCTCTCTGACTGCAGACTAATAATAAAGGACTTGTAATTCAACCATCGCTATGTGACCTTCCTCTGTGCAATTCACTTATTATTGCATTGTATATTCTATCCAGTGAGATCTAGGGTTTCTTAGTTCCACTGCATCCTAGTCAGTATTTGTTTACATTTTTGTTTGACTTGGTAGACTCTTGCAGATTTAATTTTCATTTCATTAATGTTAACGATGCTGTACTTTTTATCAAGTGTTCATTGGTCATTTGTTACTCTTATGTGATAGTCTGTTCAACTCATCTCCCCATTTATGCATAAGATGTTTTTGTTTTTTTCTGGTATTTAATGTTTAGGGTTCTATATACTCTAGATATTAATCTCCTATCAGAGATATAATTGGCAGAGATTTTCTCTGATTTTTTTCATCAGCTCCTTTACTTTAGTGCTGGTTTTCTTTGCTGAAGAGAAGCTATTTAGTTTTCTGTAATCCTACTGGTAAATTCTTTTTTTTTTTTTTTTTTTTTTTTTTTGGTGTGTGTGTGTGTGTGTGTGTGTGCGTGTGCGCGTGCGTGCACACTATTGGGTCCTTTCCAGAAATCCCTTGCTTATAACATATTTTCAAGTGTTTTGCTTCTTTTCAAACCTTGTCTTTGCTCAACTTTGGATTGGATTTTGTACAGGGTAAGATATAAGGATTTAGTTTCATTCTTCTACATGTGAATATCCATTTCTTCATTTCTCCAATATATGTTATTAACACCTTGTCAAAAATCAAGTGACTGTAACTGTATGGATTTACTCCTGGGTCATCTATTTAATTCCATGTGTATGTATGTCTGTTTTTGTAAAGGTACTATGCTGTTTGGGTTACCATGTCTAACAGTATATTTTTGAAATTAGATTTTGTAATACCACTAACATTGCTACTTCTGCTTAATAATCTTTGGCTACTTGGGTTCTTTTGAACGTCCATATAAATTTTAGAATTGTTTTTCTCTGCTTCTGTGAAGAATGCCATTAAATTTTTAATGGAGATTTCCTCACATCTTAATACCTTTCTATGTAGTGTTACCTGTTAGAAATGTGTGAAGAGTGGGACAATGTAACTGGTTTGTAATATTAGAACCACTTTTTCATTTTAAGTTTTAATTGTGTATGTGTGTGTGTGTGTATGTTTGTCATCTAAGGAAGCCAGAAGAGAGCAGTGTGTGGATGTTTGTCACCTAAGGAGGCCAGAGGATTACCTCTAGCTAGAGATATAGGAGTTTGTGAAGCACCCAGAGGACTTATGTGCTGGGAACTCAACTTGTGTCCTCTGGAAAAGTACTAAGTGCTGATACCACTGACCTATCTCTCCATTTGAGAACCACTGTAAATGGTAGCTTGGAAATATGTTGAGGCAAAGATTCTTATTTTTTTATAATTTTTCCAGGTTTTAAATTATTATTAAACCTTCAGAGGTAAAATGAAAATACTGGTTGGTTTATAATCAAATTGGAAATTGTCTACCAATGGGCAGTGGCTTCAAAGAATGTTGATATTGAGGGAAATCATTGATTTCTCTAGAAGATTTGACTTACAGTTTCAAAAGTAGTTTAACTTAATACAGTGACAATTACCAGGGCTAATATGTCTCAGAATTAGAAGCCAAACAAACAATAATCAACCAACCAAAAAAATAACTAGGTAGAGCAGTAAATGATGTAAGTTATGTGTATTTTATGAATTACTAGAATTCGCTTGATATTGGAAGGTGTATCTTTACAATTTTCATAAGCTATTTTTATAATATAAGCTATTATGGCCATGATCAGAAACATTACAGATCCCCAGGGCATTTGTTGAAACAATCATAGACATTATACAGTTTGTATATATTTTTTGAGACAAAGTTACATAACTCATGTGTGTCTCAAGCTCTCAGTTTTCTATGCTGGTTTTGACTGACTGAGTTTGCATGGTTCTTGTGCATACTGTCACTATTGCTATAAGCTCACATGAGCAAGGCCCCAGGAGCCTGTAAGACTCTTTTTCCTTATGCTCATCCACCTTTTCCCCTGGCTCTTATAATCTTTCAGCCTTGTCTTCTGAAATGGTCCCTGAGCCCTGGGTCGGGGAAGTTTAAGGACCCACACTCTACTGTCTGTTATTCTCTATACTTTGGCCAGTTAAAACCTCTGTGTTCATTACCCTCTGTTGCATGAGGAAGCTTTGCTGGTGAGAGTTGGAGGCATATTAGTATTCTCACTACCCCTGGTTCCACTATGTTCCGTGAGCCTTAGCTGTACAGGCTCCATTGTATATGTGTCGCTTGGTGCTGGGCATCTCACAGACACTTATTCTCTATGTATGACCAGCTGTGGAACTTTGCAAAGGAAAGGAACCTCACCTTTCCCTTACTGTCTTGACAATGTAAAATTCAGGTTGAATTTCCATATCTGAAACAACTCATCAACATACATATACCCTTCTCTAAAAATGTCAACAATTTACTTTTCTTTCTTTTAAAGGCTACAGTAAACAGTTATTGGGGATGTAGCTCATTGGTGGAGTGCTTGCTTAGCATTTGGAAAGTCTTGGGTTCAATTGTAGAACCACATAAGTCGGGGCATGGTGTCACATGCCTGTAATCCCAGCACTTGGGAGGGGCAGGCAGGAGAGTCAGAAGATCAAGGTCACTACTGGCTACAAAGCAAGTTTCAGTTTTAGACCAGTTTGTATTATATAAGATTCTGTCTCACAAGAAAAGAGAGAGAGGGAGAGGGAGAGACAGAGAGACAGAGAGATAAAGACTTTGAGATAAAACCAAAACGTGTTTGGTCTTGCAATCACTCTTAGCTCGTTATATTAATTTTATCAGGTTTAAGCAGTAAAACAAATTATCCGTGTGGCAATTTTCTGTGACTTTCTAAGTTGCAGAGGATGGACTAGTAGTCCTTTACCACTAAAGCTTCTTAAGAGTAAGATCAGTGAAACTGTGATGCAGTGTCCACAGTTAAAGAGCACATTTAAATATAAGCCACCTTTATAAAGGAAACATCAGCAGGAAGCTGAAGGGCCAGCTGTATTTGGAGGACAAAAGTCTGAAGGAAAACCAGGGCAACAGAAAAGAATCAGAGAGTAAATAATAGGGGTCCCATGCGTGCCTGTTTCTCCAACCTACTTCATGATTTTGATTGAATTCGAGAATAAGTCAGAGCAACATCCTTTATGTGCCTCTTCAGGGATGGTTGTTTGAAAATGACTGAAAAACCTTTGAAAAATGAACGCTCCTTAATAACACTAGTAAAATGGTATAACCCAGGAATCCAGCGTCCTTGGAGTCAACATTATATACTCGGGTTCATCTTATCTCCCAGCACTCTACATATTCATAGTCCTTCTGGTACATTCTCACCACTGACAGCTCAACTCATTATAGCAACCCAAGGCAGACAGAAAACATAGTACAAACATATATCTCAGGCCCTGCATTGTCAGGAAAGGACAAAGTAATAATAGGGAGATTTCTCCTTGCTGAAGTTGGGGAATATTCAGCCCTAAGTGTCCAACTCTGTTCTGAGCTGCATCGAAACACACAGAATTCTAAAATTTTCATAAAAAATTAAGTAATTTTGTGAAGTAGTTAAAGGTGGATGCTAAGAAACGGTAAAGTGGAATTAGGTAAAAGACAAAGGAGAATTACTTGGTAAAAAGGAACTGAAATCAGGTTTTCTCCTTGTTTCCTTTGGAGTAGCAAAGTGTTCTGTAGCTTACCACAGTAAGTTAAAATGAATAATAGCTGATAAATTTAATAATAGTTTTATTAATATCATCTTTATGGGTCATAATAACCATAGAAAGCATAGATTATGCAATAAGCACTTAATTTACACTCTACTCTTGTCAAAAACGTAGACCATGTTATTTGTTCTTTGTTTTCTTTCTTTTTCTTGAGACAGGGTCTCCCTGTAGCGTCAGCTGACAGGTACTTCCTTAGACCAAGCTGAGCTCCATCTCACAGAGCTCCACCTGTCTCTGCCTCTTGAGTACTGAGATTAAAGGCATGTACCACCAAGCCCAGCTCATACAGTGCTATTTCTTGAAAATGCTTGAAAGCAGAGTAGCAGAGTGCACAAAACATAAAAGTTCTGAGATGAACACAGCAAGAGTACAGGTGCCCAGGGTTTTAGTACAGGACTTGGACATGATGTCTTGTCTTGACTAGTGAATTGAGCTCTTTGTCAATAAGATCTGGTCTCCCTTCCAAGGCAAATGTTTGAAGTTTAAGGACTGATGCTTACACTAAGTCCTTCAGACTCAGTGGGGTCTACCAACTAAAAGAGGTTATGGACCTTCAGATAGGAATTTGATCATTCTTACTGTATCTCATGAACACTTTCATAGGTGAGGAAACAAACACAGACTGACATTATGTTCTTCATACAAGGCCACATAGATGCTCAATGACAAGAACTGAAGCATTAATACATATAAAAAGAAAATATATTTTCTTCATTTCATTGAATGGATTAAGGAGCTTTCTTAAACACTGGGATTTTTAATAAGAGTTTTCTATTTTGTGATGTTAAAAAATGTGATTCTTTGTGGGGACCTAAAGGCCCCACCTTGCAGAAGTCTGAGAGGAAGTTACTGGGGTGTGGCCTGACTTGCTGTGAAAGTCTGAAGAATACTTCTGCACTGCTGAGGAGTGCATGATCAGCACATGACCATCCTTAAGATACACACTCAGGGGGAAGGGGGGATTTCCAGGTGCCTTTATAAGCTCTGTAACACCTGCAATAAATGAGTCCCTGCTTGACTAGGTTCCCCGTTGCCCCTGAGTGTTCCCAGTACTGGGGGTGGCATGGGCTGGTGAACAGCATGCTTACTCATCCCCAATCATCACTGCCCAGGGGTCGCTGGCTCAAACCCCCTGGCAACTGGCACCCAGCATGGTGCTCGAAGGAAGATGAAAAAGAAGAAAAGAAAGAAAGAAGAAAAACGGATTGGGACCAATTGGGAAGTTCGGGGTAAGAAAGACCTGAAAAGATGGGTAATGCAACTTTCAACTCTGAGGACCTGGCACTTAAAGCACTGGGAGATATGCTTAAAAGCAGGGGATTAGATCTGTCAGAACCGGTAGCTCAAAAGGTTTGGGCAGAGGTGATTCATTTGGCTCCCTGGCTACTTGGGGCTGTTTTTACTGGGGATACATGGGAACATGTGGAACATCTAGCTCGACAAAGGGAGGTTCAATTGGGGGTTGATCTGCCACTGGAGTTCTACTCTATTATTTTAGCCTTAAAGGCATGCTTTCAGCCCGAGAGCCCTAAGCCCTCGACACCACCTCCTGATGAGCCTTCAGAAACTCCAGCATGGGAATCATGGGAAGGGTTTGAGGAAGAATGAAGAAATGCAACAGAAGTGAATCCAAAGCAGCCAAAGGAACAAGCGGCACCTTGGGCAAGCCCTGGCCAGCTTCAGGACTTCCCAGAACCCATGAAAACTGTTCCCATTTCCAGGATTCTGGCACCGCTCAGGAGGCTTCTGTGAGGCCATGGGTGGAAGCGTATCCTATTAATGTAAACCCAGGAGGCATGCTGTCTGACCCCTGGTATCCCTGGGAGGTGAAGGATGTAAAGGAATTAGAAAAGGCGGTGGCTGAGGATGGCCCAGGATCACTCTGGGTAGATACTCTCCTCCAAGGCTTGGCTCATCAGCAGTGTGCTACAAAGGATTGGCTGGACCTCGCCAAAGCAGTCCTTCCTAGCCCTATATATATTAAATGGTGTGCCCTCTTTAAGGAGGAATGCAGGATACAGGCTGAGAGGAATGCAAGTGCCAACCCACC
>NW_008333879.1:1617792-1618523 GCF_000622305.1 Nannospalax galili
GAAAATTACCCCCAGGCCCATTGAGGGAGCAATTCACTAAACTCTTGGTATGAGATGGAATGGATGCTGATCACAAGATAGCCTGTGCTGGCCTTAAGGACAGGTCCATGGGACAATGGATAATTGCCTCCAAGGAGGTGGGAACCCAGAGGGGGCAAACCAAAGCCATGGCTGCTGTCTTACAGATGCAAACAGAGGCTCTGACCCGTGCCCTAACCCAAGCATTTAATTCACTTAATCTGGGACAGCAGGTAAGAATGGGCCTCGAGGAATAAAAGGCCCATGTTTTGGCTGTGGCCAGACTGGCCATATTAAAATAAATTGTCCTCAGCGAGGGAACTGGCCTAAGCCTGGAGGTGGGGTATCAAAAAGACCCCCATGTCCCCGGTGTCACAAAGGGTTCCATTGGCAGAAGGATTGTAAATCCAGATTTGATATTGAAGGAAAGCCTTTAAGCTAAGTGCGGGGCAGCCTCCAGCCCTGTTGACAAAAGGAGGACTTCCCCATGATCGGCTACGTTTACAATGCCCTGGGGGAGCGATCGGGACAGGAGAAAAACCTATGGTGAATTGGACAGTCCCTATTATCCTGGTGTAAGGCCCAAGATGGAGAGGTTTTGCTGCCTAGTGGACACGGGGGCTGATAGGACCATTCTTAGAAAGAAGGAGGTCCCATCACAATGGCACCTAGTTTCTGGGCCCCGAATCCTAGGTGTGGGAAGATACACCAGA
>NW_008333879.1:1619104-1620580 GCF_000622305.1 Nannospalax galili
TTTCTTATAGTTATAGACATTAAAGATTGTTTTTTCTCTATCCCTCTACAACCCCAGGGTTGTGAAAAATTTGCTTTCTCTGTACCTTTCACCAACTTTCAAATGCCTGATGAGAGGGATGAATGGACTGTTTTACCCCAAGGTATGGCCAATAGCCCAGCATTCTGCCAAAGCTATGTGAAGACCCTTTTGTGGCCTGCTCTCTTGCTGCCACATGCCACTGTGTACATTTGTATGGATGATATAATCTTGGGAGCTCCAAGCCCCCCCCAATTAGAAGAGTTATATAAGGTTACTCAGAAATGTCTACAGGCAGGTGGACTCCATGTATCCACTGATAAAATACAAACTATTACTCCCTTTAAAATTCTGGGAACCATACCCTCTTTGGAAGGAGTAAGTCCTTTAAAACCACAACTGGCTGTCAAGCCCACCATAACCCTGACAGAGCTACAAAAATTATTAGGAGAAATTAATCTGCTATGAGCCTGGATGCCCATTCCCACTGAGACTTTAAGACCACTGTTTCAGTTGCTAGTAGGGAAACAGTCTTCAGACCTAATTCACCTGGCTCCTCAATACCTGGACATCTTACATGAGGTCCAGGATGCCCTGGACTGAGACCACCCTGCCTGGTACATGCCTAGTAAAGATCTTGAGTCATGGGTACTCTCCGGTGAGACCCTGATGACATCTGTCCTTACACAGGACGGGAAGCCCCTTCAGTGGGTGCATGCCTCTCTGGGAGGTGTACCACTGGTTTATACACCCATGGATCAACTGGCTGACCTGATTGAGAAAGGACGTGATGTAGCTCTGAGACATTATGGCATAGACCCTCTTAAAATTGTTATCCCCTATCAGCTTAGGGATTTTGAATGGCTCTGCAGAAATAATAACTGAGTGGCCATAGCCTTGGAAGGGTTCCTGGGAAATTTAGACTGTCACTATGGCCCTCATAAATGGGTGACCTCCTTTCATGCCCTCTGTTGGGATGCTCCCCAGCTCTTTGTCAGGGAGTCCTTAGTAAAAGCCTACAATATTTTCACTGACAGGCAGATTTGGAGCTGCAGTGGTAGTATACCCAGGGTCAGATGAAAAACCAAAAAGATATGTCCACACTTGTGATGGCTCAGCTCAAGTCAAGGAACTCATGGCCATTGCTTTAGCATTAACAAAGATAAGTGAGCCCATGAATTTGTTTTCTGATAGTCTGTATGTAGTCAGTCTTCTAGGGCTATTAGGTTCTCATATCTGGTTGGATGGGAACCCCATTACTCCCTTGATGATTCAGACTCATACGCTCCTTAAAGAGAGAGAAGCCCCTATCTTCTTACAGCATCTTAGGGGGCACCAATAATTACCTGGGCTTTTATCCCAAGGCAATGCAGAGGCAGACAGATGGCTTCCACCCAGGTCCTGTCAGCAGGCCTGAATGAAGCTCAGGGGTTACATAACCTCACTCATGTAAATTGG
>NW_008333879.1:1621024-1622084 GCF_000622305.1 Nannospalax galili
TCTACAATCCCCAAGGTCAAGCCATTGTAGAATGCAGTCATCAAAACCTAAAAATTCAATTACAAAAACAAAAAGGGGGAATAAGCCCCTACCAACAGTTGGGTTTGGCCTTATTCACTATTAATGTTCTTAATTTTCAAAAAATCAGTTGGAATCCCAGTTTCAGAAGCATTGGGATGGCAGGAGCAGAGACCTGAGGTATGGGTAAGATGGAAGGACCCCATTATGGGGCAGTGGAGAGGCCCAGATCCATTGTTAACCATGGGTAGAAGCTTTGGCTGTGTCTACCCTACAGGAGATTCAAACCCCATATGGGTGCCTACGAAAAACCTTAAGTGGGTTGGCCAGGATCTGACTGACTAGCATGACGGTCCATGGACAGTAGTTCACGAGACAAAATTCCTCTCTTTATTTATATCTATCTGAGGTGAAGGACCCAGTTCCTTGGCTTCATTACCAGTCAGCCTTTTTGCCTTTGCTGATTGGCTAAAAGGTACATGGTCTCAGAAGTATTTCAACTTGTCCTACGCAATGATTTGCTTTGTTTCTCTTGATAATGCTTATCTTTAAGTGTCTTTACCAGATAATTTGGCGACAGAGGACCCTTCCAACTGCCACAGCCCAACTCCTCGTGATTACGGACTCCTCCAGGACCCCCTCCGGTTGCCCTTGCTTGGCTAACCAAGTTAGGCAGAGACTAAGACTGTCACTGGCTAGTATTACCCACACGGCTGCCCTTAATCATGACACACTTTTAGCCAAGGATGGGAAAGATGTCCCATGACAAATACACTAAGACAGGACATTCACATGACAAGGTGCATGATCCAATTATGGGCTAGGCTTGATCAGAGGTGATACAACCTAAGACAGGCAAAAATGAATAAGGTTAGAGGAAGGAGATGGCCATCTCTCCTCGGGGAGCCGTCAATGAAGTGGGTAACCCATGAAATAAAGTCAGTCTGGCCTTAAAATAAAAATAAAAGGGGGAGATGTGGGAACCTAAAGGCTTCACCTTGCAGAAGTCCGAGAGGAAGTTACTGGGGCATGGCCTGACTTG
>NW_008333879.1:1622168-1655302 GCF_000622305.1 Nannospalax galili
AAGGGGGGATTTCCAGGTGCCTTTATAAGCTCTGTAACACCTGCAATAAATGAGTCCCTGCTTGACTAGGCTCCCCATTGCGCCTGAGTGTTCCTGGTACTGGGGCAGGGGGGGCAGGGCTGGCGAACGGTGTGCTTACTCATCCCCAATCATCACGGCCCGGGGGTCACTGGCTCGAACCCCCTGGCAATTCTTTGACAATTTCATTCAATGTATTTGACCTACTCAGATCCCCACTCCTATCTCCACCTCTACTACACTGAATGGCTTCATGTTCTCTTTTATATTTGCATTTCTTTTAAGGCCTATAGGGTCTAATTTGTGTGCCCAAATGCTCTTGGGTGTGAGTCCAGCACTCAGAATCTGGTCAACCTACCAGGAGTCATTCTAAAAAAAACACTCTCCCTCTTCCAGCATTCATCAATCACCAGTAGATATTCAGCTAGCACTGGGATTTCTTGCCTACCTCCCCAATCTGTGCTGGAGTTTTGTCTAGCTTGGGATTTCACAGGGCTTATGGGTAGAAAGAATTTTTTGAGGGGGGCGGGGAGACAGTCTTATTACATAGCCCTAGCAAGACAGGAATTCACTATGTTTTCAAGCTGGCTTCAAAACTCACAGAGATCTACCCACCTCTGTCTGAAGAGCACTAAAGGTGCATATCATGCCCAGCGTTTTGTGGTCAGTTCTATGATTTGTGCAAGGAAACATGGACAGTTTGTTTCATTTCTACTGGAGTTGATAGACGTAGTTATAGGTTGTCAATCATTCCATTGGTTTGTTGAGTTTCGTTTCTTCTTCAGTTTCTTACAGAAATAATATTTTTATAGAAAAATATCCAATTGAATTATGTTTTATATGTATTAGTATTATTATAATGTAAAAATAATGTATTGTTTGCATTTATGTGAAAAATTCTTTGTAGGTTTAAAAAACATTGTTTTTTACAATCTTAATAAACCTTCAAAACATACATATTTATTCGATGTCTTTCAGTTTTGGACCCATGACTTCTTTACCTGTTTTAAAGGTCTTTCCTGGTCAGTCCTTCATCTTTGTTATTTCTAAATATTTCCTTTTACTAATTTTCCTACTGGTTTTAGTCGCTTTTTCATTGCTTCACGTGTCTGATATTTTCTTACTGTATGTCTGAAACAGAGAATTGTACACTTTTGAGAGCAGGGGCTTTAAGCCATGTTCACATTTATTTTCGTAGACTTGGTTCTTTGCCAACGTTTGTGTTTAGGCATCAGTCATGACAATATTGAAATAATCTCTATTTTAGGGCTGGGGGAGCCTTAATCCTTAAGTGCGACTTTTCTGTGGTTTTTCCAGACTTTTCTGGTTGTTGAAGATTTCTATTGTCTAACTGTTAGGAATTTGGGTGGTTTTCAGCCCTCTGCAGTCTGAAAACAATTCCTTCTATCTCACAGAATTACTTATTTACCTATCTTTGCAATGTTTCAACTTCAGATGAATAAATTAATAAGAAATCCAAGATTCAAGAGGATTCAGTGTAGGTTTAAGAAGTCTTATCTGTGCCTAGCAACTTCCATCTGTCACAGTCTGTGTGAGCCCTGATGCACACTACCTCAAATCACAGTTTTATCATTCTCCACTCACCTTCTATGGTTGAACATTGGTTCAGAAATTGTCTCCAGACAGAGAGCAAGAGCAATTGCAGTGCTAGGCTTGTCTGCATTGTCTTGAGGATCATGCTTCTGTTCAGTCTTGGCTTAGAGTCCTATCTCAACATGGCTGTGCCCTGTGCTGTGCCTTTTTTCTGTCAAAAGTGGTCTTTCATTTACTCTGTTAGAATTGGGACTAGAACTACATCTGCTAGTTTTGATGAGTCATTCTTTGTTTCGCTGTGTGTACTCATATTAGTCTTCAGTGCCTCATAATTTTCAGTATGATTTTTGTAATGATGTTTTTCATTTTCAAAATTATATTTGCTTTCAAAAGGTTATCTTTGTTATTGCATTGTGGGTATATTACAATTTGTAAGAATATATAACTTTCTGCCTTATTTGTATTCTGTGCTCCTTTGAAATGGTATCTACAGGATGTGTTGAATAATTTTAACCCATGAAGATGTCAGACAATTATTCCACATATATCAGATTGAAAAATCTAACAGTTTTCTACTATAAGTATTTGAAGTGCCTATTTCTTCTTGCTTTATGTTTTAACCATACAAGAAGCATTAGAGTTCAGGATATTTTGGTCTTTCTGATGATTTTTTTTCCTATTGGCCTTATATAGAAACTACTTTCTATTTCTAATAGTACGTATTTTTCTTAGTAGCTTTTCTCTTTAAATTGGCTTATTTAGACAGGGCCTTGTGACCAGTTAGCTGGTCTGAAACAGCCACCAATTCATCTTTCTCAGTTGACTGGGTACTCATATTACAAACGTGCATCATGATGTCTGGTCTTTGGTGTTAGCTTCCTTTTCTTTCCTCAAAATTTCTCTTTCTTTATTTTAGGGCTGTTTGAGCCTTAATCCTTAGGTATAATGGCTCATCTCTTTAATCAACACTCATGAGTTGCCCAGTAGTAGAATTCAAGGCTAGCCCACCCTGTATAGAAGGTCTGAGGCTTCTTTGGACTTCAGATTGAAAACATGTCCCTCCAAAAATAAAAGAAAAACCAAAAATGTTTTAATTTTTCTCAGTCATTATGTGTTGTGTATGTTTCTTTAAGGGTTTTTTTTTTTTTTTTTTCTGTAGGAATGACTATCACAACATGGACATAATCTGGCCTAAAATCTTTTACCTAACCTTTCAAGCAAAAATTTATTGATTACAAAGGTGGGTATTGACTTCTATTTCCCCATTACATGGTAAAGCTCTGTTCTTGCTAGAGAAAACTGTGTGAGAGACATCTGAAAGAACAGGGTGTTCAGCAGTTCAAATCCACTTTTGGCCTTAAAATGAATGTTGAATCAGGCTCTCTCTTTTTTTTAAGTGTCAACATAATGTGACTTAGAAATGCTGCAGGTTATTACCAGGTTTTAAAATTTTGATGTATTTTTATATTTTATGTGTATGAGTGTTTTGCCTGCACATATGTTGGTGCGCCACCTGCATGCAATGCCTGTGGAGGCCAGAAGAGGGTCTTGGATCCCTTGGAATGGAATTACAGATGGTGGTTAGTTGTTATTTGGATGGTGGGAATAGACATCTGGGCCCTCTTCAAGATCAGTCATACTCTTAACCACTGAACTATCTCCCCAGCACCTTAACTAAGGTTTTATTTTGTTTTGCTCTGAGATAGGGTCTCCTTGTAGCCCCAACTGGCCTGGAACTATAGAGAGACCAGACTGGCCTTGAACTTGCATAGATCTGTCTTCATCTTCGGAGTGTTGGGATTAATGACATGTGTCACCATGCGTGGGTTTAATTAGGATTTTTTTTTTAATGAAAATATCCTAAGAATAGCTATTTTTTAAATTTTTTTAAATTATTTTTATTTTATGTGTATGAGTATATTGCCTGCATGTATGTGAGTGCATGCATGTCGTGCAATGCCATGGAGGTCAGAAGAGGGCTTTGGATTCCACTGGAACTGGAGTTAAGGAAGGTTCGTAGCCTCCATGTGGGTGCTGGGAATTGAACCTGGGTCCTCTGCAAGAGCAGTTGGTGCTCTTAACTGCTGAGCTATCTCTCCAGCTCCAAGAATAGCTATTCTTTATTGGCAGTTAACATTTATATTTTTCTAAAAAATATTACTTAATGTTAATTTCCACTTTTCATTACTTTACTCATAATTTTGATAAATTTATTAATATAATTTCCCGAAACATTAATCAATCATAACTCTGGATGGAGTTAATGAGTTACCACATAACAGATAGACTCAGGTAATATACCTAGATAAAGAGAAGGGTATTACCAGATGCCAGGAAACTTTCTTTTCCCAAAGGTCATTCATATCTATCCTTGTAGCTGTGTATTATTAATACATTGTATTAAGTTAGTATAACCAAGTTTAACTCTTGGAGTATCTTTAGCATCTTATATGTTACACGTTAATCTATGTTCTCCTTGTTTGGATTTTTAGAATAATCAATTTCCAATTAGTAAGTTTCTTTTCATTTTTTACCTATTTAATAATCAGTCTGAACAAATTCTTCTGTGAGCCTTTAAATGTATTAGTTACTTTTCTATTGATGTGATAAAACAGCATGACCTAGGCAACTTACAGAAGGAAGAATTTACTGGGCTTACAGTTCCAAAAAGAGAAGAGTCGAATGCCTGAAAAGACTTGGCAGGAAGAAGCAGGAGGTGTAAGGCGAGAGCTCATATCTTCATCTTCAAGGGTAGGCAGGAAGCAGAGCAGAACTGGATGTGGACCAAGGCTCTGATGAACTCTCAAAGCCCACATCCAGTGATGTGCTTCTTTCAGCAAGACTGCAGCTCCTCAGCCTCCACCACCAGTGCTACCAGCTGGAGCCAAGTGTTCAGATAATTGGAGCCTGTGGGAACATTTCTCATTCAAACCGCCGCAGTAAGGCTGCTACTATTATGTGTAGCTCACGTTTCATTTTGAACTTTCTTCATTTTCTGTCTGCTTTCATGATGATTCGTTTACCAATTGTGTTAGTGGCAGAGGATTGCAGATGGCTTCGGCAGAGCTGGTTCACCAGGACGCTGGGTGTCAGAAGTCATCTCGTGGGATGGATTTACAGATATTTCTGCAGAGTCTGTTTTGTGTTTCTTGAGTCAGCAATTCTGTAAGAGTCTATCCTAAGAGTATGTGTTACATGAACTTTTTCTTCGACTTTGAAATCTAGAGGTGTTTGTTCTGTCTTTTAATTGTTTGTATCTGGCTTCCAGAAAATTCAATCCATCATTTTTTTAAGTCCTGTCTTTTAAATGGGCAGAGCTATGAATAAAATATATGTAGTTGTTCAATTATATTCTAGCATATATTATAAATTATATTATATTCTTTAACAAAAATTAATGAACATTTATATGCCTGTACAACCTGTAGCTGGCTATTGAAATAAAATATAATCATAGTTACATCAAGTATAATAATACAAAGTAAAGAATAAGTATTATAAAATTTGTCATAACAAAAATAAGTTCAAATAAATAACTGTATTTTATTCAGTAAAATAAACAAAAATAAAAGAACACTGTTAACCAAGTCTGAACCAAACAACATTTTCATATTTCCATTTGAATTATGCAAGTTATAATTTAAAATCCAAACTAAGGGCTAGAGAGGAGGTTTGATGATGAAGAGTATTTGCTGCTGGTGCAGAGGGCTTGGGACTAAGTCTCAGCATCTGCATTGTGGCTCACAACCATATGAAAATCCAGGTCCAGGGTATCTGCCACCTGCTTTGGGCTTTTGAGCAGTACATATATGCAAGCAGACAAAATACTCATGCACACAAAATAAAAATAAATAAACCTTTAAAATTTAAACTCTAGTTCCTAGTCTAGAACTTATAATGTTAATTACTCTTGCCTTTACTTCTCTTTCACATCTCTTATTCATGATTCAAGGGCTTTCTTCTCCCCTTAGAGACAAGAGTTATTCAATTTGGGAGTCTTTTAGATAGACCCACTGACGGGGTATTCTAGTTGCCTCACCCTGCATCCCTGTTCAGCATGGAGGAAGCCAGAGTGGTTTGCATCCCTATTCCCTATTGGCAATTTGGGTAACCCCTTCAGAGGATGGTGTGATAAGAATAGGAGGTAGGAATTGGCTGGGCAGTTAAGGTAAAAAGATCCTAAAGAAAAGTAGCTAGTTTCTTGGCTAAAAGTCAAAATGTCCTTGGGCCTGTTAGCAACATACTCTGTTCCGAAGGCCAAAAATGTCAACAGAATTTGGGGGCTTTTATCTAATCCTTAAAAGATTTTAGGGCTACTGCTTCAGAGGGGGGAATGTTGGAGGGGAGGTGTCGGCATGGATTTGATCAAAACACCTTATATATATGTATGAAATTCTCAAAGTTTTTGTAAAAATTTTAAAAAGTTAATAAAATTGTGTTAGGGATTTCAAAAAAATAGCCAAAATTATTTGTTATCTATTAGAGAAAAAAATAAATGGGAATTCTTGGGTTCTTATACCAGCAAAATAAGCCTTATAAATAATAAAATGAAAAAAGTTAAAAATGCATACACTGCTAACTGCTGACCAAAATGGTGATCTGATCATTCTCAATGAAAGCACATGCTTCTCTGGAGCCCAAGCTGGCACCAGCTTCATAGTGAACCTCCTGCCTCAGCCTCCTCAGTGTCATGATTATAAGGCATGAGTCACTAAGCACAACTCAATAATTTCTCCTGCTTTATTACCATACATTAATTGTGCAGACTATTGGATTTCAATGGCATTTAATGCAAATATGGCACATAATTTGCCTCTATTATGCCTTCCCCATTTCTCTTGTTTGTTCTTCTCTGTTCCTTCCTATTTGCCCACTGGTTCCATTTCTCTGGCAAATAATCCATTTGTCTGTTTTTATGAATGTTAAAAAAGTATAGCTTCAGCTCATAAAATAATATTTGCAATATTTGTCTTTCTGAATTTTGTTTATTTCATTTAACGTGATCTGTAATTCTACATTTTTTGCAAATTCTTTTGTATTGCTGAAAAAACTACACTGTGAATTTATACCACATTTTCCTTATGAATTCATCTGTTGATAGACATTTATGCATATTCTATAGCTTGACTTTTGATAATATTGCTGCAATTAACAGAGATGTGTAGTTGTCTCTGTAGAATGTTGACTTGAATTCATTTAAGCATATACTAAGGCATGCCTAAAAGGATCAAGTGACAATTTTATTGGCTTCCGCATGCAGCTATAAATGGTTCTGCTCACTATACTAAGGCAGAACTCCTCAAACCTCTTCCAGTTTTAATTGCTGCCTGATTTTTAAATATTTTAAAGTGAGAAATAATTTCTTAACCTTATTCTGTCTAAAGGTTTTCTTTTCACACACCAAGAGGGTTTCTTTAAGAGCCATTAATAAAATAGATTTGGAAGCCAGGCTTCATACAGTCCAATCTTGACTCGTTCACATGCATGTTCTGTTGCAAATAAAATTATATCTCTGTTCTTTCTTTTAATTAGAAAAACAATAGTATGATAGAGACTGCTATAAGACTTCAATAGAATGATTGTATGATTATTCAGTATTTCTAATGTTTGATATATATTTTGAGCTATATTTAGAGTTTGATACTTAAGCATACTTGGGAGAGGGTGGTGAGACTTTCATACAGGAAGTATATTACTTTCTACAGCCCTTCTTCATCCCTTATTTGTATGTTAAGTAATATTTTACCAGAAATTTAATGAATAATTCCTTTAGTTGTCGATGGGTATCTGAGAACCACACCATGTTTTCACATCATATTTTTTTTCCCTAATTACTTTTTTATGTTTCTTAGGTGTCACTGGGATTCTTTTGGCTCCCTGGTCTTTGTATTCTTGATGGGAAGAATTCAAATGAAACACAGATTACAGTGTACAACATAACAGAGTTTATTGCAGAGTTGCAGAGAGCCTCTTATGGGTGAGACTGGACAATGGCCAGAGAGACCATTGTGTCAATTTTTCTTGCAAGTAGACTTTATTCCCCAAATCTCTAGAAGGCACAGATTTTCCCCTTCCAACTCATCCCATGGCCACAACTCCTTCACAATTTCCTATACTTTATTTTTTCATATACATGCATACATTTATAATTACACACACACACATACACACATATGTACTGAGTCCATTTAGTGATACTCATGTGTATATGTACTTAGGCATGACCACTTGGGATTAGATAACCTATCAGGGAGCTAGTCTCTAGAGAAATCAGATTCTCCATCTCTTCTGTAGTTCTTCATCTAGAGGTGGGACCCCATAAAATTTCTCTCATCTACACTGGCATGTCATAATACAGTATCAGATACCACACTGTGGAGATTACACACAAATACCTTCCCTATCATGCCTATCTATTCCTCTGACTCCTACAATCTTTCTGCCCCCTCTTCCACCATGTTCCCTGAGCCATAGGTGCAGACGTTGCATTGTAGATGTATCAGTTAGGTCTGAGAATCTCACAGTCACTTATTCTTTGCATTTTGATCAGTTGTGGAACTTTGTATTGGTCATTTTCTGTTGAAAAAGAAGCTTCCTTGATGAGTAGAGAAAACTATACTTGTCTGTGACTATAAGAATACATACTTAGAACAAAGAAAAATTACTTTGATCTAGAAAAATGGCAGCAGTAGGTTCTTCTCTAGGGCTATGACCTCTCTATATGTGCTTGTCTATGTTTATGGTGTTATTCATGGATTTCCTTCTATTGATTGGGCCTTAGGTCCAGTCAGATAGCTGTTAATTTACTCCCAAGATAAAGGTGCCACTACTCCACTCAATAGAGATATTTTGCTGGGCTGGTCATTGTTGTGCTTCATAGACTTTATAGCTTGGTTGGACCATTGATTGGTTTTCTCTCTTGACAGCTTGCCTAGCACCTTCTGATGCTATAAAAGCTAGTCCTCTGGGAGGAGGCTTCTAGGTCAGTTCCAGCTCAGTTGCTCCAAGTCCTGTGTCGAAATATGTGGTATCTTCAGCAATAGGGTTGTACCTTCATGTTCTGGGAGACAACCAATGGCTGTCGCCATGGCCTGTATTATTTAGGGAGTCTATTGCACTATCCTGACAAGAACTCTAAGGGAAGTTTCTCTTGCCGGACACTGACTATTTAAACTAAAAAAATTTTAGACACTGGTGTAAGGAAGCAGAGACCATGTAGTCAGGGACTAGTCCAGGGCTGCCTGATTCTGTGAGATGTGGAAACAAATAATTTTTAGGGTTAAACATTACGTTTTTATGACTGTAATGTTGCATAACTGAAACTCACAATGATAAATGGATGGAGATGTAGTTTAGCAACAAGGAATGAAAAACAAGTGAACACACACACACACACACACACATGCGTGCGTGCGGACACATACAAGCACAGGGCATCTGCTCTTCTGAAATGTCAGCTGCATCCAAGTCACACAGGGTATTCCTTAGTGTCACCAGCCTTGGCTTTCTCCAAAAAATATTTCAGTCTAATATACAAAATATTTTGATGGAAGGCTACTAGTAAAAGTATGGTAGGTTGTGGGAACTACCAACATAGGAGGCAAAAAATACAAAATTTACAGTATCAGGAAGTTATTATTACTCTTTCGTTGAAGATTGAAGGCACCACAGGAGAAATCACAAGTATTGGAGGTTCTGCCAGAGAAGCTCTGCTGGAGAAACTTAGCGATTGCCGTGAACCTGACATGAGTCAGGAGTGGTCCAGGAGCAAGTGCGATTAACTGCTTTCATTCTCCATCCTCTGAAAATTTCTTGCTGCTCAAAATGTGCCAGGCTCAAGTGGAAACGGAACAAGGAAGCCAAGGAGGGAGACGACAGGCAAAAGCAAGAACTGAGAGCGAGAGCGTGGCGTGAACGATCGGGTAAGGGGCTCTGGATAAGGACATCAGATTGGGAGGGCAAAGCAGCTCAACACTCCCTCACGTAGAGTTTTCTTGGTTTCCTCTTTTAATATCTGCAATCCTTTGGTTTCCACAGCTTTTGTTCCATGTACATTGAAAAAATTTTAGAACAGGATAACGAAAAAAATGAGTGCTTGAAACACATTTAGCTTCCTTTCAAAGTATTGGCACTTAAGGAATCCAGGAGTGTGACGTAACATTTACAGCTCACCAGACTTCCACCGCAGACCATCAGGACGCCTGCAGAATGAAATACACCCAGGGAAAGAGCCGGGAGTATAGCCTAATAAATCTTAGGCTCATAGACAGTTGAAGCAGGAAGACTCGCCAAGCTCTGATGCAGGAGAGTCTAATCCCCTGGATAAATTGTTCCAAGAAGAACTCATCCTTGTGAAAATATATTATCCTTATGACAATACCAAGGCTATTGTCCATGACAGTTATTGGCTGTGCAAATGCCAGTATCAAAAGTGAAATATACCAAGAGACTAAAGGTAAAGAAATAGGTGATCACATAAAACACACAGAGATGGAAAGGCTGGAATCCTTCCTTAGTTTTATCGCTAAGATATTCTTGCCACCGTTCTGACTTGGCTTCACCCAAGGCCATGTCTAGATAGGTTAAAAGATAACTTCAGACAGCTTCTAGCATGGTCATTTACTAACGCATTCCAGGATTAATTTACAAGTCAAAGAAAGGCTTACAGAAAACTACAATAGTTAAATAAATAAACAAAATTTTTAAACTAGAAAATTAAAAAATGAAGTCAGAACAGAGCTTATCAGTCTTCAAAATAAATATTTTCTAAAATAATCTAATGAAATCCTTTATAACAATGTGGTTCTCCTGGCTTACTCCCATATATAAAGTGAATTATAAGCCTCAGTAATTTTCTGGATGATTCAATCAAAAGAAACATAAAGAAAACAATGGTTTTTGTGGTGAGGTGGTAATATGGACCGTTACAGAAATGACCACAGCAACAGACGCATTTAATGTTTACCTGATTTACTGAGGCAGTGTCTCAAAATCCGTTCTCTGCCAAAACTTAGGTATTAGTAACCTCATAATAAACTGAAAAATTGTGGTAACTATCTGAATATTTTCATGTTGTGAAAAATATCACAAAGAAAATTAGTTTGAGCTATTTATTTGACAGGCTATTTTAATCGTACTCATATTTTCTTGTAAGTTATCCCCCAATATGTGATTAGCATGCTTCATTTGAAAGTAGGAAAGGATACAGATCTTTCCAGAATGAGAGTCTGTGCCAGTGTCCTGTCTTGGAGCCATGTGTTCAGTGATTTGATCTGTTTAGTGTTATGGTAATCATGGTAAGCTTAATGATATGTTCATTACTGGCTCCCCACTTTCAAATCACCACTGAGAGCCATTCTGTGGAGTGTTTCTGTTCTGAAGATTCATAGGCTGGTGTGTAAAAGCAGCTGTGTGTGTATGTGTGTGTGTGTGTGTGTGTATGTGTGTGTGTGTGTGTTCTGTGATTGAACAAAACACCTTGTGCATGGTAGACACTGCTCTACCAAGAGCTAATGAGGTATATCCTCAGCCTCAGAGTGGATTTTTACTTACTTCTGACCCTATATCTGTCACGTGTTGGCATGTCTGTGTCCTATAACAACTAATTTCAGCAACATACTTTAGGTTACTTATCTGGAGATGTTCCTATCTGTATTTCATTTCTATAATAAAGTTCTATGGGCATGTTTTAATTAATTATTATATATGGTGTTTCCAAAGAGACAAAATTATCAAAATTATTGAGGAACATTAAAAATTATTGTCTAGCTATTTAGTTACTTATATGATGTTAATTTTCCTTTCATTGTTTTTTAAAACAACATTAAAAAATTAGAAGTAGAGGATAAACAACCTCTTTCTAATTGGATTTAAGTCCCACTCCACAGAAACAAACTCATGGCTGATACTCTAAGTTGGGTCAAGAACCAATGATTTGGGAAATCACAGATCCCAGGGATGAAACCTACTAATATTTTACTGAATGGACATAGCATTTGACCACTCTTTAAATTTATATTTCTATTCCCATAGATTACTTACACGTCTCAGTCCCTTCAGAGAAGTTCTATGTTCAGTGGGTGGCAGCTAATGCAGAAACTCAAAACTGATCAAAATGCAGAGCAAGTGTCACTGGACAGTTCAGTCAAAAACAGGTCATCAATATCACCCCCCTCCACCTCCACAAGGCTCAAGGAACCATTGTAGAAGAGGACAGAAAGATGCTTAAAAATCAAAGATCAGAGAGAGCTAGAGCTAAAACAACATCTTCTGTTCTTGACAAGATTGCTGCTCAGGAAGTCACAGCAGCTGTGGTTGCCTGCATCAACCCTGCACAAGGTCAAGCTGGTCTGCACTCCAGCTGACGAGCTATTGACAGCTGATGACTTCTGGGGTAGTGGTCTGTTTTCATTAAGGATGTGGGCCCTGGTAGGTGTCAACTACATTCAAGGGATGGCCTATACTCTCAAATATATGGGCAAGTGGACTTGGTATGTTATTTAAAAAGAAAGAAGATACAAAGTTCAGAGGGGGCAAGTAGGTGGGGGTAAGTCTGGGAGGAGTTATGGGGAGGGATGGGGGTAAATATGATAAAAACACATTGTGTAAAATTCTCAAAGAATTAATAAAATATTTTTTGAAAAGTTAGATGTGATGTATTCATTGAATATATAACATGAACATGAGAACAATGAATATTTGATATCAATAATCATAAATTTGTGAATATTCATATCTGATCAACTTTTAGCTCTCTTTCTAGACAAATTTAACACGTATAGATGCACATTTTAGTAGAAGACTATTCTGTTATGTTCCACAGAAACATAATGAACATTTTCACACTTAAAATGTTTGATTTTAATAAGGACATAATTTGCTATTCTCTCTACATAATTTAGTGAAAAATCCAATTTGTTTTGTTTTGTTTGTTTATTTGAGCCAGGGTATCTCTGTAGCCCAAGCTGGCCTAGAATTGGCTAGGTAGACCAGGTTGGTCTTGATTTCACAGATGTACCTCCCTCTGTTTCTGAGTGCTGGGGTTACAGGCATACACTACCATGCCTGACTGAATAATCCTGTTTGAAAATACATTTTGCTTTTTTTCTTTTCCTTGAGTTGAGTACCACCTGAGAATACCACAGAAGCCAGTGTGTGGAATGTCTGTGAAGGCCAGAAGAGCATGTCAGGTCTCCTGGAACTGGAGTTATGGATGGTTGTTTGCTGTCATGTGGGTGCTAGTAACTGAATCTAGGCCCTCTGAAAGGGAAGCCAGTGCTCTTAACCGTGGAGCCATCTCTCCAGGTATGAGTTGTTTGTTTTCTTGATGTTTGGTTTTATGAGTTCTTTATATATCATAAATAATAATCCTTTGTCAGAAGTATGGCTGGCACAGATTCCTTTTCCCATTCTGTGAGCTGTCTCTTCACTAGACTGGCAGTTTTCTTTGCTGTAAAGAAGCTTTTTAATTTTGTAAGATCTCATTGTCCAATTGTATGTTTTATTTCCTGCACTGTAGGAATCCCATTCAGAAAGTTTTTACCTTAAGTTGAAGCACTGTCCCTACTATGTCCTTTAGCAGTGTCAGAATCTGATCAGGTTGGTTATGTTGAGATACTTGATCATTTGGAATTTTGTGCGGGGTGAAATAGAGAGTTATTTTATTTTTCTGCCTGTTGAAATTCAGAATTTCCAGTACTATTTGTTGAAGATGCTGTCTTGTGTCTCATGTGTATTTTTGGTGTCTTTGTCAAAAATCAGGTAGCTGTATTTGTGCGGGTTAATATTTGATCCTTTATTCTATTACACTGATCTATGAACTTACTTTTGTGTCAGTACCCTGCTGTTTATAATACTATAGATCTGCACTATAACCTAAAATCAGGTAGATTGATACCTCCCACAGTGTTCTCTTTGTTTAAGATTCCTTTGGATAAACTGTGTGTGTGCCATCACATTAAAGTTTGAGGTCATTTTTCTGTGTCTGTGGAGAATAGCCCTGGAATTTTGTTTGAAATTGCATTGAAAATGTAGATTGTTTTGGCAAGGATGACCGTTTTCATAATGTTATTTCTTCTAATTCTTGATCATGGAAGGTCTTTCCATCTTGTTTTCCTCATTTTCTTCTTTCATTTATTAAAGTTTTCACCATATATATCTTTTGTTTCCTTTGTCAGGTTTATTCCTAGGTGGTGTGCATGCATGCATTTGTGTGTGTGTGTGTGTGTGCGTGTGTGTGTGTGTGCGTGTGTGTGTGTGATTAGTTTCCTGCTAACTTATCAGTGTGTTTGTTGTTGGTATACAGGAAGACTGCTGATTTTCCACCTTATTTTTTGAGATACAGTCATTCACTGAACCAGGAGCTCACAGATGCCTGCCTCCACTCCCTTCCAGCACTGGGGTTACAAACATACTCCACCATGTCTGGTTTACATGGCTTATGGCTTCTCAGGTCCTCATACCTATGTGGCAGACACTCCACTGACTGGGCCATCTAGTTAGACCTTCAAAATTTATTTTAAAGAGTACTGTGATTTATATCTAGAATATTGTCCAAAGGCTCAAGGTTGGAAAATTTGGTTCCCAGCTGGTGGGGCTCTTGGGACCTGGTGAAAACTTTAGAATGTAGGGCACATTTAGTGGAGTTACGTCATTGGTATCATGTGCTTGAAGGATGAATTGGGACTTCACCTCTCTCTCTCTCTCTCTCTCTCTCTCTCTCTCTCTCTCTCATGCTTCCTGGTTTCTACATATTTAGCAGCTTTCTCTATTGTACGCTTCTTCCATGATGCAGTTGTCTTCACAAATCCAAATGCAACAGTACCAAGTGGTCACAGACTGAAACCTTAGTGATTATAAGCCAAATAAACCTCTCCTTGTTTCCACTTGATTCCTTCAGGAACTTGGTCACTGTGGCAGAACAATGACTAAAAACAAAGAAATTACCTAACCCAAGAAAACAAAGTTCGAGTCTCTAAATTTTGGTTGACACATCCATACATGCTTCACAAGTCTTTCTCTACCGTTTTCAGTTTTTTACTTTTGCCTTTGGAAAGAATCATCTGTGAATATTTTAAATTGTCTTTATTTCATGTTTCCTAGGCTCAGGTTCCTGCCATAACTTCATATTTTAAAGAGTCCCACCTCAGGCCTACCATCACTCTGTACCTTTAAATTTTTGTCATCCTTTCTGCTCAATATCTTCCACCATTTTCCTCTTCCTTCATTAGTTTCTTGCAAATTCATTGAACCCTTGGTCCTTTGTGATCTCACACACTTCCTTGGTCCTTTGTGATCTCACACACTTCCTTGGTCCTTTGTGATCTCACACACTTCCTTGGTCCTTCTTTGTGATCTCACACACTTCCTTGGTCAATAGACTATTTTTAACCAGTCTTCCTATTTTCACCTCACACCATCCATCTAGAATGCCAAAGACACCCAGGACATGTAATGATCAATTAAAAATTGTACTCTCTTTGCACTTCAAGCATCAGCATTATCGATCAACCTGCATGTGATAAGATACAAAGTCTTTTGTTGGATCTCCAGAGCTCTACATAAGTTGCTTCCTCTGACCTCTATCACTCACTCTTCTGAGCTACAACGAACTCACAAATCTACACCCACACATTTCTTGTCTCGTGGTATAGTAGTGTATTTTGTTCCCTGGATTCTATAGAGTTTATCTCCTCTGCTTATTGAAATCTTCATTCAGATCTTCATATAAATGGCTTTTCCTGCTTACTAATTTATCTTGTCAGGAAATAGCTGCTCAATGATTCTTTTCCTTATACATGAAGGATATTCAGTTGTCTGGTCCCCCTCCATTGCTTAGGATGTTTATTATTGACCCTATATTCTTGTTTGTGCTCTTGCCAATTTTGCCCGGCTTCCTACTAGAGTGAAAACATCATGACAGAGGTGATAGTTTTCTTTCGTTTATATCTCAGCTGTCGTTCTAAGATCTCAAACTTTTCTGCAATATAATTAACATACAATAAATGTGTAGAATGAACGGATGAGTGAATGACTAAAAGATATACTGCTAGTGACAGTGAGAGGGGCAGATTATTTTTCTTGTGGATTCTTTCCTATTCATTTTAAAGTTTATTTAAAGTTTGTCTTGCTTCCAAATTTCCAACACAATTTTATTGCCCTTGCTCTTAAAAAGTTATTTGATTGTGTACTGAAATGCAAAAGTAAAGCCATTTTTTCCTTCCATGACTTGAATTCAGTTTTCTCTGTTTTAAGGTACTTCTTTGTCAACTTTCTTAAGAAGACAATTGTTATCACTTTGTTAAGTCCGATAGTTTTGTCCCCTATGTGTTGTGCATCAGTCCATCTGTTTGATCTTGAGTTTATTCATAAGTTTTCTTTTATCTTTAACAAATGTGTTTAATTGGATGATGTCTCCAATAAAACATATCAATAATAAAGTATTTTTCTATTGTTTCCCTCTGAAAATAATCATCTATTGACCAACACGTTTCACAAGTAGGTCATCATATGAAAGTATAATTTTCTTCATTTTTACTCACTCTTTCTTTCATCTCTTGGAACTTTATTCATTTCTACTCTTGAAACTGCAACCAACACTTACCGTTTATTCGTTGTCCTCAAATACACTGATTTCCCTTGAAAACTTTTTCTGCATGCTGATTAATTCTGTCTTTCACCCTCAGTGCTCTAAACCAGCTCTGCAGATGGAAAGGCAGACTATCTGTGGGCTGCAATACCAGACTCTCTTGTCAGTAAAAGTTTTGTTCCATCCTGTCCACAAGCAGTGTTGCTACCTATGGAGTGCCAAGATGAAAAAAAGATTTCAGGTTCTCCAAGTGCACTGCTGCTCCTGTTTGGACTGGGTAGTCCCCCAAGAGTTGCTGCAGGCAGCTCAACTGTTCATCACTTTTAGGCCTCTGGATGTCTGCTAGAAAATCACTCTGAAGAATGGCAATTCCTTGTTTTGGATTCTTTTCACAGGACACACCACATGCAGCCGCCTTTTTCCTGCCTGAACCTTATAGAGGAACACTTTACATTTACAGTTGCCATCTTTATGGCATTCTCTTAGATATTGCTGCTGCTTTTCATGTGTCTGCAAATCATCTTCTTGCCTTTGAGGGGTCCCACACTTCCTTTGATTCTGCTTCCTGACCTTCACAACATTGCTATTCACCAGTGTCTACTTTTCCACTTGTTCATGAACCATTCAGTCATCTGTACATATCTCCTTCTTCTTACTTTAACTTTAAAAATGCTTTTATTTATTCCTCAGGAATTCCATACAATGTATTTTGGTCATATTCAGATCTCTCTCCCCCATCTCCTTACTGAGTCAACTACCCAGATGAATTCATGTCCTCTATTACTATTTTTCTTTCTTTAGAAGAGCTACTGAGTCTGATCTGTGTCCCCCAAAAGCTTAGGTGTGAAGGTGTGAGTCTATTTCCTGGAGTCTGATCAACCTACCAGGCATCGTACCCCTAAAAATACTGACTCTCCTTCTCAAAACAGCTTTTAATTATCAAGAGATTCTTAGTTAGGTCTTGAGCAAGAATTGTACATGCTGTCTGTGGGTGCATATCAGCAACTACCCTATGATGCCTAGACAACACAGTTTATTTGTATTTACCTACCACCTCTGGCTCTTATAATTGTTCCACTCCCTCTTCCTCTATGATACTTTGCCTTGGAAGGAGAGGGTGTGATATAGATGTCCTGTTTAGGACATCTCAGTCCTAAATGGGACAGTCTTTGATTCTCTGCGTGTTGACCATTTTCATGTCTTTGCATTAATCACTGTCAGTTGCAAGAAGAGCTTCTGTGATGAGAGCAGAGAGATGCCCTAATATATGAGTATAGCAATAAGTCACTAAGAATCAGTTTGTTAGTATTTCTCTTTAGTAGACTAACAGTAGTAGGTTATCCCCTATGACCTGTGAACTCTCTAACTGTAGGTTCTTGGCCATGATGGGTTCATCTTGTGAAACAGGCCTTAAAACCAATTAAAAAAGAAAAATGGCTGGTTACTCCTATAATATTCATGCCACTATTGCCCCACTGGGTATATGAGTCCAGGCTAGTCATTATTGAAGGGTCAACAGCTAAGTGAGGTTAATTACTTTTCTCTTCCAGTAGTCTCCACAGTGCCTTTTAGTACATGAAAACTAACTAGTAGAAATGAAGTTTCCAAGTCAGTACCAGCTTGATTTTCCATGTTCATTGTGCGACTCACTTCAAGTTCTGGTGAGTAGTGAAGAGCAATGGAATATCCATAACTGCCTAATGTTGTATGGGAACTCTGTGGTCAAAACTCCAAAAGAGAAAGCCCATTCCTGGAATTAAAAAAAAAAAATTATTAACCTGTGGTGTCTGGTAGGGAAATTGAACCCCCATTATATGGTAGCTACATTTAAACTCTTTTATATTGTATATGTATGTACTTTAAGAAACTTCTATAGTAAGTTTACATATGATTTCTCTTTAAGTGAAGTTTATTTTATTTATTAATTAATTTTTTTATTATTTATGGGGCTTTATGCTACTTTAACATTCCCCCATCTGAAGAGGTAACCTTAAAATCCTTTAGGGATTAGATAAGAGCTCCCAAATATTTTTTGACATTTTTGGCCTTTGGAAACATAGTTAAGAAGCCCCCAAACATTTTGACTTTTAGCCAAGAAACTGGCTACTTTCTTTGGGGTCTTTTTACCCTAATTGCCTAGCCAATTCCTACCTCCTATTCTTATCACACCATCCTCTGAAGAGGTTACCCAGCTTGCTGGTGGGGAAGGGCCACAGACCACTCTGGCTCCTTCCATGCTGAACAGGGATGCAGGGTGAGGCAATTGGGGTACCCTTCAGTGGGTCTATCTAACAGACTCCCAAAATGCATAATTTTAAAGGATTTTAGTGTTAGTTATTCCCCCTCTTCTTCCTCTGCTCTGTCATTCCATTCTCCATCCTATTTAATCCTTCGTACCCCATTTCCCTTTTTCCTCAAACTCCTCCATTCTACCTCTATTGCATGAACCTGCATCATGGCCCCTTATTAGTTTTCTCACCTTTATGGACTCTCCAATTGAAACATACCTATGTAAAGATTCAAAGCTAGCATTCTCTTATGAGTAATGACATGAAAGGTATATTTTTAAGGGCCTGGGTTATGTTGCTTAGCATGATTTCTTCCAGTTACATTCATTTACATATGGATTTAATCAGATCATTTTTCTTTACAGTTGAATAACAGTCCATTATGTAAATGAACTATACTTTCATTATCCATTCATCAGTCAATAGACATATTATTATTGCTCCTATTTCATGTGTATTGTTAACTAAGCATAAATGAATATGGATAAACAGTATTACTGTAGTAGTATAAAGAATCATTTGATCCTATGCCCAAGTATGGATGGATCACGCAGTAGATGTATTTTTAGTTGTTTGAGGAACCTCCACACTGATTTCCATAGTGATAGTACCAGTTTTCTCTCTCTCAAGCAGTGAATAAAATTTCACATTCCCCCATTTCCCTGACAACATTTGTCATCATTTGCTTTTTGAATCTTACCCCATTCTGACTGAGGTAAGATGAAATGTCAACGTAGTTTTAATTTGCATTCCTCTTATGACTAAATGTTAGATATTAAAATTTTTTCTCAGCCATTTTTGTTTCATTATGTGAGACCTCTCTGTTTAGATCCTTGCCCCAGTTTTTAACTTGGCTGTTTTTGTTTTTTAATATTTAGATTTTTTGTTCTTTGACTATTCTAGATACTAACACTCTGTCAGATGTGTAACTGGTGAAGGTGTTTTCCTGTCATTGCCTATTCACTCAAATGATGGTGTCCTTTGCTATACAGAAGCTTTGTAGTTTCATGCGTTACTATTTGCCAATTGTTAGTTTTAATGCCTGAGCTATTGGGTTCCTGTTCAGAAAGACCTTTCCTGTGCCTCTATGTTTCAGTGTATTTCCTACCTTCTCTTTTATCTGATTCAAGGTATCATACGTAAGCATTTGTATATTTTGTCCATAGTATTCCATAACATGGTGGTTTTACATAGGTATCTGAAATTGAGAACTCTTGGTCATTTCTTCCTTCTGGCTCTGGAACATGACTGATACCAGTCCCTAAATATCATTCTAAGAAGGCTTCACAGACTGCTGCTCTAACTTCTTCACCAGACTTTTCTAGCTGCTTATGGGTTTGCCATTTTGATCAATGATCATGACATCTGCTCACTCTTCTTTTACAGCATTCTTCTTTCACTGCTACCTGTGGAAACCCCTATGTTTTGTTTCCACTGTACTTTTCCTTCTTGTCTCTACTTCTTTATTTTCTTATCCTGTAATTCCTTTCATGCCCTTGTTACATTTTATGCTATGTGGTTTTTCTGTCTCTGACAATCCTATCCTACATTAAAAAAAAATTGTTATTTTTATTTTATGTGTATGCATGTATTGGCTGCATGTAGTTAAGTACACCCATGTTGTGCAATGCCCGCGGAGGTCAGAAGAGGCTGTCAGATCCCCTGGGACTGGAGTTATGGACAGTTGTTAGCTGCCATGTGGGTGCTGGGGCTCGAACCCATGTCTTCTGCAAGAGCAACCAGTGTTCTTAACCGCTGAGCCATCTCTCCAGCCCCCTATCCTACATTTTTAAATGATTTCTTAAAACTCACGGAATTTCATGTGCCATTCTTAGAATTTAATCTTCTTATATTGAGTACTCAAACACAGGTGAAGAACACTTGCTGTTCTTCCAGAGGACCTGGGTTCAGTTTTCAGCACCCACATAGTGACTAACAACCATCCGTACCTCCCATTTTAAGGGAACTGACACTCTCTTTTGTTCTGTGCAGGTATTGCGTGCACATGGTCCACTTACATACATGCAGGCAAAACACTCATACACATAAAAATTAAAAAAATAAATATTTTAAGAGAACTCAACTTTATATAGCAATTTATTTACATTTTATTCTTAAATAAGATACTATTTACCATTTTCCAAACATTTTCTATTCATGATGGTATAAATTTATGCAATTTAATCAGAACTACACATTTCCTTTCTTGTTCTGAGTGACAAACTCATATTTCTTTACTGTAGATTGATTATTTGTACACAGCCTGCATAAGATTGGACCCCTCACCATTTCATCATGAATGGGGTAGGGGTACATAAGGCCCAATCCTTCCTTGAGGGACTATTGGCAATGAATGGTTGTTGAGAGATGGGTTATTATTTTTGTCATTGCTAGAGAAACTAATAAGTTTTCCTTGCTCTAGCAAATAACCTCCCACCTGTACTCTATAAGAAACTTTAATTAAACTCAATAGGTCCCACATAAAAAAGAAGACATAAGAGTAGAAGGGGGAACTTGCTGGGAAGAAGTCGTCTATCATGGGAAGGAGGGGGATGAGGGAACGGAATGGTGGGCAAGCAAGGTACAGAAGTCATGATAAATGTGTGTGAAACTGCTAAAGAATAGGACTGTTTTAAGTCACTTTATATTTTTAAAAAATATCTTAAAATTCTTACCTAACCTCAGTGTGAATTAGTTACTAGTTTTTTTGTTTTTTGTTTTTTTTATCGGTCTTTTTGAGATAGGGTCTCTCTATGGCCCCAGCTGTCCTGGAACTCACTACATAGACCAGGCTAGCCTTGAACTCTCAGACATCTGCTTGCCTCTGTCTCCAGAGTGCTGGGATTAAAGACGTGTGCCACCACGCCTGGCATTAGTCACTATTTGTACCTGCCTCCAAACTTAACACTCCTCTTCTTTTGGAGATCCTATCCATTTATATTCATATCTTCAAACCCATGTATTTTCTGGCCTTTCTTTCTTACTAGACTATGAGAGCCAAAAGCTGAGAACTGATTTCTCTGAGCTTTCCCCTTCAGTCCCTGAAACAATGTCAAGGACATTTAATTGACTCCACAAATGCATGCTGGATTGAACTGACTTCCACAAACTCCCTTGAATAGCCATTGTAAGAAACAGTGGTAGAAGCACCACAGTCCTGTCCCTCAGAACAGACCAACAACAGTCAGGTCTCAAGGCAGTCACACTTCCTATATGACACTGGGATGAAGCAGCAAGAGATGGAAGGAATCAAAGAGCTTTCCTAAGTGGTGAGGTACCTGGTGGGTGTGATTCTTGAAATGCAGCAGCATCTTCAGGGCTGGGAGCTTGTTTTATGGGTCTATTCATTGGGTCCAATGAGACAAGAATATTCTTCAGTAAAATTTATTTTATTTATCTATAGGTAAAATCACAAGGAAATTTTAATGGAAGGGACATCAAAGGCTTGTTTGGTTTTGGTTTTTTTCTACCCTCAGCTCCCTATTGTTCAAGCACTCATCTTGGTCTCTTAACTGCCCACAGAGGTGAGCATCCCAAGTTATTGCATCTCTAGGTAGTTTCTCCTCAAACCTCTTAGAAATAAAGTCACAATGAGCTGTTGAAAATGATCTGGAGCCCCTTCCTAGTCAACTGTTTCATTACCTCTCTGGTGTCTGTCAGTCACCACAGTGCCCTCCTCTGCTTATTCCATTTCTTTCATATTATTTATTTATTAATTATTTATATGTGTGTGCACATGAGTGCATGCACTCACCACTGTGTGCCTGCTGAGGTCAGAGGAGAGCTCACAGGAGTAGATTTTCTCCTTTTACCATGTAGTTTCTAGAGGACTGAACTTGGGTCATGAAGCTTGGTGCAAGTGTCTTCACCCACTGATCATCTACCCTGCTTACTCCAGTTTTTGTGTCTGTCTCCTTTCTGTTATTTGAAAACCTAGGGGTTTCAAGCCTGATTCCTTGGGGCTTTGATCTGTGCTTCTCCAAAAGCATAGAATTCTCTTCTACCAGATATCAGAGAGAACAACCTCACTCCTCCTTCCTAACTTCCCTTAAATGTCAGTAGTCAATTAAGCCTGCGTCAACCACACTACTTATATCTGAACTCTCTTCATTACTGATCTTCTTCACTTTGACCCACTATGTTTTTTGTTTCTCATACTCGCTGACTTACATCATATAATTTATTTAATGTTTATATTTTATAGTGTGCCTCGTCTCATTGGAAAATACATTCCATTAGGGATCTGAATTTTGTTCATTGGTGAATTCCAAGCCATTAATAAATGTTGAGCTGAAATGAATTGATACAGAGGTACCATTTAAAAAATGTAAAATTTCAAGATATCGTCAAGGGGCTTGGTATGTAGTGCAGCATTATTCATATATGGAGCAATGATTAAACCATTATCACTTTCACTTGCCACATTAATTTCTGGCTCTCACAGATACAGCCTCTCCTCTGTAATTGGAGTTGCTGTTCCCAGTTGCCTTTGCATCTCTTGAGAGAAATAGAGACGGGGAGCTGACTTTTCAGAATTCTGATAGAAAATGCATTGCTCCACGGTTGAGTGCACTTAATTTTCTTATATATTAGAAGCTAATGCTCCCATCCCACATGAAGGCAAAACCATATGCCAGGAAGTTATATATCCCTGGAGAACATCACCAGAGTTGCAAGCTAGTTTGCATTAAGGAGGTTGAGTAATCAAATACTACTAATGGAAATATGTTGAAAAATGCTAAAGAACACAAGTATGCCAAATCCTCAGTATGAAAGCAATCTGCTGTAGTGAAAGTTTTAATACTAATTAAAATTAAGCATAGTTTAGCTATGTTTTATAACCTGTATCAATGATTTTTTTAGGTTTGTGAATATATTGCATAACAAGTTGAGATATAGTTTTGTCATATCTGGATATAGAACGTATGATGGATGCTTAGAGGCTAAAGAAACAAAAACATTAAAATATATGACTCCAGGCAAGAAAATTAAGAAATGGCTTTTCTTCCATGAAAACCTGGTAAGGATTACGATAGTAGAAAGAAAAAATAGAGGATGAGGACATCACCTCTGAAAGGTGATGAAGAAGGATGAAGTGGGTGTAGAGTGAGCATAAGGCATTCTGATGCTTTTTACTTTCTCATTCACTACTTTGTCGGTTTTCCATTACTGTAACAAACACCTGAGATAATCAACTTATAAGGAGGAAAGGTTTTTGTTGGTTCATAGTTTCACAGATTTCAGTCTGTGGTCAGTTGGCCCCACTGCTGATGGGTCTTTAGCACAGCAGCACGTAGTGGTGAGAATATGTGGTAGATGAAGTGCCAGTCTCAAGGCAGCCAGGAAGGAAAGAAAGAGGAAGAGAGGAACAAGGCTTGAGTGTCCCCTTTCAGGGCATAAACACATCTGAAAACTTCCATGCCTCCCGTGAGTTACACTGGGGACCTGGCCTTTGACATGTGTAATTTTGGGAACACCCCGGATGAAAATGTAAATTCTGAATTTTTACTGGAATTTTTGTTTTCATTTCCATTTTCCTTTTTGTCCACTCTTCTATTAAAATGCTGTATATGTCCTTACATGAGCTTGAGCATATGTTTCTGAGTGTGTGCAAACACAAGAGTAAGGGAGGAGATAGTGATCAAGGTAGAAAGTTGGTAGAGTTAGGACATGTAGGCAGGGATTTTCAGAGTTGTGACAATACCTGTGCCACATCCCTCTGGTACCTCCCCTTTATCTCCTTCTTCTGTGCATTCTGTCTTCCAAGGACCGATGTGAATTTTCTTCACTATGAAGGTTACATGGTTAAATTTTTCATTGTCGTACAGATGCTTGAGAACTTAAAGGAGGACAGTTTACCCTGGCTCACCATTTCTCAGGGGTCCATACATAATCATGTAGTTACATGAGGTGAGACATCATGGCAAAGGATCCATGATGGCGTGAGTCTACAAATCTGATGATGATTGGAAAGCATAGAGAGAGGATGGAGGTTAAAACAAGATCTTCTAATCAAACAGGTATCATCAGTGGCCAGCTTCCTCCAACCTGGCATCACTACCCACCAACTCTACAACCAGGTTGTAAATCCATTATGAACTCATCCGCTGATAACATCAGAGCCCTCATAATCTAAGTATTTGCCAAAGCCTACATTTCTGAATATTGCAATGAAACTGAGTGTTCAAAAAGAACCTTGTGACGTTAGAACTCATAGCTGACACAGATAGTAGTGAATGCTGAATATTGATACAGCTGGATGCCATTTCTTTCTCCCTAAAGCTGATTGTTCCAGTGACTATTTTCAGACATATTTTAGAAAAGCATTCTCTGTCCCTTTCATATACCTCTTAATGGGCCAGAATTGTTGCAGAGGAAAGATGTGGTTAACATGATAGGAAAAATAAACTGCTCTATTCTTTGAGATTTGTGTCATTTGAAAATAGACTCATATTCTATTATTATAGAAGTTATCGTAGGATTTAGGGAGTTTCATTGTTCATAGGCTGCCATTGTCGACGTGCTTCTGGGGGCAGAAACAAAGAAAGTCCTGGAGTCATTCCTTCAGGAATACATAACACGACATTTGGGTCCATGTGATGTACATGGATCTCTGTATGTAGATGAACAGAAGGCAAAAGGCTCCTTTACAGCTTCACCTCAGGAACTTTCATACCTCAGCACTGAAATATCTGTAGATATATTGTCTCAATTATTTGAAATGAGATGTTGTTTAATACTGTTGATTTTCTGCAAATGTTGTTAGAGAGAAAAAAAAAAACTGGAAACAGGAAAGACAGGAACAGTGAACAAATACAAACATGCGCTTAGTCAAAAAAGTTTACTATTAGACATTTTGATTAAAGATGTAATAAGCAGATGGTGAAATCCACATATTGGAGAATTCTCAAATCTATGACCAACAGTTCAAGTGGCTGTAGGGCATGTATTTATGAAGTAATATACCAAAGTATTGCGAGGTGCCATCTTTCCTGACTGGAAGGAGCAGCATTTTTATTGCCCTAGCAATTAAAAGAGTAGGGAAGTGGGGCTGAGAGACGGCTCAGTGGCTAAAGATGCCTGTACACAGGCCTGATGAGTTCTATCCCTCTGTTCCTCCAAGTGGCAGGAGAGAACCAACTCCTGAGCTGACTCCCAAGCTGATTACCAAATGGAGAGTTGACTTCAGACTTCCACATGTCCATGAGCACACACACACACACACACACACACACACAGTCACAAACATACACACATGAAATACATATACTAAATGTATATATTAAATCAAAGTGTCTAGATATAAAGAAAGACAGATGCATATTGGATTTTTTGGCTGCTCAAACAGGGAGCTGAGGTTAATTACTCAAATCTCTGAAAAAAAGTAAAATTTCTAAGACTGCGATATTCAAAGTGTCTAGATATAAAGAAAGACAGATGCATATTGGATTTTTTGGCTGCTCAAACAGGGAGCTGAGGTTAATTACTCAAATCTCTGAAAAAAAAGTAAAATTTCTAAGACTGCGATATGTAGAGATTGTGGAAAGATGCGTAGTAGCTTGATTTTTCCAATTCTCCTCAGTAACATAATTAATGCATGTGGATTTAAGAATTAAGGTTATGATGTAGTTGAAATTGTCATGATAAACTACATTTCAAAACATAATTAAGCTGGGTATGGTGGCATATTTCTGTGATCTCTCAGCTCTCAGGAGGTGAAGGTAGTAGCTTCAAGGTCACATTCAATTCCCTAGAGAGTCTGAGGCCAACTAAAATGAGTCTCTGTCTCAAAATAACTAAAACTGAAAACTAGAATGCATAATTGAGGTAATGACAAAATACAATGCAAGAACCAAGCATGGTACCTCATTTTTGAAGAATTTACTTGTTTGAAAGTATTTGCAAAATCTCAGCAGAGCTGAGGACAGTATTTCAAAATAAAGAAATAATGTTTTAAGTAGATATACAACAAAATACCTACGAAACCATAATGGAACGTCACTCCCTCAAGTGTCCCACACAGCATGATAAATTCTTACCTCACCCAGAGCATCTATCTTAATGAGGAGCAACTGTTCAGTTCTCTGGTTTATGTATAAATTCTGATAAGAATACCAAATTTCAGCACTTTAAAAATTTTGTTTCTTTCTTTTTAAATATGAACTAACTTTATTAACTTTATTAGCAAGTTTTTAACCAAATGATGCTGCCCTATTTGACTTTAGAAAAATCAGGAGGACTTGTTGATTAGATCTCACAACTCATTCCCTTTCTATTCATTTAAAAATATTTTATTTATTATTTTTATTTTATGAGTGCATTGCCTGCATGTGTGTAAGTACAGCCATGTCATGCAAATGCCCATGAGGGTCAGAAGAGGGCATCAGATCCCCTGGAAAAGGAGTTACTGATGGATACTCATCACCACATGTGTTCTGGGAACTGAACCCGGGTCCTCTACAAGAGCAGCCATTGCTCTTAACCATTGAGCTATCTTCCCAGACCCTAAAAATTATCTTTACAAAAACACAAACACACCACACACACACACACACACACACACACACACATATATAATGTGCATATGGAAGTAAAATGAGATTCAAAGTTCATGTGTTAGCTGTAAGCTATGATTCTAAAGAATAGACTGGTAGTATAAGAGTGTGTTATTTTTCTTCCCAAGACATTGAGATGTTGATATATTATAATCCTGTATGCATTAAAGCAAAGAGAATAATAGAGGTAGTTAGATACAAAAGAATCCAATCAATTCCTGAATGACATTGAGTTCCTAAAAGAATGTTTCTTAAGGCTTGTTAGTTTGAAGGTAGGTTTACACACACATTCTAAAATAGTTCAGGTAGCATAGGATTCTCAACATGAACTTATTATAAGATTGGCCAAGATATTACAATGGAAGCTGAACTTAGACATGCATAGCAAGGTGCTAAAGCAAATACAGGGTGGGTTTGCATTGTGCTATAGCACCAGGTCCCAGGACAAGAGCCAGAGAGTGCAGAATGGTAAAAGGAGATAGGCACCCACAACTAGGATGTATTTACTCATCACTGTGTGATATGCCGTATGATCTCCTCTATCTTTACCCCTGAATATGTTGTGATGAAAACCGACGGGCATTTTATCACTAAGGATAAGTCAAAGATTTCCCCTCTCAAGAAATTGACTAAATTTTTTGTAAAGTTCTAGATCTACAGGTGAGGGAATGTGTTATAGTGCTGAGGTTTCTAATATAAATAGATCAAGAAAATAATGACATTAAAATGTGAACACACATCACACATGGTTGTTAGTTAAGGGTATACAGAGTTTTACTAAGAAAAACAAAGAAATCGTGGTAAAGAAAATAAGAAAGTGCTATAGAAGATGTCTTCAGGGAAAATGACCTGTAGCAGGCATTCTACTTTAGATTTGAAGTCTTCCCTCAAGCCCATTTGCTCAAGGGTTGACTGTTAGACTGTATTATGTACTGGAAGGTGATGGAAGTTAGGCATGCCCTTAAAGGGATCGTCTATGTCCATTTCTGTGTCTCCTTGCTTCTCGCTTGCCAGGAGAGAGGTTCCCTCCTCTGTGCTTCTGCCATGGTATTCATCCTCACGGTCAGACAGAAGACAACAGAATGAAATGACCATGGATAGAAACTCCTAGAACTGTAGGCCAAAATTAATATTTCCTCTTTGTAGGTTGATGCACTCATATTTTATCACAGGTCTAGAATGCTGACCAATGCAAGAGTGTTGCAGTGTAAACACCCACCAAACGCCAAATCAGAGAAATGTGGAAACACTGCAAAAAACCAGGATAGACACTGAAGAAAAGGGGATATGAATTCAGCATTGTAAAGACATGCTAGAGATGTTGAGTACACACTTCTATAGCTCCAAAGTAAGCTAGATGGTTAGGCAAGGTGATGATATAGCAGACTCATTCCAACATGCAAGATACTGTCTGAAGTTTAGTACATACCACTTGAATCACTATATGAAAACCACACATATGTTCTACTGATTCTTCTAGCTACTGATGATAATGTTATGAAAAATTAAATTCCAAGTTAAATAAGTCACATGTCCTAAAGCTGGAGCAAGGAAAAAAATCATCAACAAGAAATAGTAAAACATGAAACGTGAAAGTATCATCCTCAAAGCCTATCCTAGATTATTGTTCTTCGTAGATAGAAAGGTAAGGACTGAAGGCTTTGATTCAAATAATGATTATATTAACATTAAAACTTTTCAATCAATCTTACCTCAGATAAGTCAAAGCTTGTCTGGTATCCTGATCACATCTCTCTCTCTCTATCTCCCTCCCTCCTTTCCTCCCTCCTTCCCTCTCTCTTACCCTCCCTCCCTTCCTGCCCCTTTCAGGTCTAATTTCCCTAAGTCTGTAATAGCTGAAGTCTATAGCGTTTCCCTTAGATCAGTGTCTCATAGTGCATCCCATTTAACAGCTGCTCTGAGTTCTTTAACACTATTCTCTTTTGATCAAGTTCTAAGGCAACAAGTGACTTTGTCACTCAATCACTTTTTGTTACCATTTTCTTCTCTATATTTACCTCTGTTACTTTTACTTGAAGTTTTTTTTACCTTTTTAAAATAATTTCTGGTCTATTATTTTCTTCTTAAAAATGACTTTCCTTTTCTAACTTCTCACCATCATTCTGTCCCAGCTTTAGAATCTGTTTGCTATTTTGGGTAATGCATGCTTTTCTGCTCCCTGCTGGGATTCATAATTGCTACTTGGCAGATGAATCCTGGCATGCCTAATCCTTGCTCTGAACTTTCCCAATTAGCAAACAGCAGCAGTTCAGCGTCTGCTTCCCAAACAGATCTCAGAATGACTGTCCAGGAGTTTCCAAAGTTGCAGCGAGATCAGTATAATTACAGATTTTCATGATTGTGTATCGTTTGTAACTATGGAAGGCTTAATCATGATATATGATTTTTATACCTCTGGCCATAGATGAGGCCATTGCTGATTAAAGAGCAGTGACCTAGCTCAGTAAATATTTGCTAGAGATCAGTGGATGAAATCTTTAATATTCTAGGCAAAGACACATTTGATTCAAGGAGAATAAAATAAAAGAGGTCTGAATTTTGCTAAAGGCCATTGAAAATAATATCTTAATGGAAAGTGAATAAATAAATGAAGACTCCAACAGTGAAAGTGCTTTGGAAATATCTTTTTGTTCTGTGATGCACATTGCTTCCAGTGTGTGAGACCTGTACATCACAAATAAAAATCTTACATGCTACATCCTCTTCAGATTGTCTTGAATATTTTACATACACAATGTTTGGCAGGCTAGTTCACTGCTCTATGTCAGGTATGTTCTTTATTCTTTTGATCCTTTATCTTACGTGGAAATGGTGTGGTAAACTATAGTATCACGGACAGAGACGGAAAGAGACTGGATAAACACCCTGATCATGTTCTTGGCTGTTGGGACTGTGACTATCACACACATTATGGTAAACACCAACCTCAGAAACCCCACATCAAGTAGCTAAAATCTGCTTCTGTAGTGCTAATGAGCATTGAAGATAATGTAAGTGAACCTCAGGATCAGCATTGTCTGATGTTAGGTAGATTTTGGACAGAAGCTTGTTGTTAGTGTTGAAAAAGAAATGGGTATATATTAATGTCTTTTGATCACTGCTCTTATGCTTGACAAAAAGTAGTATTACTTAAAAGTATTGTATTTATTATTTTTATTTTATGTATATGAATGTATTGTCTACATGTATGTTAATGCACCCATGTAATGCAATGCCTATGAAGGTCAGAAGAGGACATCAGATCCCCCAGAACTGGAGTTATGGACAGTTATTAGCTGCCATGTGGGGCTGGGAACAAAACCAGGGTCTTCTGCAAGAGCAGTCAGTGCTCTTAACTGCTAAGCCATCTCTCCAGCCCCAGATTCTTAAGTAATTATATATTTTAAAACTGAATTTGTGTCTGTTGAAGTATTACAGAGTTCCATTTGCTACCCAGGAAGGTGTTTTGTGCTGAACTGGGATTAACCTTGTTTAACTTTCCACAAGGTTGGAAAGAACTAAGAGTAATCACTGGCATTTGCCAATAGTCTATAATAAACACATCAGTATTTATTCAGGGGTGTCCCTTCTAAAGCCAATAAGTTGTTCCATGAATCCTGAAACATTGTCACTAAAAGTTATACATATGTCTTTGTGTGTTGTGTGTGTGAGAGAGAGAGAGAGAGAGAGAGAGATGCATGATCTAGAATCACCAACATACTATTGGGGACAGCCAACATCAAAGCACTGGCGTTATCCGACTTCAGTGCTGACTTTGAAACTAGTGAGTGATTGGCAGGAAAGCAGAAAAAACCAGTGTGCTAGAAGCGAGTCTCCAAGCAGAGCCACATAAATACACTCAACTGACTTCAACAAAGGTGCAGAGACAACACGGTAAATGAAAGACAAGCTTTTCAGCCAGTGGTACTTAAACGAATGGAGAGTTACATAAAAAACAAAAACAAGCAAACAGCAGCATAAGACACCTAACATAGACGTGGATCTTGTATCCTACATGAAAAATAAGAGAAGATAAACCAGAAGCCTATCAAAAAATGCAAAACTACAAAAATAGAAGCAGCATACATTTTAACACAGGAGAATATCTAGAATTTGGGTTGGGTGATTATATTTTAAATATGGCAAGGTCATGATCCATGAAAGTAATAATCAGTATCTTAGGCTTCATTAAAGTCTCTTGCTCTAAGGCTAAGCCATTTCTAAAATTAACCTCTTTCTACCATTTGGTTTCATGCATTAAATTACTGTAACCACAAATCCCCAGAAATCTTGGAAAAAAATTTAAGACCTCTTTTCTGAAAATGAATGATATTGTCAAGAGAATGAGAAAGAAAGTCACAGACTAGGAGAAAAGTTTTAGAAAACACTTCTCTGAAAATGAACTATATCCAAAATACATGAAAACATTTTGTAGTGGTGCCATATTAAAGAAAAACCTGGGACTGGAGAGATGGCTCAGTGCTTAAGAACACTTGCTGCTGTTAACAAAAGACCTGGGTTCCATTCCCAGCATGCACGTGATAACTAACTACTATCAGTAACTCCAGTTCCAGGGATCTGACTGCCTCTCTTGGCCTCTCTGAGTACTGCACACAAAGGTGCATTTATATGCATGCAGGCAAAACACTCATACACATAAAATAAACATAAAAATAAACCCTGGCTCTTGGGGTCACTTAAATCCAAGAGTATGCTTGATCTCTTATGAGGTATTTTGTTGATTTCTCTCAGAACTATTCTCTCAGAATTATATATTGAATAAAGGGCTTCCTCTCATATTTATTGAACAGTATATCCAGCCTGGGATTGGCAATGCTGAGAAATTTTTAAGAAGAGTTTTTAAAAAGGAAGAAGTTGTTTCTTCTGACCATATTGACTCAGAGAAGCATACAAAACCACAACAAGATGTCATAAACCCAAGTCCATGTGCCGCTTCCAGCATTTGTGGGGTACACATTGTTTTCAAGGTCATCATTGCCTTCAGTAAGGGTGGTTTCAAGTCCAATTACCAACGCTCATGCACACATACATTGTTGTAATTCGGGGACCGAACAGATTGACAAAAGAGAAATAGGGAACCTGGTATCAGACTAAATCTGTGTATCCAGTTAAGCTTTTGAGAGTTAACTGCAGCAGGATTTCAAAGCATTTTACGCCCGATTTTATTGTTTTTCTTAGATTTCAGTTAATTCTTAAAAAGTTCAGTACACAATATACAAACAGAAAGAGTTAATACTTCTAAATGTTCTCATAATACATGAAGTACTTAATTATAAGTTTTCTCAAAACATATGATTAATGTGGTTTACAAGGCTGGGTATACCAACTTGACTCATTAGGCCTTAAAATAAATGAAAGAATGCATGAAATCTGGTAGGGGGACTATGGGAGGGTGTGGATGGGGGCAGGGGTATGAAGATGATCAAGATTTTTTTATGAAATACACAAACATTTTATAAAAATACTTCAAAGAAAAAAAAATTATAATGCTTTTATAAGATTTATTCTTATAGGCCATTTCCCAATGGTTTAATATTCAGCATTAAGAGCACATGCAACTAATTAAACATCTACAAAATATAGAAATAAATCATCCACCAATTAAAATAATACAGCTAGGTGCTGGAGAGATGATACAGGGGTTACGAGCACTGAATGCTTTTACAGAGGACCCAAGTTCAGTTCCAAACAGAACATGGAGACTGACAACCATTTGTGCCTCTAGTTCCAGGGGATCTGACACTTCTTTCAGGTTTGTCTGGGCATTGCACAACATGGGTATGCTTACACACATGCAGCACAACACTTGTACACATAAAATATAAAATAATAAATGAAATATTTGGAAAGATGCAGAACATTGTATGTCATTAGGGGTCAAAAACAATACAATGTCAGTAATACTACAATGGTGTGATCCAAAACATTGACAGTCCCTAATGTAATAAACCATGTGGAGCAATGACAAGCTCATTTAGTATTGATTGATATAGAGAACTAAGAACACTCTAAACATACCACCCAGCAATTACTCCTTGGTATTTTTCTGATTACTTTGAAAACTGATGTCTCCACAAAAACTTGTATAATATGTAACTACTTTATCTATAA
>NW_008333879.1:1655364-1722868 GCF_000622305.1 Nannospalax galili
AAACTGATGTCCACAAAAACTTGTATAATATGTAACTACTTTATCTATAATTTCCAAATCTTGAAATAATAAATAAAGAGTTGGTATGTTTTCAATGGGTGTGAAGGAAACTTAAATATTTTACTAAATGAAAGAAACCAATCTGAAAAGGTCAAGAGTGTTGAAAATAGAAAATCATGGATATATTAAAAAGATCAGTGATTAGTAGAGGTTTTAAAGGATGGAGGATTATAATCACACACTGGGTCACAAAGTTTACCTGAGACATAAAAATTATCCTTACCATACTATGATTCTGAATTTATGTTGCTATGCATTTGTAAAAATGCATAGAACATACAATACTAGTATGAACTATGGGTTCATGATGTAACCTGTATGAATCATGTATTGTTGCAATAACTGTACCACTCTGATATTAGATTTTGACACTGAGGACTCTGCACAGGGTAGGCATCATATTGGAGCTTCTACACTTTTTGCTCAAGTATTCTATAAAGATAAGTATGTACTAAAAATAAAGCCTATTTGACAACATGTTCATGATAATGTTATACGAGGGCAGGTTTAAAAGTTTAATGAAGTGCCCTGGTGTGTTGTGGGGTCAAGGCAATGAATACCTGTTTTTGAGTTGCTATGACAGATTTTTACAAGTTGCCTTCACCAGTGACAAGTTTCCTTATGAGAAAATGAATGACTGCTTCCCAGGTTAACTAGTATATTTTTGTCATTTCAGAATAAATAAAGATGAACATAAAACAGTGAATTCTTATGTTATTTTTCCAGATATTGTATATAAACACATACTTTAAATACAGTGAATATCTAATTACTGATTTCCACTTAGCTTGTGTGTGTGACAAATAATTGACATAATTGTACAGGCTTAATGATAAACTGTCTAGTGTTCTTTTCTGTATACTTTGTGTCAGACACTGAGATACACAGTTAACATACATTGCCCCATTAATCTTATGATAAATTATGGCCTTCACTGTACAGGGGTTAAAATAAGAGCTTTAAGTGACTCTCATTTACGATTCAATTGTGCTATTCACTTTTTCCCTCACTCCCTCTACAGTACAAGCATGTTAGAGCAGGCATCTCCTTCACTTTTATACTTCTGTGTGCACTGAGGTACCCCAGATGTAGTATATATTCAAAACACAGTTTTGTGAATGATTTACTCCTCTTAAATCCATTATTTGCAACTTTAGTAACAAATCAACTGGAGCTGATGGTTTAATGTTCCCCAAAGACAAAATATTACTTTGAAAATTGGTCAGTACTTTGGGAAATTGGGTTAATTTTTCATAGTTAACAGTTATTTAATTAAAGGAGATCACATTTTTATTTGTAACTCTTACTGTGCCTTCTTCATATTACAGTCTCCCATGCATGCTATGCTTTGTTATTTAGAAGACCTGGGTGACATTACAATGATTCTTAGAATAAATCTTTTTCTCATGGGTAGATAGAGAATCAAAAGGACTGAGGACTATACTCCCCAGATGAGAGTGATTCTTACCACCACTCTCAGGGGAACTGCACATAGGCTCATAAAGTACATTAATGATAAAGTCAAATATCTTTGGAATGCTTCCAGAAAAACAGTGCTTATCTTGATGTGATGGTTTAAATGAATGTCCTCCATAGGCTTCAAGAATCGAACACTTTGTTTTCTGTTAGTAGAGCTGTTTGCTGAGGTTTATTTCCAGTCAGTCTCTCTCTGCTTCCTATCTCTGCTTTATGATGTGAGTGCTCAGCTTTTGGCTAAGGCTAGCCCCTGCCACGCCTCCTGCTATGATAGACTCACCCTGTGAAACCGTAAAGCCACTAATCCCTTCATTCTATTGGTTGACTTGATCACAGTGTTTTACCACAGCAAGAGAAAAGTCACTAAAGCACCTGAGGAAGTATTGTTTCTAGCCCAGCTAATGGGACTTCCCTTTCCCCATTCTCTTAGTATATAAATTATTCCTCTATGATTCAAGAAGTGGGACCCACTGGTGAGCCTACCTAACTTCAAATTATGTAAATGAATTTTACTCATGAAAAATAATCTCTATTTCCTCATTCATGAATGAAATCATCCTCTTGTTGATGATCTTAAGATTTGCTCTAAGCATTACAAGAAATGTTAGTTAGATCTTTAAGGTCTACTTGCTTTTTTTCAAGTTGTCAGGTATTATTGGGATGAGGCACTTTTTAAGGAATTTTTTTAATAAGCACAACAGTTAGGAATAATATAAATGTGAACAATAAAATGGTACATGAGGATTGGGCACTGTGCAAGGGCAGTGTGGAAATACACTGAGAGGTACCGGAACTTCAATTCTCTTCCTACACATTCTAAAGCTTCCTATTACCCCTACACTGAACAAAGGGCCAGCTTGTAAATAAGGAATCAATGTTGAATACCTCTTGGACACATTGTCTGTCTTCAGCTACCGTTTCTGAATTTCTCATCCTAACAACATTTTAAGTGTTCTATAAGCCCCATATTACAATTAACTTCAAAGTTTTTAAAACACAGACTGGAAGATGCTAAATAAATCTCTAAAGTTAATTGCCAATTATTTGGGATGCTATTAGGAAAATAAAATAAAACAGAGTTAATTTCTCCTTTATGAAACTGTTTGAACATACCTCTGTCAGGTCAGTATTTCTTGATTTGAATTAAAAATTCTCTGAAGATAGAAACAATGACAACTACCCCACAGAGAAGAAATCAAGGGTAATTTCATATTTCAAAGGAAAAAAATGTGATTTTTAGAGCTCTGGCTCTTGCAAGTTGGACAAACTAAACTCCAGTAATCTTATATGCATGTCCAACTGTCAATGTAATAAATACATGTTCTTAGTGCATTTCTTAAAAAAAATTAAAGTAACTTATATCAACTGCTAATATTTTCTCATTCTAGTTATTGGAAATTACTTCTTTTCTTTTCTTTTCTTTTCTTTCTTTTTTTTTTTTTTTTTTTTTTTTGTCCTTTTGAAACAGGATCTTCCTGTAGTCCCAGCTGGCCAGGAACTTGCTATATAGGCCAAGCCAGCCTCAGTCTCACAGAGATGCCTCTGTTTCCTGAGTGCTGGAATTAAAGGTGTGTAACACCATGCCCGGCTGGAAGTTATTTCTTAATATATAAGACATGCAACAGATGAGAACAGGAAGGATATAATCATGACACATTATTTTCTTTTATTTTTCTTTTGCCACTTAGAAAACTTTCCTAGAGATTGAGACCCAGGTATTCTTTCTCCTTGGTTAAGCCTAGTACTCATGGGATTTTTTTGCTCCATGACTGATGATCAGTGGATTAAGTTGGAAGAGCAATACCTTCATTCTCACTATAATTATTGCATTTATCTGAATTCACATTGGTATTGAAAGAAGACTAAGTTCTTGACAATCAAATTGATTTCTTAGATTTTGTATTTGAACATTCTAGGGACCGTGAAGACAGGATGACAAAATATTTTCACAATAAACTACTTAATTAAAAAATTACAATACAGTTTTTGTAAATGTAAATATCAGTATCTTAAGGAAATTAAGCTATCTTGAAAAGTATTAACCCGAAGATGAAATGTTGTGTCTTTGAAGTAAACGCCAAGTATATTCTAAAGAATAAAGCATAAAGAGTTAATGACCAGATTGGCCTCTATCTCAGAGATCCACCTGCCTCTGACTCCTGTGTTTTGGGAATAAAAGTGTGCAACATCATGCCAGGCTCAAAACTATATATTTTTTAAATTTAAAAATATTTTATTTATTATTTATATTTTATGTGTGCCTGTGTATTGCCTGCATGTAGGTAAGTGTACCCGTGTCCTGCAATGCCTGCAGAGGACAGAAGAAGCTATTGGGTCCCCTGGAACTGGAGTTATGGATAGTTGTTAGCTGCCATGTGGGTGCTGGGATTTGAACCCAGGTCTTCTGTAAGAACAGTGTTCTTAACAGCTGAGCCATCCCTCCACCACGTCAAAACAATATATTTTTAAAAGATTAAAATTTTCTGGATGATCAAATCTTGAATTTTTAGAATTCATTTGTCACAAGTTACCAAGAAGTGATTAGAAGGAATTCAGGAAATGGAAAATGGAAACAATGATTCAGGAGGAATCTCCAGACTTAAGGGAGAGGATAAATTATTAGCTGCTAGGAATATAGCGAGTTCCCAGAAAGGTAAGTGCATGCATAATTAATAACTGGTGTATTGGGTGTCTATTACTGTCTTAAAAGTACCCTAGATCATCCAAATACATAGGAGTGAGGAACAAAATGATTTGTCCTCCCAGTTTATATATGCCAGGGATTCATGGTTGCTTTTGGCAAAGGTCTTTAAGGAGGCTTTAGTTAAGAGTCCAGACAAAGCCACAGTTATCTGAGACCTAAGTGGAATAGGTGGCCCAGTTACACTAGGATATAATAGTATGGGTGGCAAGTTCCAATGCACAGCATCTCTTCTATACATGTTTCCAGGATATTCCAGGAATGTCCTCATGACGTGAAGTCTGGTTACCCCAGAGCAGATGATCCAGTTAAGATAGAGGTGGAGTTTGTGTCTTCGCAGTCTTCTAACCTCAAGAGTCACAAAGATCAGCGTTAATTCATCTTTGTAATTTGAACTTAAACAACAAGCCAAGGGAGGAATGTCAAGAATTTGTAAGGACATTTGACCAAAACTCACAATCCTCCTGCCTTGGCCTCTTGAATGCTGAGGATACAACTCTTAAGTTACCTAACTAGCCTTGCAGACATACTTTAAAACCACTTTACCCGGGTTTATTAAAACGACATTTCAAATCACCCAAGAACTAGGTTAAAGAAATAAACAAAAAGTAAGTTCACAAAGAATTCAGAAAGATTATAAAGAAATCGTGGTCTTTCATTATTTTTTTAATATATATATTTCTATTCTTTAGAAGAAGCATTTCATTACAGCTTTAACATACTCAATAAGTTTCCAGATCAAAGATACATCTCTTTCAAAAGTGGCTATAAAATTTTTAGGTTCACTGTTGAATTAATACAGTTATATAATATTGAACTCAATATAAACCCTGTAAGACATAAAATTGAATGTTTTTAACCTTACTAAAGATCTCCATTTCACTTTAAAATATATTGTTTCTTACAGAAAGACTCATTGTTTTTGCTAATAACACTGTGATGTTGGTGCATGCATCTCTAATCTGTCTGTATCTGATTATTACTAGTCATAATTGGTGGTGCTCAGATCCTTGGCACCTGTGTATGTCTGTAAAGTCATCAGGTAGATTTCACTGATAATGTTTATCACCTCTACTAATTAACATGATGTAAGTTTTTATGCTTCCTCCTTAAATATGATTTTAAATTTGATTTTGTGTGTGTGTGTGTGTATATCACACAGAACATTCCAAACCATCTTATTCATCTATACACCCTCTTCCCAGAAGACACCCTCTCATAGCCACCCCACACAAGAGCCCTTAGACTGTCATCCCTGCTACTGTCCACTGTTTTGTCAGCACCCCAGCCGTTCCCCAGTACTTGTCCATACAGTGAATCTAGTTAGCCTATCTAGAGGTCTTTGTTTTAGGAAGGCCAGCTGTTCCTCATCTAGAAGCAACGAGTTGTCAATATTCATTTAGATAAGATTGGGGTCTGCTGTTCATTTTCCCAATTCTATGCTGGGTTACCATCTGGGAGTCGTTTGGGCCACCCTGGCCAACAACTCAAAAGTGAAGAGAATACCCACAGAATGGGAGAAAATCTTCACCAGTGACACATCTGACAGAGGTTTAATTTCCAGAATGTATAAGAAACTCAAAAAACAGAGACTCAAGAAAGGAAGTAACCCAATTAAAAGATGGGCTAAAGAGCTGAACAGAGAGTTCTCAAAAGATAGAAGATGGCTAAGAAGCATCTTAAAAGATGTTCAACATGACTAGTAATTAGGGAAATGCAAATTAAAACTACTTTAAGATTTCATCTTACCCCAGTCAGACTGGCTAAGATCAAGAGAACAAATGATACCAAATGTTGGAGAGGATATGGGGAAAGAGGAACACTCATCCACTGCTGGTGGGGCTGCAAACTTGTTCAACCCCTATGGAAAGCAGTGTGGAGAACTCTTAAAATATAAAACTACAAAGCCTATCATTTGACCCAGTTATATCACTCTTTGGTATATACCCAAAGAACTCATACTATTGCAGAGACACTTGTACATCCACGTTTGTTGCTTCTCTTTTCACAATAGCTAAGAGATGGAAGCAACCTAAGTGTTCCTCAACTGACAAGTGGATAATGAAAATGTGGTTCATTTATATGATGGAGCTTTACTCAGCAGTAAAGAAAGATGAAATCATGAAATTTGCAGGTAAATGGATGGAACTAGAAACTGTTTTACTAAGTGAAGTAACACAGATTCAAAAATAAAAATTTTGACATATATTCTCCCCCATATGTGGATTCTAGAACCAAATCCTGATAAGTGAGTATCTATTTAGACATAACTACAGGAACCAGAATAATGTAAAGGAAACAGGGAAATAAAGGAAAAGAAAGAAGCTGAAAGAGAAGAAAAGTAGGAAACAGGCGTTAATAAGGGAGATATGGATAAAAATTGGGTTAGTTTAGGGGAGGGGGAAGGGAAGGGTATACAAGGGACCTAGGGGATGAAGGGAAAGAAAGATCTCAAGAGAGGTAGGACCATAGGAGAAGGGTATTATTAAGGGAGAAAGAGGAAAAATGGGGGCACCTTGATTTGGGAAACCATGATGGAGGGGTTAGACTATGCAAGAGATAAACAAAGCCTAGCTAGTTTTAAAAACCAGAGGGAACCATATTACTCCAACAACCTATTGACAAATTATACATACCAGGTGAAGAAATATATGTCTAGGTAAGGTTTATTTGAAAACAATTTGTCTTTGCCCATGATTTAACTACATGACACACAGTAACTAAAAGTACCAGAGTGGTGGAACTAACCTTCTTGGATGTTTAACAGACATACTTTGAGGCCTATACAAATTTGGTCAGAGAGACATAAAGGGCAGTTTTTGCTCCTTGCCCTCCTAGGTCAACTAGTTCCAGGAGACTATGAGCATCTCTCAAAATGTCTCATAATTGTGGTGGTCTCCTGTCCTCTTGATCAAGGAAGTTGTGGAGACCCCATGAAATGGACTTGAACCAGTGTCCAGTCTACAACAAGGAAGGTCAACACAGAGAAAACATTTCCTCCATGCTTCCAAGTGAAGCCAGCCATGATTGAGTACAACCTTTGACTTATCCTCACATAGATGGAACTGGTAAAATAAAGGAGCCAGGGGCTCCTCCCAAGCCCATGTGACCCCTGCAGAACAGATCCTCAAATGACCTTAAGAGTAAAAATAAATTGGTTTATCTGGGCCAACTATATGGCCTTAAACACCCAAAAGGAAAGTATAACCAAAGATTAAAGGGGCAAATAAAATTTTTTGAGTCTCTGTGTATAGCTAAAGGCTACATAACAAACAGCAATGGCAGATAGGAGATACCGTCTTTCATTATTTTTTAAAATATATTTTTATTGAATTTTTGAGAATTTCATTTGGAATATTTTGATCATATCCCTTCCCTATCTTAAGCCTACCTCCTTTCAATCCTCCATCCAATCTCATGCCTTCTATTTTTTTAAGGCCTATGGATTCTAATTTCTATCTCAAAATGCCCTTTGACGTGGTTCCATCCCCTGGAGCCTGGTCAATCTACCCAGTGTCACACACTTAAAGAAAACTAGCTGTTCCTCTCCAACAGCTATTGGTTGCCAATATTTCCTCAGCTAGCACTGGGGCTTCTTACGGACTATCCCCTATCTGTGCTGAGAAATTGTCTCTCTTCAACTACATAGATTTTGAGAAGTCTGTCACAATCCCTGGACATTCATAAGAGTAATTGCCCTGCTGTTGGTAAACCATTGGTCTGTAATTCTTAAAATAAAATGTGGAGGGTACTTAAATACTATCTTCAAAGATTGAAAAATTATTGCAATGTGTTATCCACAAGCAGGTATGTTGTGATTAAGAAAGAAAGAAATATAAATATATTGAAACAGCCAATAAGATCCAAAATTTACTTTAAATGATATTTCCTGAAAAATAATAAGAATCACTTTGAGTGATTGAGTTTAATAAAAGATGGTAACTTTGCATCTATGTTCATGAAGGATATGGGTCTATAGTTTTCTTATTTTGTTGCATCTTTACCTGGTTTAGGTATTAGAGTGATACTGGCTTCATAGAAGAAGTTTGGGAGTTCTTCTCTTTCTACCTTTTTGAATAATTTAAGCAGAATTTGTTGTGGATTTTCTTTGAATGTCTGGTAGGATTCTGCAGTGAATCCATCTGGGACTGGGCTTTTTCAGTAGGGAGGTTTTGTTTTACTGTTTAAATTTCCTTATTTGTTATGGTTCTATTTAGGACGTTGAGCGCCTGTTGGTTTAAAAGATGGTTGATAGACCTAAACAGAGAGTTCTCAAATGAAGAAATAAAAATGGCTAAGAATCACCTTAAAAAGTGCTCAACATCCTTGGAATTTGAGAAACGCATATTAATAACCACTTTAAGATTCTATCTTACCCCAGTCACACTGGCAAAGAGCAAGAGAAAAAAGGACTCCAAATGCTGGAGAGGATACGGAAAAAGGAATGCTCATTCACTGCTGATAGGAATGAAAACTCCTGTGATCACTGTGGAAAGCAGTGTGGAGAACCCTCAAAAAAACTGTAAATGGATCTACCATATGATCCAGTGATACCACTCCTTGGCATATACTCAAAGTATTCATCGTACTGTAGCAATACCATATACATCCATGTTAGTTGCTTCTTTCTTCACAATAGCTACAAAATGGAAACAATATAAATGCTCCTCAACTGACAAATGGTTAATGAAAATGTGGTACATCTACTTAATGGAGTTCTATTCAGCAGTAAGAAAAGGTGAAATTACGAAATTTTCAGGTAAATGAATGGAGCTAGAGAGTGTTATACTAAGTGAAGTAACACGAGCACAGAAAAGCAAGTAAAGTATATTCTCTCTCATTTGTGGATTGTAGCATCAGTCCTTTATATGTGAGTATATAAATTCTGATGTAACACCATGAGCCAGCTAAAGGGAAAGGATACATGGAGGTAAAGGAAAAGAAATAGTCTGAAAGGGGGATAGTAAGGAACAGATGTTACCTGAGGGAGGTAGAAAAAGTGGGAGTAACCAGCAGGGAGGAGAGGAGGGGGCGACATGCAAGGGATCATGGTGTGGGGGAGGGAGGGAAGTCAGGAGAGGAAAGATGGCAGAAATCGGGAGGTATGGGGGTGGGTGGGGATAATGGGGGTGTTGTGACTAAGGAGGGAGGAAGGAGGGAAGCCAGATGGGAGAAAGAAGAGTGAAAATGAGTGAATCTCAGGGGGTCAGGAAACCTAGAGGGAAAAGTGATGCCCTAGAAACCCTATGAGAAATGCTCAGAGTGTCTGAGCATTAATGCATTTGTATACCTGGGACCTGCTTGGCAGGGAACACAGTGCCAGACAGAAGAGACCTCCCTTACAGTGACAAGCATGCTGTACAGCACTCATCAAAGAAGCTTCTTTTTGCGTTACTACAGAGTTGCACATCTTGTCAGGAACAGAGAACATATATCAGCAAAATGTCCAGTGCTAGGTGGCACATCTGCAATCGAATCTCTACAACTAAGGCTCATAGTGGAATAAGGGGTAGAGAGAGGGCTAAGGCACACCTCACCTCTCACCAGTGAGACTTCCATGTACATCAGAGTGTGATGCACAGAGTAGGCCACACAGTGGCTTCACACGCAGGACCTATGTCAGCTCAATTAAACAAGGGCCCAAAGAGGAGGTGAGAAATAAGTGGCAGGTCAGCACTAGATTGAGAACTATGTGAAACAGATTGCTTCTGAGTAAGGGAGAATATGACTTGCATACAACCACTGGGTGGGCTGACTAGACTCCAGTGGATGCATTGACACTGAAGTACATTTGGGTACAAACACCTGAATGAATAGGACTGAGCACGTATGGCAGAGTGCATAGAGTTCTATGGGGGGAGAAGGGGAGGTATGGCTGGGGGAGGGGGCTCTGGATTTGCATGGGAAATGTATGAAATTTGAAAACTCAATTAAAGAAAAGATGATAAATAGACAAAGACAAAGTAAATACATGACTATGTCTAGATACTATTAGGCACTCACAATACTATACTAGTGATTACCAACTTGGTTTTTTATCAAAACAACAGAAAGAAAAATGCAAAAATAAAACAGAGCAGGGAAGAATGTTACAAGGTAAAGTAATCCAATGCCCTGGCATTGTTTGGATCCAGCTAATAATTTGCTGATTGTTGGTGTCAGTAATTTAATAAGGTAGTTCAAATAGAATCTGGACATGATAAATAGCTTAGAAATAAATACAGTCACTGGAAGCAAAAGCAGTGCAAACAAGGCACTAATGTATGTGAACTGTAATTAGAAGGAGGAAAATAGGATAAGAGAAGCAAATATTGATTTCTAACTACCACAATCTGCAAGCTAAGTAAACTAGTAAATTAAAAAAAGGAAATGCTATCACTTGGATATTCTCAGTTCATACTATGACAATTAAAATCAAAGGAGATGAAAGTAAGAAATCAAAATATTAAAGAGATAGACTAAGTACACTTTAAACAGTGGTCTGGAAGGTCGATCCATTGGGTAGATCGTTTACTCTAGGCAGGTTGTTATCAGGTGGAGAGACAGGAGGAGGTCTCCAAATATGATAAATATGAATTGTATGAAATTCTTGAATCAATAAAAATGCTTATAAAAGGCTGTGGTATTTTTCAAATATTTCCAGAATTATGAATGAGATATCAGACATGGTAGGATATTGTTTCACCCCACAGTAATTGATAGAACAAGGAAAATATATTACTAATTCTGTAGAATATTTGGAAAAGATAATTATAATTAAAAACTTAATTTAGATAGGTATAGACTCCCATTATGAAAAACTAAAGACTTATCTACTTTGTTGAATGATACTCTATAGGTCCATTTCCTGTAATAATAATAAAGTACGCAGAATGGATAGACTACCAGACAATGGTTTATTTTACACCACTGTCCTCATTGATGGTAGAAAGGGTCTCACTGATGGTGGAATGGCTACTTCAATGATGGGCTTCAGCTGGCAGAGCTACAAATACTGCTGTGTGCAGTACATTATATGGCAAGGGACAGGAATCTCACATGACCTGATTTTCTCCCTTTTGTTATAAAGCCACCAAGATTCAATAATAAGGGTTCCATTCTGATGGCTTTACCTAATCCTAATTGCTCCCAAAGATTCCATTTCTAATAGAATAGCCATATTAACATTTTACCTCCTATTACCCCAGAAGGAGGAATGATATTTTAACATGATTTTTGCAGGAACACACCGTGTTCAAACAACAGCACCATATTATGGAATCTTTATAAAAATTTAGTAAATATCAGATCAAAGAACTCTCAACAAAAACCAAAGATTTGGTGTTATGTGTTCTCAGTATCCCACTCATTGTGAAACCAATAATAATATTTTAAAATCATCCCAACTGCCAGATATTAAGAAATATTTTTTATTTATTTATTTATTTATTTTATTTTATTTTATTTTATTTATTTATTTATTTTTTTTTTGTCTTTTTGAGATAGGGTCTCTATGTAGCTCCAGCTGGCCTGGAACTTGTTCTGCAGACTAGGCTAGCCTCAGACTCAAGAGATCTGTCTGCCTCTGCCTTCCAAGTGCTGAGATTAAAGGCATGCTCCACCACGCCTAGCCTAAGAAATATTTTCAATGACTGGTTCCCTGAGAATAAAGCTACGTAAATGAATGAATGAATAAAGTAAAGATGAAAGCTTAGGTAAAATGAATGCGTATTTTAAAATGCAACCAATGGTAAATTTTAAAAAGTAAGGAACACAAAGCCAAATCAATATAGTTGTGAGAAAACTGTTTATCTAAGTTACAAATAAACAGCCAAAACAGAGTCTATGTCACTAGAAATAAAAATTATTTCCAGATGAAGTAAAGGCATAAATCTAAAAATAAATACTCCATGATTTTGACGTGAAAAAAGAATTACCAGTCCAAGGGCTGGAGAGATGGCTCAGCAGTTAGGAGTGCTTGTTGCTGTTGCAGAGGACCCAGGTTCAGTTCCCTGCACTAGCATGCTGGCTGACAGCTATCTGTAAGTCATGTTCCAGGGAATCTGAGTCCCTCTTCTATTCTCCTCTGGCACCAGGCACACGTGTGTGGTACAGACACACACACACATATACACAGATACATACATACATACATATATATGTATATATATATATGTAGGCAAAACATTTGTACATATAAAATAGACAATTCTAAAAAAAAATTTATGACAGAATTATCAGTTCGACTTTATGATAGTATGAGTTTATACACAAATAATGAAAAAGTCAAATTGATAAATATTATTTTATCAGAAATGTTTGCATAAGAAAAGAGAGCAGAGATACTGTAATTAAAGTAAAAGCATCAGCTTGTATAGAAAAAAAATGTTAGTTTTACAATATATTAAATCTTACAAATTAATATGAAAGAGACACAATCACAAGAATGCAGGGTTGAGAAGAGGTGTGCTATACAAAAGCAAACTCAAACAGAAAAAAACATATGTGAAAACACATACATTCCAAAATCATTAATACTCACAAAACTGCAAATTAAAACAGCACCAAAATATTATTTTAATTCCATAAAGTTTTCAAAAACTCCACACATATATATACTAAACTATGCACAAGATTTTTTTTTCAGTATTGTGATAAGAAAATGTTTTAATGTAATCAATACTTGGGTGGCATTAAAAAAAAAAAAACTGGTTTGATTTGTCTTTGAATTATAAAGGGCAACAGGCATTGAAGAATGACTCAGTCAATTTGGAACAGGAAGGCATAAAACACCTGAAGTCCTAAATGTCAGTAAACAGTAAATTTAGAAAGTGTGAGATGTTCAGAACAGTCAATTCAGTTTTTATAGATTATAAAGATTTATATCAGTTCATTTGGCAAAATTTTATTAACATTGTGACGTAGTCACTACTTATTTAGGCTACGTTGCAAGAAAAATTAGAATTTGATTGTCTGAAATCATTTTGTATTTCACTGGAAAAATGACATTTTCTTTGTTTAATTAAATTTGTTTTCCTGTGTGTCAGTGTTTGATAATTATAGCCTACTAATCAATATAGGATCTGCCCTAAAACTTTTCATTATTCTTCAAAGCATGTTGGAGAAATTAGATGTTTAAAATGTTCTCTATTTGAGTGAATTGTTGGTTATATCTTTGGATTGTTTGCAAATGCAAACTTGTTTTCAGTGTTATGTATGATTTTTTTTGTGACATAGATAATTAAGAAAATCTGAGCAAGCATTCCATCAATCATTTAAACACTGTGGTGGCTGTAGTGAACACAATAGGGCTCCATCTCCAAACAAAGTGAAGTCTCAGAGGGATTTCCTGTTTCTCTCCTTCCCCTCAGGTTTATTAGAATGTGTGTTATGGGTTTGGGGTATTCTTTTGTGTTTTCTTTTGGTCCTTTTCTGAATCATTATCATGGAAGCTGTGTTAATAAGTTTTGTTAATCTCTTTTCTTTTGACTGACTGCACATCTTTTATTGCTCACAAAATTGCTATTTAAGAATTTTATTGGTTAGAAAGAGCTTTATGTAACAGAATTCTGAGGGAATATTATAAAGGCATGATGAAGATTCTAAGAAGTTTGGTAAATTTGTTGTTTTATTCCAATTCTACTTCAGATAATACTAGGAAAAATGGATTCATTTCTGTTTTCTCTTAAGAAATATTAAATAAATAAATATAAAATTATTGTTCTTACTAAATATTGAGTTTAGAAGATTTTAGAAAGCAGAAAAATGAGGTAAACTGTCACCTTTTTAAGTATGTAATTCTGATAGCAAGAAGGTATATGTTTACATATTTTGAGTTGTACTAACAAAACCACATTAGCTTTTTAATGCAATTAACCTTGCTATTATATCCTGAGAACCAAAATGATGGTGTACTGGCAACTGTACTTTCTCTATGACACACCGGCTCTGGCCTTGCTTATTTGAGTCCTGAAGACTGACTCATAGAGGATCAATCACACTGACCAGTTCCTTTTTAATTCCATTTCCATAACCGAGGAACTCTGAAACTAGCATATGGTATTACACAAGTGTAGGTTTCACTGGGATGCAGAAAAGATGTGACAGAGAGTATGATGGATATTTCTTGGACTAGTAATAGTCCAATTTGTCAAAGGACAAGTGGTTACATGAACACATTAATTTTGTGTTTACTCTATGATTTATAATTTTTGAATTTTTCTGTATTCCTTGTGTTTAAAATAAAAAGAAACAAATATGAAGAAAGCCACATGTCTCTAAGTCCCTTTATCTTGAAATCTACATTCCTAAGTAAAGTTGAGAGGTGCAGTAATTATGACTGCATAGACACACCCCTAATCATACAAAGAATATACACCACAACTATACAGATGGCATAGACTCCAAATCATACAGACAATATACACTACAATCATACAGAGGACACAGACCCCAAATCATACAAAGTATATACACCACAATCATATAAAGGATACACAACCCAAACCATACAAAGAATACACATGACAGTCATACAAAGGATACACACTCCAAATCATACAAAGGACACAAACCACAATCATACAGACGATACACACCTCAAATCATATGAAGAATACACACCACAATCATACAGAGGATATAGACCCCAAATCATACAAATAATATATAGCACAATCATACAGAAGATACACACCCAAAATCATACAAAGGACACACACTCCAAATCATGAAAAGAATAAACATCGCAATCATACAAAGGTATACACCCCAAATTTAATACAAAGTATGTATATATCCAAATGTTTGGGAGCCAGCACTGAGGAATATCAGTATAGGAGAAATGACCCCAAAGTCCCTAGAAGCCCATCGTCTTTGGGCTAGCTATGTGCCCATCTTTGTAGTTGACTTGGCACTCTTGTTCTAGGCTCCTTAATGGAGGATGGCTTTGGCCAAGTAGAGCTGAGAAAAGTTCTCTTGCAAATTGCAAGTGAATGTGAATGGCCTGGGTCATACATCCATATCTTGGAGATGGATACCATAAATGTCTTTTGTTTATTGTGTAATCAGAGATAATATATGACATTCAGAATTACAGTGTTTTTTAATTCATCCCAATTATCTTTACATCATCCCAAATTACAGCCATAGTATCCCCTCATGTGTATGCCAGTAATTTTTAAAAATCTTGTATTTATTTATTTTTGTTATTATACATATTTGAATGTTTTTATTGCATGTATGTAAGTTCACCCATGTCATACAATGCCCACAGAGGCCAGAAGAGGATATAGGAGTCCCTGAAATTTGAGTTACAGAAGTTGTGAGCTGCCATGTGGTTGCTGGAACTCCACTGGGCCCTCTGCAAAAGCAGCCAGTGCTCTCAACTGCTGAGCCCTCTCTCCAGTACCTAGTTAGCACATTTTCAATTGTGTTTCTTAAAAATCATCTACGAGAAAGTCCAACTGGTTAAAATTCCTTTTTCTATTTTTTCATCCCTTGACATCAATTTTTAAAGTACATAGGTTATACCAGATGTGGTGGTGCATGCCTTTAATCTCAGCACTTAAGAGGCAGAGGAAGAAGGATTTCTGTGGGACTCTGGAGAGGCTGGTCTACATCCTGAGTTCCAGCTGGGAGGAAGGGTACTCCCGCTCAGTGGTTAACAGCACCTACTGCTCTTGCAAAAGATTCGGGCTCAATTCCCAGCACCCACATGGGGGCTATGAACCGTCCTTAACCCCAGTTCCCGGGAAATTCGAAGCCCTCTTCTGACCTCCGCGGCATTGCACGACAGGGGTGCACTCACACACATGCAGGCAATAAAAATAAAGTACACATAAAATAAAAGTAAATAAAATATTTTAAAAACACAAATAAAAGAACATAAATTTTAACTGTGAAATTCATCAAGCAAAAAAAAAAAATAATGCGTATATCAATCATCCAAGTGTTGAAATACTCTATCCATGTCTTTTAAAACTTGAATATTTTCAATATATTTTGAAAAATATTTCAATTAAGCATCATTCACATGATTTCTATCCTAAAAGTCTTTAAAAACATTTTGGCCCATAAATTGCAATATATTTCTCTCATAATCTGTTAATATACATAGCTTGTTGTTTAAAATGCATTCAGAATCGTCATGTATCTTCACTGTTTTGAGAGACTTAACATGGAAAAGTTTTATCATGAATTGATAAGAATGAACACAAATTTACTTGCTATTTAAAGGTCTGACTGAGCATAACTTACTCAATAGCATCTCGTGTAAAATTTGACCCTATTATCTTAGGATTTACTGCTATGTTTTAGAGTAAGCTGTTTATAATGTTATCTATGTTTTTAGCCTTGTTTCTCAGACTGTGTTGTTCAATGACATGGTCAATATTATATTTTTGTTTCTTTGATACCTAGAAAAATGTATATAAGTTAAATACAGGAAGAATTACAGCACAGTTACTTTGAGGTGATCACTTTTACATAAATCAGATATAATCCCCTCTGTCCTGCTATAGAAACTTATACTATGGTCATGTTCCCTAAGGAAATATGAGACACACTAACATGGAACTGGAATATTACAATGTTTCAACAAACCAACCATAGCCTTTTTAAATTAGAGTGCAGAAAAGAAGCAAGGATCACTTCTTATATCTGTGTCTGCTATTGGTACAGTGTGGAAGTATCTTTTCAAATATTAGTTAATTCATTCACGTATGTGGTATGTGCACATGTGTACATGGCTTTTATGTGGATTCTGATGATATGAACTGAAGGAGGATATTTAGTTAGCATAAAACAGAGAGATATTCATGCATATAATAAGCTCATGAGTAATTTTTTGAGCTATAAATACATCTTTACTTGCAGGAAATTTCTTTTTACATAGATTACCTAAGAATATCAACTAAAATATTCATTACAATCAAAATGTGAATTCAGCTTAACTGGTTATAAGAATTATCGGCAGCTGATGACTTCTGGGTGAGGGAGTGTTGATCTTCTTTAAGGAAGACACTCTAGATAGGTTGACTAGACTCCAGTAGATGAACTTGCATTGTGGGATGTCTGAGTACATAAATTTGACTCCATAGGCCTTAACATATATGACAGAATGCAAGAAATCTAATGTGGGGGGGTTATGGGAGGCAGATAGGGGAGGGGTTCTATATATGCTTAAGATGTATGAAATGCACAAAATTCAAGGTGTACACCTTTAATCCCAGCACCTGGGAGGCAGAGGCAGGTGGATCTCTGTGAGTTCAAGGCCAGCCTGGTCTACATAGTGAGTTCCAGGACAGCTGGGGCTACAGGGAGACCCTGTATATATATATAATCAAGAAAATAGACAAAAATAAAACATTTTCTGTCTCTTCCATCATGACTTCCTTGGATACAGATAGAAATATAGATGGAAATGAAGGGAAGTAGTTTTGGCATTGTTAAAATGTGCCTCAGGGTAAAAGAACAAAATTTCAAAACTCATTTCAAGAAAAGTTTAAAATCCTTTTGAGGTTCCTTAAAAAAACAGAAGGAACTGGAAAAGTATGCTTTCTTGAAAGACTAATATGGTGCAATTATTTATAAAGCAATCAACAAAATCATTTACATCTCAAAGAAATGTATTCCTCAACAAAATGGTAAAGGATTCTATAATAATGCACATATGCACCACACACACACACACACACACACACACACACACACAAAACTGCAAGCAGTACTTGAAAAACCTTATAACGCAGGAGGGATGGAGCAAATGTGGTAGCCCTAGATCTTGCTACAATACATCAAAAGAAATTTCAATATATAAAGGAGTTTGGAACCAAAAACAAGACAGATTTATGATACAGCCCCAAGTTACATTATTTTTATGTATGCATTTCTAACTAAACTATATATTGGTGAAATATGAAGAAATACTTTAATCACCATTATTACTTCTTGAATAAAAGTTAATATAAAGTCTTGAAGAAAACATACTACTTCTCCAGAAATTTGTACTATAATTCATAAATATGAAACTTAAGATTTTTGTTTAGTTGTTTGCTTTTGTTTTTTGAAACTTTGTCTCATGGCCAAGAACTCCCTATGTAGATGAGGATGGCCTCCATCTCCTAGAGATCTGCTTTCCACTGCCTCCTGAATGCTGGGATTAAAGGTGTGTACCATCATGCCAAATAAAGCAATGTTTTTAACAGAGCAGTTCTTTTTAAATGTTTTATTATTTTTATTTCATGTGTATGAGTGTTATGTCTGCATGTAGGTAAGTGCACCCGTGTCATGCAATGCCCGCGGAGGACAGAAGAAGCTGTCAGATCCCCTTGAACTGGTGTTATGGACAGTTGTTAGCTGCCATGTGGGTGCTGGGATTTGAAGTTGGGTGTTCTGCAAGAACAGTGTTCTTAACTGCTGAGCTATCTCTCCAGCCCTCAGAGCACTTCTTTAAGAAACAGTCAAGAACAGACTGTCACTATTTCCCAGCTTTGTTCTTCTCTTCTTTCTAATGCTAGAAACCATAAAGGAAAATTTTCCAAGAGAACTCAATTACATTTGAAACATTACACATTGTATCTGAGTTTTGACAAGAGAGTGCTGATGTACATAAAAAGGGTAGTTATTTTCTGTGTTCCAGTGCATATGCATATACATATGCTTTCTGTTCCCTCCTTTAATACAATACTACAAAACAAAAATGGCAAACACAGGCTCTCTAATTTATAACAGGGATGAACAACCAATATTAATATTAAAAATATATATTCAAAACCAAGCGAGAGGAATTTCACTTTACTCTCATTGAATCAAAAAGAATTTTTACCTTCACTTAATAGAGAAATAGATTCTACAAAAGGAATGGAAACAAAACATTGCCCCCGTCGTAGAAGTCCTTTTTCTTGTATTAATAGGACACATTTTTGTCTAAGAGTACTGAATAATAGATTTCTGTAAAATATGTGTGCTCACATCAGCAGTGATTCCAACTGTTCTTTGAACACTAAGAAGTCCACCCCATATGCCAATTAGAATGCAAGACCCATATAAGATTAATACATATCATAAAATTGAATGCATGGAGTAGAGTCACAGAATCCAATAGTAAATCTGATGTTGTATAGAACTTATTTCAGATGAAATTTTTAAACTTAAAATGAGTTGAAGCATAATTGTGTCCTAGACCTTCACTGTGATTTTCCACTGCAGAAAACCATTAAAAGTTCAAATAACAATTGTTATATCAGACTTGGACCTCTGTTTACATTGCTTAGAGATTCCTTTTATTTCATGCAAAATGGCAGCATTAAAATTTCCTTTATAGTGTAGTAAGATAAGCCTTTCAAAATACCTTTAAGATATTTGTTGTGCGTTGCACTTGCTTGGTTATGTAATCTTTGGTTCAGTGTTCCCAGCTCCATCATCTACTTCTTTCTCATTCAATAACTCCTTCATGAACAGTAAGTCCACTGTAGTCCCCAGATATCATTATATCTTTCATACCCACACAGTTTTTTTTAATCATCACTTGCTATGTTATGGCAGATAAATCAATGATACATTAACCAGGAGGAATAAAAATGGGTAATATTCTCTCTTGAATTGAAAATGAAACATCCAATGCAAACTTACTTCAGGGAAAATGCAAAGCTATTTTCCACCCTCTCTTCTCTTATTTTAGTACTGTGATATCATGAAGGAATTCTGCAATCCAACCACTTAGGGTCAAATGTCAAGTGTGCCTGTCTATGCTACATGATGTTGAGCAATTTAGTTAGCCCATAAATATCACAGTTTTCTAATGTTTGAACTGAGTATACTAATAGCAATCATATCTATGTTTTATGGAGGATTATGTAAGTTAATTCATATGAAATAATTGGAGTAATGATTGCTACATATTGTTTCTCAAAAGTCTAAACTCTCCTGAGCCACTTATGCTCTGCAACTCATCAGTACTTTATCTGCTCAACATGTGGGATGGTGATGCTTTTGTTTGCCTTTCTAACATATATTAAGAATCCTGTATCAGTCACATGGGTAATATACATTTCAGTTATAGCCAATCTTCATGTATCCACCTAGAGTCAACTCTTTGTGACACCATCCACCAAGGAGATGTTATGACACCTTCTTTGTACCCAGTCTAACTGACACACACCTATCATATAGAACTTTAATATTTTACTACATGCTATTTTAAATTTTTCTATGTATTATATATTTTTTCTATGTAGCAAATTGTTACAAATTAAGCATCTTCAGCCAACACAAAGTTATGAATTCATAGTTTCTGTGAGTCATAATTCCAAGCACAGGAGAGTTGAATATTTCTACTTCCATGAAGGTAGTAACTGAGGTTACACCCTCATCCAAGGCTCAGGGGCCTCTTCCAGATAGATAATGTAGGTTTAGCGGAAGGCATCTTTATGTCTCTGTCCATTGGAGATCCTGTTTCCTCGCAAGCTCTTGGCCAGGAACTCTCCTCCACCTGGTCTTGGTCACTAGGCATCCTTTACTCTCCAAACGGCAATTTGCTCCCTAAAGCCCACCATAAAAGTGCCTTGTGCTCCTTGTCATTTTTACCAAGTCCATAGATTGGCTTTGCTCCATCTAGGATTAACTGCCATTTGATTAACTTAATTTCAAATGATTAAGGACCTTAACCATATCTTCCAAATATTTTAAACTTTAAACTAATTAGTAACATAGTTATGGGTGTGACAGCTCACTATATTCATAGTACCTGCTTACATTCAACAGGAGCATTAGAGAGACTCAGAAATTCTGGAAATTTTAATCTGCCTTTCACAGTCACTTGGTGCTCTATGAGCTAATGAAATGTAGGGGTTATAAAATATTTTCTCTGTATTCCACCACCCAGGATAATGCATGTTCCATATTTGATATGTTAAAGAAAAAAAGCTTAATAGTTGAATTAATAAGAAAATGGGTTAATAGGACCCTAATTGCAATATTCAGACAAGAAGAATGTATCTTCCACACACACTGAAACCACTAGTTTTGTCAAGATTTTGCATTTTAAGGTACAAGTGATTATTATGAATTTTTCTTGGCTTCCAGATGATTCCAAGCATCTTGCTAGGGTCCTAAGTTTTTTTTTTCCCCTCCCTTCAAATAAAGGTGAGCAGAAATGCATATAAATTCTCTAAAGCTGGTTAATTCTTCAAGCCCACCATCAGTGATTGAAGTTTGGAAAGTGTTTTGGTCTGCATCCCATCCTCTTTAAATGGGTGGAGGTGCTCAGGATGGTGTGTGGTGGCTTGAGGTTTATTTCACTTAGCATCAAAAGATTACAATGACTTGAAATCTGTGGATTTTGATAGATGGGTTTGCAAAACTTAATATTTAAATGCCTTACCTGTTTTAAAAAGAAGTATGCAATTGGAATATAGCCAGATGCAATTGTGTTGAGATTTGAAAGTAAGAAGGATCTATTTGATTCTTCATATAACAAGAGCTTCCCCAATATATCCTATATTAGGAGTATAGAACAAAAGACTAGAATCAACTTGACTGGATCAACATTAAGCTTCTTAAATTCAAAACAGCTCTTTAAATTCTTCATTTCAAAATGGAGTGGCATTTATGCACAATGTACACAGAATATTTAACTTTCTAGCTGTTGTAATCAGCTTGAGGAGAGTTCAGGAAAACATTAATTCAATTTTCAGTCTTCTCTCCTTCCTGAGGCACATCTTTTAATCCAACTCATAATGTCATGGTCATTTCCATTGTCTTTTTTATCTTGAGGAATATTCTAAGACTAAATCCCAGTGACATAGACCAAACTAATGTGAAAAATATTTTTTAAACAAATGCAAAAACAATAGCATTAGAACACAAATTAAAGAAAAGACAATAGTTCTTGAGAGAGATTTTACTCTCACTTTTGCGTATTTTTTTCTGTATAACTGACAATTAACCTTCTTTAACCATTAAGCCCTTTTCCTTTAAAGTAATTTCCTTTCCAAAAGAGATAGAAAGATGCTTTAAAGTGTCTCCATTTTGGCATCATTAAACTTTAGCCAGTGAGAATAATTGGTATTCCCAATGAAGAATTCATAGCATAGGCACATTCATTCTAATTTGTATCTAAAAGTTACTTTCATATAAATCAATTTACTGGAAGGGTATAAGTATAGGCATTATTTTTGAGATCTTTGACCGGAAGTGAATTTGAAGGCAGGACAGCTATAAACTATTGCAATGCCTTCTGAAATTGTGACTACTTAGAACATCTAGCTCCTCATCTTCTCATCCTGTTTTAGTAATCGGAAAGCTTTTATCACACTTGACTCAGTGCTATGGAACAACAAGAAAAAGTACAGCTAATTATCTTCAAACTCCTGTAAAATTACTTTCTTAGCTCTTCTCCTGAAACCTTGATATTTCTGATTTGGAATACATTTTCAAATATATTGAAAGCTTGAAGGGGTGATTTCATGGTATCTCAATAATGTATGTGTGGGGTTAATCCTATTTCCAAGTGATTCTTGAAAAAATTCCTAAATCTGTATTTTTTAAACCACTTGGGAAAATAGAAAAATAACATGTTTGAGACATACAATAACTTGGAGAGCTTATTAATAATACAGCTTGTTGTGCTGTGTTACCTAATCACTAACCTGGAGGGTTTGTTACGGTGAAAGAAATGCCTCTGAACATTAATTGTGTATTGGTCTCATATTTACTTCCATGACGTCTTTAAACTCTGCCTATACCTGATCCATACATCATAATAATTGCTTAAGAAATTCTGGACACAATAAGCAATTTTGAAAGACTTTCCAGAGACTCCTAAAATGAAGATATGATACAGCTTAATGTCACTGGGATAAAGAAAACAATTTCAAAATGAGGACATACATAATTGAAAATCACATTATAATATTTATACTCCTTTTAAGCAAAACTATTAGTAAAGATATAAAATTTAAAGAAGCTTATCACCTCAGTGAACATGTGATGATATTGAGAGAGTCAAGATAAAGATGGTTTTTATTTTTTAACTATAGAATGAGGCATATCAAGAAAAGAATTTGAGTTCAAGAACATGTATTCTGAGGATTTTTCTTCAGTTATATCTAAACATGATGACAAAACTCCATATAAAACTATGGTGACCTACAAAAATGAAGTAGATCAATGTGTACTGTAGCTCAGTTGCCTTAAAACTTGTTCTGCATAAAAATGCATGGGGCTTGTCCAAGCAGGTGGCTTTGGGGAAATATTTTCCTAGATGCTTAGCTTTTACTGTGCTTTTCCCTGAAATGTGCTTTTCTAAGAATGGCACTGGAAACGTCTGACTGCTCTTTCTCACCAACCTCCTTTCTGTTTTCTGCAAAGGCAGAAACACTCCTGAATCTTGCTTCTTTCCCAGTGCATTGGCCTGGTGTGTGTCCCTGGACACCACCCCATTATCCGGCAAGGCTAGCGTTCCCTTCTGCTCTAGGAATGGGAAGTGGCCTTGCTCAGCAAGTTTGGGCAGTAGTGATACCCTGGTGCTTCAGAAGGCCTTTATTGCGGGCTTCACTGGGTACTCTGGTTCCACTGGTATCTGTTCCTCTTGTGGAGCAGTTTTGCACTAAGATCCTAAAAGTCAGTGCCAGGAGTTTACTCAGAAGCTGGACGATAGTTTCTTTTGTTTTACGCTAAAATTATTACAACTATTTTCTAAATACTCGTATCATTTTAGACAACTAGTATTTTACTTTTTAAAACTTTTTAACTCTCACCCTTTCCTCTTTCCATAGTTTATGGAGCTGGGCTAAAATAAAAACTTGAGCAATAAACACCAAATTTCTTTCAGAAACACTCCTGCTCTGCGGCGGCCCCCAACCATGTGTTCTACCGTCTACTGCCCTTTCCTCAGTCACTCTTGTAAATTGGCTGCTGTGTGAGGTTTGGCTGCCAGAACATGGATGGGTGTGCAGCTGTGTATAACAGTGATAGACACAAATTGGGTATAGGTTGTGGGCCCAATGAAAGTCAAGAAAATGTAGAATAATTTTGGCATACAGAGCATGCTCTATAAAGTTGAGTGTCTTTCCTAAATCACATAGTTTTCTACTAAAATTCAAAAACATTTCAAGAAAAAAAACTTTTAAAACAAAGCCCATATATATCAGTATTATTTCTAATAGCAAATATTAAATGTAAACAAATTATGCAGTAGCAGAATGATTAAATTTGTCAAGACATGAAATAATAAAATTTTATCCCTTTAAATGATTTGCACTCATTTTTAATGAAAGACTCCAATTCTAAGCCACAAAGGAGACTGACAGACTGTGCATTTGCTATGACGCCGAACCCTTGTGTTCAAAGAGCCTGAATCAAACATATTTTGAGAATACGGCTTTCCCAAGATTGGCAGATTTTTTAAGATTGCCCGTAGTAACCATTACACGTCGGAATATTTCCAAAGAATTCATGGATTTTGTCTGCTTTGTTTATGTTGGTGAATCCATAATTTGATTAGTCTTCTGACAAGCAGCCTGTTTTTGGCACTCTCCCAAGGCAAAGATTTTCCTGATGAGTTCTGTGGATGTCTGCTTTGGAGACAGGAAAGATTTTCCTGATGAGTTCTTTGGATGTCTGCTTTGGAGACAGCCAACTTTTTGCTACCCTTTTCTGCTTTCTGCCTCTAAGCTGTCTTTAGGACAAGCAGGTGGATATATAGCAGTTCCTGCTTATTTACAGTAATCCACTCACAAATGAGTTCTTGAAGGTTCATTTTTATCATTTATCCTAGCAACATCAAACATACAACTGTTTTTTCTTGTCACTAATTTTCACTTAAAGAAAGTATTTTGCAGCTTCTAATTGTCATATGTGAGTCACCACTATCAATGGCCTTGTGCCTGGGGTCTATAAATAATAAAACATGGAATATTTTAATATATCACTGCAGTACACCCCCAGACTGGATATGAAAGCTCAGAAACCTAAGTGATTGGGGAGAGGAATGTGCATATCATAGATAGACTGGACGAAGGGAAAAACAGAATCAAACTACTTATCAGTGTCATGATTTAAAATTTATGAAATTTTCATTTCATGTTTTCTGACTATAATAGAGCAAGGGCAACTGAAACCACAGAAATGAAGCAAGAGGTGCGGGGATGGTCATGGTGAAAGCCCCTCTTCCCTCGCTCATGTTTCCATTGTTCAAGAAAAGGACTTTTATTCAGACTCCCCATAATCAGAGTTACCTTCCATTCTTAAATATCAAATTGTTACTTATAAAAAAATCTTCCTATAGGCACACAAAATTTTATATTCATAATTTATGTACTTAATGTCTTATTTTCAATACAAATCGTAACTTCATAACTGAAGGACATTTTGACTGTGCAACACTTATGCTCACTATGGAAGTAATCATCTCCTCAACTTGTGAAGAGATAGGTTTTTATAAACCCTAGTCAAGTACAAAAATTAAAATTGACTCTCAAATATGATCCATGAAAGCCTGCCCTTCCAAGGTGTTGACATACCTACTTGATAATCTACATGGTCCTCTATTCCATCCAAGGGTATATTTTCATCTCGTTCTTACTTTACATTCGTTGTCTTAGAGATTCTTATAATTAGTCTGAGATTATTTTATCTTATTTGTGATGCTTGTTTCTGAGACATAGATTTATACTAATTTGTAGATAAGAAAACCCAATTACATAAAATTTGATTAATAATGCAGTTTTTGTATCCAATATGACAAAAGGTTTAAGAAAAGTAACCAAAATTATCAAATTCTAAATAATTATTTATATAAACAAATTATTTCTTTATTGGAATGATAAAATAGTTTAGTGAACAGGAAAGCTCAGTGCAGATACTAACTTAATTCAAATGGCTGCATATAAATATGCATACATATATACATGCATGCACACCTGTAGATCTATATTGGTATACTGCATGTGTCATATGGATATATTAGTCAGAATATTAATAAAGTAGCCAAATTCAAAAGATTTTGACTTTGGAATTTGTTTTGGAATTCAGGGTTCTATATCAATATTTGGGATTTGCCTATGACTGGTGGATCAGAAATTTTATAGAACTGTAAAGATAAAAGAACCATTTCAGAGAATATACCTGATTTACCACATACTGAACATATGTCTGATATATATTTAAACATTCTCTTATTTTTAGAACTCAACAGACTTGAGGAATCAACAATATTGCTTTGAGACAAAGGTTGACATTATGATAATATTGAAAAATTGTCAATATGTGTGAGTTTAAGCACCACAAAGTAGAAAATAATTCTATAGCACGTAACAAGTGTTTTCCTGTGGACTCTACTGGGAGCTCCCTTGAAGACAAGGGGATGAACAGTTCCCAAGGAGAGCAGCACTCCTGCACTCTGCCAAGAGGAGGAAGACGTGGGCCAGTGCCCTTGACCATGAACTGTAGGAAGCTTTGTCTTTTCAGACATGCCTTGAAAGATTTCATCCCCTTGGAGTTTTGAAATACTTTGGTATTTGACAAAGGGCTTTCATTTTTACCCCTTATCTCTGAGGCTAATGAACAGAACATTTCCACAAATATATGGTGAAAACCCAACCTGTTCAATCGCACAGTCTTACACTGAATGCATTATCATTATCATAGTAAAGCATAGGAATTCTGTATCAGAGAGATCAATTAATTGCTATTTCTAACACAGGTAACAGAAAGTAGATTCTACTTGTTTTAACTGCACATGGTTGATCTTTATAAAATAGCTTTATCTGATAGTCAAAATGCTATATGTTAAAAACCTTGACATATCTCCAGGATTAATTTAGGGATATTCATTAATTTTTTTCAAGAACGTCCCTTCATTCTTCCAGAAAGGAAGAGTAATGATGGCTATCATGTAAGTTAAAAATAATTGACACATTCTTAGGGTGAAACTAAGTAAATAACTTAATCAGATAGATGAGAAATCCCAGGTGTTGTTTAGCAAAAGGATAAGACACAGGCCAATCCTTGCTACTTTCTGCTTTGCTTTATGATTCACATAATGGGACTTTCTTCTAGTTGATCATGGTGCTCTGATTTTCAGGACCTGGATCATTACCAACTCATACCGAGTCTTTAGGGAAGTGTTAAGAAAAAGGCATAATTAAATGATATTGAGCCAGGACCAGAAATCAAGCACTTCTTACTAATCTATAAGCAAAGAAGCTGCAACTGGAAGGTAAGCAATCTGTGGTAAGGTCAGGGAGTCAGTTGGAAGTAGAGTTGGCAGTATCTCTTACATCTCATCATCTTCTGCATCCTTCCAGACATCCAATATCAAGACTCAACCAATTTGTCCAGTTATAGAAATGAAATGTGTTCTGATGGGATCTTCCTACATCTTCTTAAATGATGTTAATATGAGGTTTTATTTACTTATTTTTAGTTTTATGTGTTATGAGTATTATGCCTGCATGTATGTAAGTGCACCCATGCTATGCAGTGCCCAAGAAGGATGGAAGAGGGTGTCAGATCCTCTAGGAACTAGAGTTATGGATAGTTATTAGCTGCCGTGTGGGCGCTGAGATTCAAGCCTGGGCCTGCAGTCAGTGGTCTTCACCACTAAGCTATCTCTCCAGCCCCAATTATGAGTTTGATAATGGCTATATAATACAGTAAAGGTCCCAAGACTTTCTTGACCTAGAGTACCTTGTCCACATAATCTCAAACCATGAGCTGTGAATGAACTTCTGATTCTTTTTTTAAACACAAATAAGTTAGCATCCTTGTTTAGAAAGTGCTTGTTCACTTTCTTTTGTATATGAAATCATGAGTACAAGACGGATATGCTCCTTCACACGGTGGCTAGGTTTGTTGGAACATAGGCTATGGCTTGGACAGTCTTCTAAGAGGTTAACAGAGTCAGTAAGTTCCTGGTGATATAAGGAGATTCATGATGGCTGAAATATGTGTCTTTTCTTTTTTTGTTGAGGTATATATCACATTTATTTATAAGCTGATGGCTTATTACAGAATTTCAGTAAATAATTGTCATTAGCATCCCCAGTATTGATCACCCCTTTTAGCAACAATCTCTACTTCCTCTTCAGAATTCCACCCTACTTAACTCTGTAGTGACATGACCCAAGTCACATGACATAGGTCAAGCCAGGTAGTGCATTTTCTTGGACGCATTGCTTGCTCAGACACATTAGGGACATATTCTGGTTATATAAAAATGAGTATTAATTTTAAGCACTTAGATGGAACCAGGTAAATATTTTTTGCTAATACTTTAAAAGTTAAGGGGATGTGAAGCCAGCTTTACTTAACAAATTATAATATGTCTACAGCCCTAATAGACATGGCACTGGAACCCACCATATGAACCCTGAAAAATGAAGCTAGCGCAAGAAAATCCATAGTTCATGGAGGATCCTAGTCCAGGGTGATTTGGCCATAGCTCTGAACCAGGATAATTCTAGACCTCTGGTTTTATTTATTCGGCATAATAATTTACCATGTTCCAGGATCACTCTGTGTGTGTGTGTGTGTGTGTGTGTGTGTGTGTGTGTGTGTGTATCTATGCTTCCCTGCTCTTGGAGATAAATTAACTCCGAAAACAAGCAAACTAAACCTATTTACAAATTAAATGGAGGTAAGCTCATCCACGCAGACAAATTTCACTCTGTCTGGTCATTCTTCCTTCTCTCAACAATGGTAGTCTAATTGCCTTTCACTTTGGATGAGTGGATGCAATTTTTAAGGTAATATTATTTGCTATTTTCATTTCAGTTTGTCTATTTTAGAATAGAAAATCCTTTCATAATATATACTTGTATGAGGAGAATATGTACAGGTTCTTGGAAATCTTTTTTCCAGAGTTTGATTTCTCAAGAGGAAATAAACAGGAGGGAAAGTTGGAATAACTCAGGATATTTCTGTAAATGACAGATAAATTTTTTAAATTTAATTAGTTAATTTAATTATCTAGTGTGTGTATGTGTCTGTGTATGAGTGATTTGTACACATGTCTCTAAGCGCACTTTGTACATGCAGCATCCACAAAGGTCAGAAGTGTGTAGTAGATCCTCTGGAACTAGAATCATAGGTGGTGGTGAGCTGCCATGCATGCTGGTAACTGAACCCAGGTTCTCTTCAAGAGCAGTCAGTGATCCTAACTGCTGAGCTATCTCTCAGTTCCCATGATGATAATTCTTAATTCTTAAATTTATGCCTAAGTGGAAAGGGATTAATTATTGCAGGAATTGCCAGCTTCAGCTCAGGCACCATAATTATTTAGAACTCAAAAACTTTCACAAAAAACAGCAGACTATTAATTTGCTTATTTCTTCTGCACTCAGAATTAGTGTATGAATTGAATTCTGATAAAAACAAAGAAAAACACAAACAAAAACAAAAAAACCAGTAAGTATTATCCAATCATATCCTGGGTAAGTGTAAAATATCCATGGATAATCGATATGTATTAGAAAGGACAGGATGTATCAGGCGATTTGCCTATGAAATTACTAATAAAGTCCTCACATGCCCTTGGTCAACTCCTGAAGTTGTAACATTTGGCATCACATCAATACCACCCTTTTTTTTTTTTATCACCAATTATGACATTCTCCTTAATTCTTCTCCCATTTCTGTTAAGTCAAGGAATAGACATGGTATGTCTGTAGTTTCCTCTAATTCCCAAAGTTCTTCTTAACATAATGTAAAAGAAACAAGACAAAACACAGTACCCTCTTCTCAAAGATAAGGCAACATGGTGCTTCAATCCACCCCAGGCTCTCTGGCCTGGGCTGTGTGGCACAAGCTTGCTGAACTTAGGGGAATGAAAACCAACCCTTCCAAAATCCTGCAAGTGTACTTACTGAAGAATCCATGGATCTGAAAAAAGTGCATTCTTTTGGAGATGAGGATCATACTGATGAGTTGAAATACATTTTTGCTATTGCTACGAAGGGGTAAGGCATTTTATACACACTTTTGTTAATTTATAAAATAATAAAATGATTCCTAAAAATACTGAAAATATAAGTTGAAAGAATGGTAATCTGGAAACTTTGTAGAATCTTCCAGCTCCTTGGTCCGTTTGTTCTATCCCCATGTAAATTTGTTTTGTTGTGAAGTATAGGTTCTCTGAGGTTCTTTTGTTGGTCTCCTCTCTCTCTCTCTCTCTCTCTCTCTCTCTCTCTCTCTGTATGTGTGTTATATCATGCATTTGTATGTGTGTGCAGGTACACATATATGGATGTTGGTTCAGAGGTCAAAGGTAAGTATCAGGTATCTTCTGTCACTTTCCACTTTAATTATTTTAGGCAGGGTCTCTTATTGAGCCTGAAACTCACTGGTTCAGCTATACCGCTTGCCAGCTATTCCCAGGAATCTCTGTGTCTACCTTCTTAGTGTTGAGATTACGGATATTTGCTACCATACCTAGCACGTACATGAGTGGTACAGATTGAACCCAGATTCTTATGTTAGGCAGTACTTTATCAATTGAGCCATCTCCCCAAACCTGTAAGGCTTGTATCTAGGAAAACTAAGCTGTGTGGATTGTGCATAATTTGTTATAGTTTCATTTTCTTATTGACACGAGAACTATCAAATTAATGATTATGACTGATAATGGATGCTTAATACAATATGTACACAAATACAGACAATCAATTGACCTTATATTTTCGGATTCTTAGGCATTTTTGAAGCGTCCCATAAAGCTAATCCACATTATGCATCCTTTTTTCCTCTGGTACTGAAAGTATTTACAGGTTTTGCATTTGAATCTTGTAACAAGTTTGTCAGAGAAGAGTGAGTTGGATTTCATAGTAATGCACCAAAAATATTTTTCCTGTTCTTCTGCTGGTCTATTTGCTCTTCTGTCAGTATATAGTTACCATTTATTTATTTATTTCAACAGACAATGAACATCTCTAGGGTAACAATAAGTCTTTTGAGCTCGCCATTTCTGAAACAGCATCCATTTCAGCATATGGCTCATGGTATGCACTGAATACTTCTTACTGATTGAATGTAAAAAGAATGCTAAGTTAGGAGTAAAAAATAAAGTAGTAAAAGTAGTAAGAAAAATCAGACAATAGTTTCAATACTAAATTACATGTGTTAAGAACTTCTTATGTCTCACGATCGATACTGCTTAAAATATATTCTCATGTTTCATGTGTGTTTACAGTGTATTATAATTAACTATTGTGGATGAAGAAGAGTAACAATTTTACGTAACTTGTTCATATTTCAATATTCTAAATGGCAATTAAGTGTACAGAACTCCATGTTCTAAATGACCAGGTCTATGAGTAGTTTACAATTATGTTAGTGTATATTATTCCAAGCTGTGTTTGGAAGAACTCAAAAGATCTTAATAGTACATGGAATGTTTCTGTACATAATTAATTTTCATATGAATTCATTAACTGAATGTTTTCTGTTGAGGAATATTGAAATCCCTGTACTATGTTTGTGTATAGTAAGCTATCAATATCATTCTCACTTCCCAAAAGTTCCTTCCTGGTCTTTTAGTTCTCTTCCTTTTATGACATGCTGCTGACCTCTGCTAAACACCTCACAGAATTTCTATCCCTTGTGAGATTCATTCATGTGTCTGTAAGACTGCATTTTCACAGAAACGGAATGCTGTCTGTTTTGTTGCCATTTGTCTCTTTCTGTCTATGTAATCCTACAATTTTGAATATTACAGCATAAGGATGAATGATTTAAGAATCTAAGTTGAGTTCTGCTCACATTCAAAGTGGGATTGCAGTTCAGTGAATGCATGGCGTTAATATGCTAGTGTTGCTGAATTTATATAACCATAAACCAACAGATTGGATAGGGAACAACAAGTATAGTATGTAATTCTTCAGTCAACACATTTGGCTTTTCTTATTTGCATATTGTTCATAGAATAATCAGCAATACCTCTGGAAAATGAGTTTCAGGGTGTTCCCCAGTAGGCAATATAAAAACCATGAGCTGTCTTGTCATATCACTTATTCTGAGAGACTTAGGATGCCCTAAGTAATTTCTTAATCTTGCAATTTCAGGGCTCAAGCAAACCCCCTTTGGGAAGCTCCTTAAACCTTTGAATTAGTGAGGTCTAATTGTAGTGGATTGGGGGGGTTATTAACTCTCTCTGTCTCTCTCTTTCTTATGTGAATTTTTCAGTAGAATAACTGATAGGAACCTGTTAAGCACTTGGTTAACTTCAGTTGCTGGGAATTGTGTATTTTTCTTTACTTTAATTTGACTTTACTCATTTTGGAGTTAGAGTTCATTGAAGAGGCAATGTCTGGGTCTCTAGTACAATGAGTTCTGTACACAATTTAGAGTCAGTCTCCATTTAAAAACTGGTGAGATTGTAATGAAATTCCAGTGTCCTCACACAAATAGGAGCAAGTCAACTCCAAAGAACCAGCAACAGTGTTCTTTCTAAACCCTCTCTGACTTAACTTCTTAGAGAACCAAGCCAGACACAGGGGAACAGGAGGAAAATTAGACAGTAGTCCACTGTTTGGGTTCTACTGTAGAACCCTGAGACCCTCTTCATTCACCTGCTACCTCCTAATCCCTCCAGACCCCCACTAATTGCTCTTTTAGCTTCTGTAAAATGCTTGGCTGCTGCTTTAGACATGCCTAGACATACCCTGGCATGCCCTGACCTCTGCCTGCTATTCCCCACCCCACTTCCAAGAAACTATAGATTAAGTAAGCCCGAACATAAAAACTGCCCTATAAGGTAAAAACAGAGACTCCTGGCCCCACAGGTAACAGTCAGCACATTCCACAGCCCTGAGAATAGCACCTACCAATAAGAAACTTCCAGGGCTGCATCTTATACATCCAATTGATTTAAAATTATGTTGGTGCATGCGGGCTTCTTGAACCAACCAAAATGTATCTTTGGTATGCCCCCTGCCCCGCTTTGTCTAAAACCTGTAAAAGGCTCCACTCTCCCTTACTCTGGGCTCTCAGCACGGATCCGTTGAGTTGGTGAGGTCTGAGAGGCCGAGCTTAACACCGAATAAACCATAAACCTTTGCTTTTGCATTTTGGTGTGTTGGGTCCTCTGTGGTCTTTTTGGGGTCCAGTGGATGGGGTATGGGGTACAACACTACATCATAAGCCATTACTCAATCAAATGAAAAAGGATTTATATTGACTCTGAAGTCTAAGACCTAGTCATGAAATTCATTTTGTTCACTGCACAAATATTTTCTTAGCTATTATATGAGAAAAATAGTCAAATGGGACAAAAACACAGAACATTTAGAAGTCACAAAGTGATGGTGGGGAAATATGCAAATAAAGCTTATAGTCACAGTCACATGTACACATACATGTTCCAGTAAAGTACTGTTTGCTATATTTCATCTTCTAAATCTGTGTATATTCTGCTCCTACTGAATGGAGCAACCTCTACAACCCAATTCCTTTTTTGCTGAGCAAGTATCTACCTGCCCTTTACAACTCTGTCTGCTTGTAACCTCTTCTATGAGGTCGTTCTGACTATATTTAGACAGGTCTAGTGCCTTGTTCCTATACTGCTAGTGTCAGGAACTCCCGAGCCTTACCCTGAATGGACTGTTACATCTGTTTCCTATGAATGCTACACCAGGCTCTAAAGCTCCATGGGCTTCTCCAAATGACTGTACCACTTCCTGGCACCTATAATTGCTGACACTAGACAGCCACAATTATGACTGATTCTTAGTGGGACTGAAGAGATGGCTCAGCAGTTAAGGATACTTGATGTTCTGGCAGGGGAAGGCTTCATTCCCAGCACCCATACGGCAAATCACAGTGTTCTGTAACTCCAGGGAGTCTGATACCCTCTTCTGGCTCAGAGGGCAACACACACATGCATATAGGGAAAACACTCATACACATAAAATAAGCAATTTTTTTTTCAAAGAAAACATATTCTTAGAAAGACTCACATTTTCTGCTGCATATAGATACTCTGACTTCTGCCAATTATTCATACTCAGTAAAATTGATCTGTAAGTCTAAAAATAGTAAATGATCTAATATATTATTTGACTAAAATTTCAAAATATTATCTATTTCATATAAATATATATGAATATACATATATAATTGTAGTTTTCTGTGGTTGCATTCTTGACTACATCTTTGTATTCTTAATTATAAACTGTTAATTATTTGCTGTAACTAGTCTCCATAGAAATTGTAAGCTGTTATGGACAGGGTCTAAAATTACTACTAACCTTTATTTCCCTCTTGACTAATATCATATTAAAGCTATAAAAGGACTTTTATGTAGTGACTTATTGACTAAACGTGGTGAAATAAGATCTACTCTTTTTCATCTATCTAACTACCCACCTATCATCTATTAATAAATCTACTTGTCAATCAATTATTTATCTGTAACTTCTTAAACATTGCTCTAGTTATCTGTTCAGTTAAAATAACAGGAAATCTTTCTTATTGTTTTTATTTAACAAAAGGAAATTGGTCTTGGTCAGGCTATGTGTCCCAACTTTCCAAATCTTAATCTGTTTCATTGAGATAAAATATGTATTTTTCACTAAAATTTGCCAAGTTAGTCCTTACAGGAAGAGTATTTCTTATTTGTGTAGTTTTTGTTTAAAAAAACCCACTAATAACATTGCTATTTTGTAATTACCAAGATATCTATGAACACTGAAACATGAAGGCTTTAATATTCTTCAAATTTGCGTCCCAGTTACAATAAATATTAGCTGGAAGTTCATACTCAGGCCTTCTAAGACAATTGCATGTGAGCAAGTCTGATCTTTATTTTGGCAAAGCTTATGAGGGATCAGTGTTCTGAGAAAAATGCAAGTAGATGCAGGTGCAGTCTTATAGACCATCTTAAGATAGTGAGAAAACAAATAACAAAGATTTTTAAATCATTTTATCACTTTAAATTATTATTTCTTGATATAATTGATGGAAATTACTTACATACATGTGAACCAAAACCCTAAGTATATGAAAAAAATGTAGGCTCTAAATAGCCAAGGTAGAAATCATGTGTCACATTCATAAACAATGTCACAAGGCTAGTCATACAGTTGTATAAAGCAGTGCTATTTTATGGTAATAATAAAGTATATAATTTCATGTATATCTTTATTGAGTTTGGGGGCATTTCATGTAATAGATCTTAATCAAATTTAGACTCCCTCCCCCATCTGAACCCCTCATAGCCCACCCCCAACTGGATTTCATGTATTCTGTTATATATGCTAAATCCTGTCTGGTTGAGCATTTGTATCCAAATGTCCCTCTGTGTAAATTCATCTACTGGAGTTTAGTCAGCCTATCTAGAGTCACTCTACTGAAGAAGATCTACTCTCCTTCAACACACAGTAATAGTTGCCAATAGTTCCTTAGTAAGTTTGGAGTCTGCTGCCCATGTCCCCAGTTCTGTGCTGGGTTTTTGCCTGATTGAGTCAGCATGGGTCTTGTGCATGCATTGTTAACTTCATATAAGCATTTTCCCAGAGGCCTAAAAGTCTCTGTTTCTTTAGGTTCATACACCAACCCTGGATCTTACAGTCTTTCTGCCATATAATCCTGCTATACCACTCCTTGGCATATACCCCAAATACTCATCCTATTGTAGAGGTACTTGCACATATATGTTTGTTACTGCTTTTTTTACAAGACTAAGAAATGCAACAATCTAAATGGCCCCAAATAGATGAATGGAAAATGAAGATGTGGTACAATTTATGCAATATAGTTTAACTCAGTAGTAAGGAAAGATCAGTTCATGAAATTTGCAGGTAAATGGATGGAACTAGAAACTGTTATACTGAGTAAAGTAACACAGACTCAGAGAAACAAGTGAAGCACGTGCTCCATCACTTGTAGATCTTAACACCAAACTCTTATATGTAAGTACATATTCTGATCTATCAGCCGGAGTCAGGAAAATGGAAAGATACCACGTGGGTAAAGAAAAAGAAAAGCTTGGGAGAGGGGGATTGAAGAAAACAGATGTTATCGAGGGGTAAACGGGTGAAATGGGGGTATTCAACTGGGAAGGGAGGAGGGACAGGCATATAAGGAAACTTGGGGATAAAAGGTAAGAAGGAACTCCAAGTATTATCAAGGCAAAAATGGAAAAACTGGGGGTACTTTAACTGGGGAACGAGGACAGAGGTTAGACAGGAAGTGAGGAAAGATAAATAAAGCTTAGGTGCTGTGAAAAGCCAGAGGGAAATATATTACTCAAAAGCCCCTGTTAAATTTCAGGCTTTAAAAAATGACTTTCTCAAATACACCAGTCTGATAAACCAGTATCTTTTCTGAGTTGTTGCAAGTTTTATTACCCAGCAGATTCTAAATATCATCGTATACATTATTTTTTTTTATATTCTTAAAATATTCTGTGAATGATAGATCTAAACAGAGTTACTAAGACTTTTATTATGAAAATAGTCTGGAGACAGCTTGCCTTACAAACCCAAGGTTCTTAACAGGCTTCATTTTGAAATTTTAATGCATTATCTTGCACTTCAAGATCATATTTCATAACTTCAACATTATTGGCACAATTCAAACATCACTAAATAAGTTCTAGCTCAAGAAGACAGAGTATTTCTCACCTGTGTATGTCAGACATGTTTCCCAAAGTTCTGTATTACTAATATGTTAGTTGAGTTTTATTAAGAATTTCCTGCTCATCAGGGAATGAGTTTGCTTTTTCCCATTACACCAAACTTCTCCCTTTCCACACCAGCACTGTATCCTTAAGGATCAGTTCCATTACCTGTATCACCTGTAGGCTGAAGTATAAAGAAATCTGTCTTCTCCACATATCCACACTCTAACCATTCATATGACCAGATCTGTGAGATAGAGCAGAAGCATTAGTGAATCTTTTATTCCCAGGTAGAAGGAACCTAAATTCCTGAATTTCATGTGGAATACCAGCTACTATTGAGAAGTGAAAGACTTGTGGCATGACACGTGAATAAGTAACACGTTCTCTTATGTTGGCACAGTATTTGGAATTCACATCTGAAAAGTATGTTATGCTTAACTAATACTCATTGGAGTTATTTACAAAGTAGACCTTTCCAGACTATAACGGAGAGGTCTTCTTGTGACTGTTTGCAATAACAAGGGTACCTGCTTAGTCCAACAGAAAAGTAGACAGAATACAATTTTGAATAGTAATTATTTGGCATTAAGGAATAGAACAGAGGTAGCTCATTTTTTGATAAACATGTTGGCTCCTAAGCCAACTTCTGTGAAGGGTGGTATAATCTTGACTCTGAGACCACCTATTACTATGGTCCAAACCCCTTGTAAGAGACTGTTTCATCTTTTATTTGCTGAAACAGTTATCCTCAGATGCAATCAACGGATCACGGAGAACAAGGTACAGACCTCCCTTTTTATATTAACCTTCACTTTCACAAATACATTATAAAAATCTACCCTGAATTTTCTAATGTAACACGATTTTTTCCCTTTCATTTAAACATTTTAGATCCTGGTCCAATTCTCATTCTCCAGCTGCAGGTTCTTGGATGTATGACTAAAGCTCTCAGGCAGTTGCAGTCACCTGTGAAATGAAAAAAGTTGATCCAATTGTCTCAATTGTCTTCTGGCAACAGGCAGACAAGGGTGCTTTTATGTGTTTATGTTTGTATGCACAGCATAGTTCCACCCCTTCCATTCATGCCACAGACATAAATGTCACCTACTGTTTAGAAAAGATAATTTCTGCTCTAGCTGGTCTTAGAAAATTGTGTAGTCCACTCATAGTTTTTGCTTCTTTTCTCTCTTATTTTAATTTTATCAGGAAACAGCTGTTAACCTTCCATAACATTGGAATGTACGTTTTCAACAGTGAAGAGCACATCAAAGTTAAGCTCAACACAATACACCTTGTCAGTATTTATGTGCGCCCTTACATCTATGTATCTGGTTTTTTGGAGATATATGCTCTTTCTTGACCTATAGTCAAACATTTTCTTTAAAAAAATGGAACATAGCACTCCAAGCTTATCTGTTATAATTCTTTAAAAGACAAAATTATGTTAACCTCAACCAGAAAACTAAATTAAGCGGAACACTCTGTTTTCCAAGCAACACAATATTTAAAGGCAATGCAATTGGGTTTTAGTTAGTAATACTTGGACTTGTTTATGCAGGTCTCTCCAGAAACATTTTGCATTCAAATGGCCTAAACCTCTACTGTTGAGTTCTTAGGAGAATAAAATGCTTAGTACTTACAGTATGGAAATGAATGTACAATTGTTTTCTAAGAATGAACAGTTTTGCATTACTGAGACCAGCTCAATTAAACCTTGCATTTCAGGGATATCTCCACTGAAACTGAAGTAGCAAACCAAGGTAAATCATTGTTGTAGGGTGAAGAAAGAACTTATGAGAGCTGCAATCAACATCCTTTCTGTGGGTTCTCAGCATAAGGAAAATGGTGTGAAAAAAGAGAGAAATAAACTTTTTTTTTTGAAAATTAAACATGCTGCAGTATTTGGTATCTTTACATGGGGCCTGAGTAAGATATTTAACATTCTACCTCAGTTATAACTCTGATAAAGTACCCAGACTTTTGTTTTGGGAAGTGTCAAAGACCTGCCAAACGTGTACAGTTTGTTTACACTGTATATATGGGGTTGTGCTTTGTTGAGTAGAATGTATAGACGGTAGAGGAAAGCACATGGTGTATTGGTAATTTCAGAGTAAATATCCGTGTTATGTTTTGATCATCTTCAATTCACTATCATCTCTTTGTTAATAAATGGAAATCCAAGGCCCAGCTACTCAAGAAGCTAACAGGAGATCAAGTGAGCTCAAGACTTTATGGCTTGAGCATCATCATAATACAGTCTCAAGAAAGAATAAGTAAAGGCAGAGAAAATACCATCATAGGACTTATCGTGATAATTTCATTGCTTCATTACACAGAAATTAACATTTTTGTTCTGGTTTAGGTCTACTGAATTTCTCAATTTTCATTAGAAATTTTAATGTACACAGGCTGCATGAGAAAATTAAGAGCTGCCTTTGAATCTCATCTCTAGAATTTACACTTTCTGGAATCTTCCCCATAGTACTGAAGCTGATTTTCACATTAGACATTTACAGTGTCCTAGATGCTATATTAATCACTGCTCTTACGTTATCTTACTCAACCAAAGCAGTCAGCACTACTTTTAAAGTGGAAGAATGAACCTTAGAGGTTTATTGACTGCAGTGGACTACCAAGTCAGTATAAAGGCAATAATCATCATCACAACAAGAATAATAATTGAGACTGTGGAAGGAGGGGGTATCAGATTACGGTTTTAGTTTCCTTCAGTGCTACTCTATCAAGGGGGATTGTATCTCCACACTTTTTGGCTAAGCCTTCCCTCTTCCATGGCTGTTCTAGATCCTTTACATTGCTTTTTTGTCTCTTACTGCCTTGCCCCTCATGTTTAATGGTTGGTTCTTAGAACAAGCATAAAAGCCAAATGAGGGCAGTTTTCTTACCTTACTCCTACTGCTGTGTTCACAAAATGTGTAACGGTACATGAAGAATAAGCTTTTAATAAATATAATTTTTAAGTAAAATGATTTGTATTTGTTATGGGAAAATCAGAGACCAGCAGCCAAAGTCAGGTGAGGAGAGGGAATTCATTTTACTCTAGCGGGCGGTTACCCACAGATCCTTCCATAAAGGAGCCCGTCCCTCCTCCAGTTTTAGGGGGTTTTATAGTCATGTGAGGAAGTACAAGTAAAAGACAGAACAGCACATAGGTGGTCATTAGGTAAAAGGTACATATGATAATTAAGCAAGGTCATGTATGGCCACTGGGGTTACAAAGACTTCCTTCCAGGTTGACCATAGGGAGCAATTTGGAGGAAGACTCCAGCTTATCTCCCTGATCTTATCTCTTGTCTGGGAGCTCTTCCTGCTCCAAAGTTCTTAATTACCAACACATTGCAAAGGCTTTCCACCTCCACAATACCCCCTCCTCTTTATTGACATAATCCCTTATTTTATTTAAGAGGAACTTTGACTATTACCTGGCATTTGAGGGCCTCTATTATTATAAATTTAGTGAGTTTATTATCCAAGATTTTAACAGGAAGGCTAATAAAACCAACACTACTGGTTCTGTTAGTGAGGCGGGACCCGGAGTTTTCTAGGTATTTTTCAGGAAGACTCATTTCCTTCGTTCAGGACTTTATTTTCTCTAGTAGCTGCCTTGTATTTTTCTAGCTCTGCAGGTTTTACATAAAAACAGTACAAATACCTCCTTTTTATGGTTCTAGCATCATCAGTCTTAGAGATAAGCTCACAGGCAGACCCAAAGAATTTTCCAGCTTTCAGTTGAGAAACTGGTCATTTTTCTTCTGGAGTCTTTACTTTAAAACTGTCTAATTTTTACCTTTTATTTTTATTGCTTTGAAGAGGTAACCCAATTTGCTCATGGGGAATTGGTATGCAGACCGCTCTGGCTTCTTCCATGCTGGACAGGGACGCAGGGTGTGGCAATTGGGGTACCCCTTCAGTGGGTCTACCTAAAAGACTCTCAACTTGCAAAAGTTTTAACTGTAGGGAGAAAAGAAAGTCCTTGACCAATGCCTGGGAGATACGAAGGAGAAGTAAAGAAGTAAAGACAAGAATAGTTAGCATTACAAGCTCTAGACTGGGAACTGGAAAAAATCAGAACAGGGAAAATTTTAAATGTCCAAATTAAAGTCCATTGAAATTTCTTGGTGAGGGCTTCCAAATGCATCCATCTATTGAGTTCCTCCTCTTTTTTCTTTTGGCTGCCAAGGCTAGACTCAAGAGGGATGAACTCAGGATTTATTTTCAGGCACTCTGATAGCTACTGGAGTAGCTAGAATCAGACTTCTAGACAGGAAGAGAAAAAAAATTTGGCTATCATTTTAGAACAATAGTAGCTGCAGGTGAGCACTACAGTATTGGAGACCAAGATTTGAAGTCTTACACCTGCGCAGCATTTTCTTGTTAAGAACAAAGTCATTACTGAGAAATAATTGTCTAAATAACATTTTACTTGGACTTAAGTCTAATGTCTGGGAAATGCAATCTTTTGGACTCTTAAAGAAATATACTGATCACTTCAATTTTTGGTTATACTTTCCTTTTGGGTGTTTAAGACCATGCATTTAGCCCAAATAAACCAATTTATTTTTACTTTAAGGTTGGTTGAGGATCTGGTCCTCGGGGGTCTCACGGGCTTGGTGTTGGAGGCCAAGCCTTAAGTGTACCCCTGCCCCAGTTTGAAACAACAAGGTGGCCTTGTAAAAACATGTTTTTCTTGCCATGATTTTTTTCTACATTTTACTTCCTTAGTTTGTGAACGTACCATTGCGCAGGACTGTATGGGAAATTCCCCAGCAGGGCCTTGCCCCCTTCCACTCCCCCCGCCTTCTCTCCGCCCTTTACCTTCCCCCACCCTCCACTTTACTATATTAACACTGTGTGATTGCTCAATAAAAGAGACTTGATCAGAATACTGTCTTGTCTCCATTTCTTCGTGCCCCCTGTCTATTCATTCCTCCAGGTTCAGTCTCGGTGCCCCACGCTGTTGCTCTGTGGGTCGGGGCACTTGGGAGGAGCCTCTGGCTCCTTAGTCCTTTTATTTCACCAGTTCTATCTACCTGAAGATAAGTCAAAAGGTCCTGCTCAACCCGGGCTTTGCTTGGAAGCATGGAGGAAATGTTTCCTTTCTGTTGACCCTCCTCTTTGTAGACTAGACACTGGTTTGAGTGCTTCTGTTGGGGTCTCCATGACCTCCCTGAACAAGAGGACAGGTGACTCATCACTATAGGACATATCAAGAGATTCCTATAGTCCCCTGGGACATTGTCAACCTTCCAGGGCAAGAAACAAAACTGTCCCTTAAACCCCTTTGTCCAAATTAGTATGGGCCTTTAAGTATAGCTATTAACCACCCAAGGTCAGTTGCACCAGCCTGGTACCTTTAATTACTGTGTAATATACAGATAAAGCTTTAACAAAACCCAAACGTTCTCAATAAATATCGACTGGAAGAGATTTACCATCACAGGTTGTTATATGCTGGAGTCCAAATAAAAATCACCAACACCACTTAATTGAAAGCAGCAAGGTAAAGTTTTATTACAGCCAAACAGGCTGTCTATATTGCAGTGAACACCAAGCAGCCAGCATATTTATAGGTTACAGTAAGCAAGGTTCAAACAGAACATCAGTGGACCAATCAGGTTTACACAACACAGCAAAATTCAAACATAGAAAACTTTGAATTTACCAATCAACTACCTGTTATTGCATGGGTGTGGGCTTGGGCAAGCGAAGCAGGTTTACAGAAGCTAGAGAAGCAGTTAGTCAAGTGCAGGTCTAGATTAGACCACCCTGTGGTATGTGGGCAGGCCATTTCTCGTAATTCAAAGTTGTTTCTCCCTTCTAGGTATCTTTCCATAAGTAGGATAAAAGGCACTTCTCCTGAAATGGCTGCTTTGGACAAAAATGGAGTAACTTAGGCTAGGTTAATCAGCTGAGATAGTTCAAGGTTAACTAGACACAGTCTAGGAAAGGGACCTTAAAACAAGAATTTCTTAAGTCTATCTCAAATGAAGGTTGTTCTATTACACACAGAAATAGTCTCCTTTCCTATCCAGTTTCCCATACCCTGATTTACAGATTTCAGAAGGAAGGGAGGCATCATATCACATACCTATAGATAGGAAATAACCTAATCAGAATTCAGACCAAGCTTCACCAGAACTGTTTTCTTCTAGATTGCATACACCTGGTTCAAGGACGTAGACCTAGTTTTTCTTGAGCCCAATCAGTCTTGTTATGGACAAAAGAAATTGACAAACATAACATTTGCATAATACAGAGAAACATAAAAGACATCTTTCAGTAGCCATAGGTAACTCAATTCTTGTTTGTATCCATTTAATCCAAATCTGTAACCTGGTATGCAGTACAAGCCAGGAACCAACTGAAAATCAACAACTCTGTATCTCCATAAACCTGTTCAGACCTTTAATAAGTTTGCTTAAAATGAATTTCATTATTCCTTCTATTCTGGAAATAGCCTGTTATTTTAATTTTTATATATAAATAGTTTACTACTATAGTACCTTTTAAATTCAGGAGACCATTTGTGATTAGGGCAGAATTACATATATTTGGCTGGGAAGAATGGCTGGATACTCAGGTGAGGGTCCAACGACCCTCCTTATCTCCCCTTTAATGAAGGACTATAACTGTCAGCAAGCCCAACTGTGATGACCTTTGGTAAGGAGGCCCAGCTGACATCATGGAAGTGGTAGTTCTTTGACTCAGAGAGTTCTGTACATGGATTAAGATAATGTAATGAGTTAACATTACCCATGTGCACTCTGTATTTGAGTTCCCAAGTAGACCTTATAGAAAACAAAAACCATTCAAATATTTTACTTTGTTTAGTTCAGAGATTGGTCTATCAAAGAAGGGTATAAACACAAGATAGAGAGAAGCAACTGGTTACAACCTCCAGCATAATCACTTAAGGAAAACTGTGCTATAACCCTGTTTAGACTTTAATAAACCCTTTTAATAACAAATTATAAACAAATTTACCAAGCAATTAATATTTTACCTCATATATAGAAAGATGAACAATTATCTTAAATATATTATTATACTGTATAAACTTTGAGATACACTTGCAAGCCTTGAAGCAGGTTTTAAACAACCAAGTCTCCTTTAAAGGTTTAGAAATGTTTTACGTAGACTTGGAAAATGTTTATTCTATATAAAACATACCTAGACACAGAGATAAATTGCACCCTGGAGCAGAAGCAATCGTTCCTTAAAAGTTAATTTATATTTTTAATAGGAACCATGTTGTAATTTAACAATTTTAGTTTACACTTACAAGTCAATTTTATATCTAGTAAATTATTATTTAATAACTGTTCCATTATTTTTAAATATAAGTCTATACATTCACAACAATCTCATTCAATAAATACTGTGGTTACACACAATGTCACGACAAACCAGTTTCAAAACCAAGACCAATTACCTTGATGAAATTCTGATCAGATGTATATAAAAGAAACTCTTAAAAGCCAGCAGTACTTTACATATACATCCATATACACATATCCATATATATACATATAGATATGCATAAATATGATAATCTCTCAACTCAAAAATGGCTGTGCTGAACAAAGCCATAAACACTGATGCTAGACATAAGGACTTAAATAGCATGTGCATTTTAAGATGATAAATATTTCTGACTGCTTTTAAACTCAACAAGTGATGGAAAACAGAATTATATATTTCATTTGCACCCAAAGCTAACCATAGCCAGAAGTTACAGTATGATTAAAACAAACTTATGCTTAAACAGTTTTAATTAAAGACAATTCCATGAAATGAGAGGATAAAGAATGGGATGGTGAGACGTATTTAGTCTTAATATGGCAATACAGAATCAATCTATTATTAAAGACCAGTTAAGACTGACAATACCAAAAGCATCAAGTAGAGTATAAGAAAATAGTTTATGAGTATGATTCAATTACAGCTGTCTACAGTTAACCCTTTCCCATAGTAGCATGCAGAAAGAACGAGATGGAAAATCACAAGAGCACAGCACACAGGGTCAGGAGCCAGCATGCCAAGTCTGCAGGGCTGGCAGTCTATGACAGCACAGCTCAGGCTTGGGGCGGTCCTTTGCTTCCTATGAGAAAAAGGGAGAAAGACGGCTAAGGAAACAAACCCAAAGTCATCTCACTGCCCAGTGTCTAAGAAGATACACTGTAGCGAGCAGTTATCAGCTAATTCTCAGAGATGTCTAGAGGTTGTTGAGTATATGAATAAAAGTTACAAGATAAACATAGTAATGTCTATTAAGTAGTTATTCTGAATACATTGTAGTTGTCCCATTTTGTCTCAGGCTGTTCTGGAGGCAAGAGACTGGCTCAGGCCATTCTGGGGATCAGTTCTTACAAGGTACCCCAGAAGAAGCCATGTGCTACTGCATCAAACTCAGGTGTCCTCTAGCCAGAGAAACAAAAGCACCACTGCCACATGGCCATCTCCAGGAGCCTGGGGGAGCTCTTCCAGATCTCTATTCAAGCCAAACTGGGATTCCTGGTTTCAACTGATGATGGGAGTTTTATCAATAGCTAGTATAAAGGCAGTTCAATGCAGACATAACATGAGAGTTAAAGGCAAGAGTCACTCCAAGAGAGAAAAGCACAGAGCCATATCTGAGCCAGCAGAGTTTCCAGGGATGAAATGCGCCCCACCCCAAACAGGCCATATCTGCCTGCATACAGAGCCATGCTGCAGCAAGCAGGGAACCAGGGACAAGGCCAAAAGGATAAGAGAGGAAGACCAGGCCGGAATTCATCTCCAGCTCTGAAGGTGAGTTAACATATTAAATTAAACCTATAGCCAACTGGAGTTTAAATTTTTCTCAAATCATTTTCAGGCCTTTAGAGGTCTGAAAGCAACACAAACCAGACTGAGAATGTGAAAACCAAAACCTTCAAAAGCAAGCAAACCAAAGAGATACTTTAAAACAAACACTATGAAAGCAAACCCAAACCAAAAGTTAAATAACAAATAAGGTCCTTAAACAACAGGTTCAGACTGGTTTATGTTTTTTTTCTCCTTTGAGATAGGGTCTTCCTGTAGCTCCAGCTATCCTGGAACTCACTATGCAGACCAGGCTGGCCTTGGACTCAGAGATCTGCCTGCCTTTGCCTTGCAAGTCCTGAGATTAAAGGCATGCCACCACACCCAGCTTCAGATATTACTTTGTACAAACAACTAGCACTTAAAAGTTTTGTGAAACACTTAATACATAGAGACATTGCCCAATAAATTTAAAGATATTTAAGGTACCAAACTTTATAAGGCCTTTGAATGTACTATCAAAATAGCCATATTTATAAATAATTATGAATGCCAAAATAAAACCAATAATTTTGTGCACTAAATGAATGAAAATAATAACTGAAGTAGCCAGTTTGTTTTGATGGAAACATATGAAGACAATAATCACAGACACACATGACAGAATTACTTGAGATCTCAGCACAGGAGACATAACATGACATCATTACATGAAATACCAAACAACACATGGGAAACAATTACAATAGACACACATGACATAATTCCACTAAAACTAGGTGCACCCAAAGCGTAAAAATCAAGGAGTTTGTTTAGGATGGTCCTTTGCATGTAAGCATTCATTTTTTAAGATCTAGATCAGAGGAGAATGCTTCCTCCATAACCTCCTCATAGCTGTGGGGCAGTTCTCCCTCTTCTTCTGGTAAGTATGAAGCTGGGTTTTAGGGTTCAGGTAACCTCCATCCAGACTCAGGGATTCTTACCAGCATGACCTGATACTAAGTCTCTCAACTTCATATTAAGTTTTAACTTGGAGGGTTTTATCTCAATGCCATAATTTCCTGCATAGCCTAGTTTAAAGTTGTCCAGCATCACTTGGAGGACAGTCTGGGTCTGACACTTGGACTTGCAGGAACCCATCTGAAATTTTATATGTGCCTGGGGTTTATGTAATGTGTGCATAGGAGGGGGTGGAGAGTGTTAGCCTCCTTCATTCAGATGCCTTCCTGGCCGGCCATGTCTTGGTGACTTAAGAGGCCTTACCTTAGGGCCACATGTATAATCTCCGTGCTCAGTCACCCGAAGGTGAGTGCCTGTTTAGGTTACATGACTTCAGCGGAACCGCAGGGTGAGGCCCAGTCAGATTCTGTGGCCTCACAGAGCTGTGGAACCATTACTTTCACTCTCACATTCACGCACAATCATTCAGAGTTTAAGACAGTCAGTCATTCCCTAGTTATTCCCACTAAATCCCTGTTCTGCCTAAAATGGCCTGGTTTGCTACCTGATTCTTCTTTTACCTTAAATGGGGCCAGCACCTCAGAATCACATCAAGGTTTAGTTGTGGTCCCCTTCATTCCTGACTGGAGGCCATTGCCATCTTGGAATCACATCAAGAATTGTATGCAGCCTCCTGCGGGGGATCGGCCTGAACTGGCTTTCACCTATCTAACCTGGGGTACATTACCTGGTCTGGACGTCCGTTCCAGGTCTCCATCTCGCTTCACCTGATGAGAGGCTCTGGTCTGGGGCTATGCAGCTCTCTCTAGCTTCCAGGAAGGAGACCCAGAGAGGAAATTCTTTGGGGGTGTGCACTTCTCTGTTCCAGGGGCCAAGGGGGCTGCAGGGTCCAGGAGCAGGAGCTTCTATTACCAATGAAGGTACAGCGACTTGTTCTTGCTGGGGCCTCCAGAAATGTTACCAGAGACCAGAAGCCAAAGTCAGGTGAGGAGAGGGATTTAATTCTACCCTAGCAGACTGACCCATGGATCCTTACATAAAGGATCCAGTACCCCTTCCAGTTTTAGGGGTTTTTATATTCATGTGAGGAAGTACAAGTAAAAGACAGAGCAGCACATAGGTGGCAACTAAGTAAAAGGTACATGTGATAATTAAGCAACGTAATGTATGGCCGCAGGGTTTACAAAGACTCCCTTCCAGGTCGACCATAGGGGGCAGGGTGAAGACTCCAGCTTATCTCCCCAGTCTTATCTCTTGACTAGGAGCTCTTCCTGTTCCAAAATTCTTAATTACCATCATATTGCAAAAGCTTTCCACCTCCACAATATATTCATTCTGAGTTTGCCAAATAAAAATAATTATCTGTCACTATCAAAAACGTGTTTTGATCATGAGAATTAGTAAGGCAGGATTATGAAAAGGAACAAGGAAACGTGGGGTGATGAAAATGTGGTATGGTTTCATAAATGTAGACTTAATAACTCATCAGGTACACTCTAAAAATCTGTCATTTATTGGTTATCAATACTGCACTTCAGCACCACTGCTGAAAATAAGGGCAGACAGTTTCATAGACCAAAGGATGCAATGACTAAATTACTCTGTTAATTTACTTTAGGCAAATATCACTCAATTTTCCTTGTTTTATGTTTTCTTTGTTTATCAAAGAAATAGGTCTTATACAATGGCACTTGAGAGTCAGTTGATTTAATCAGATAGCTTGTAGAACTGTGATTTGAATCCATGGTACTTGCTCTAAAGCTAATGACTATAGCTAATAAATGACAAAATACCTCACCTCTCAATTTTATTTTCTAAAAACATTTTTTTTTGTAAAAAAAAATGAAAGTTCAATGAAATTGCTCTTCATACTGGCTTCTGCCTGTGCCCTCAGTTGCTAAAAATCCATGTGCATTATTTCATGAGCATATTTATATGTAAATCTAAAAACAAAAAAGCAATGCTCCTTAGTAAAGTGTCAGGAACTTTTCAGATTTGTGTTTGCACTTGTTATTCTCTCCTGTGTTTACTATCAAGCTCACAGTTCATCACTGCTATTATTATTCATCATTATAATTATAACTAAGTAGGTGAGATCATCTCAAACTGAATAATGTTAAAGCCACTCCTGTGTGATTTGAGACAATGGAGGAAGCACTGGAGATGGTTTCCATTACAAGTGGAATTCCACACACGAACAACCACAGTTAGCCATGTGCGGAAGCCAACAGAGTTCCTAATGTTGAGCTTATCAAGCTATGAAAGGATGATGAGGGAGATTTTGCTTCTCAAAGTGTGCTTAAACTTCATTAAAGAGGCCAGGGAATCAAAACAACATTTTTTTTTATGTTCTCCATATCTATAAGCTTTATAGAAATGATTTAACCACATAGTCCAGTCTGGCCTCTGTGACTCCATAATCCTTCTGACTCGGTTTCTGAGTACTGGAATTATGGGTTCACAGGTCTGTTGCCTTGTGCCTCATCCTATGTTCTCCCAATATAATGCTGATATGTCTGTTGAAAACCACCTTTGCAAGTAAAATCATCCAGGATTGAAATAAATAATAATTGATACTTTTATTTTGTGTTGAATGCACAATTATTTCATATTCAGTAACAGGTTGTAAGAATGAAAAATTGGTCAATCTGTGCTGTCTATAAAGATCCCCAAAGTGAGCATTGTGGGTTGTTAACCTCTAAGAGAGAATATTAAGCCAGAAAAACCTGGATTGTTTATTTATCAAAAAGTGTCATTTTTACATAAGTAATGCAATTAATACTTGAATGCTATTTGGATTACCAAGGTCTTAGCAGCAAATTTATGGTTATACCAATTTCTCGCTATTGATGCAGCATATAAATAAATGTTTTGGCATGATAGAATAGAAGAATAAATAAAATCATTAAACATTATAATGGATAGTCTTACCCCATAAGATCACTGATGTTGGGAAAAAAAATGAAATACCTTGATGAATGCTGTAAGAACTCTGCATTTTGATAGAAAACTCTGTTTAAAATGTTGATTTAGATTTACTTGCTAAGCTTGCCTGTTCTGCCTGATTTGTATCTACCACACATGGATGATTAACCTAGTTGAAATGCTAAGAATTGAAGTGCTGTAAACCTCCTTCCTGGACCCTGGACCCTGGACCCCAGACTCAGTTGATTTACAATGTGTCCTGTAGGCCTGTTTGCACATACCAGATAACCGATAAGGAACAAAGAGAAGGAAGTTGCACCAGGCTTACACCAGATCTAGCCTTCCTGGAAAAGATGTTTAACCGAAACTATAGCTTTTAGAAGATGTTTGATCAAAGTGTCTGCTGAGGAATGCTTTTTGTGTAATGACTATGTGGGCCTATATAATCTGTATCTGAAACTGAATGGGGGTCGATCGTTCTGACCAGACTTGCATGTCTTGGGAAACCGGTCGACCCCAGCCGGCTGGAAAGTAAAGACTCTGCTTGATTTTTACATCTCCAATCCCGTGTATTTGTTATCTGGAGGGGACCCATCGAGTCACGGACCCTAACAACTGAATAGGTAAGACATTCTGTTAAAAAGTAGAAACAAGATAAAACCTTAAAGTCAAAATGAAATTGATCCCTAAACACCCACTTACAGTCCCCTAAAACCCATGTGCTCTTATAAACATTCACACATATAACAGCTATGTCTCAGGGATTAGATTTTTGGCTTGGTTCAAAAAGCTCTCTTTGGTAAGCAGATATGATACACATTTAATTTCTATGAAAGAGACACCATACTGACTTGTACTCTCTTTCCTTTATTCACCTGAAAATATATCTTCTAAAGTATGGTTGCGCTTTTGTGTATTCTAAATTCCTTTACCATTCTTCTTTATTTGTATAAACTAGCAAGTAGGTAGCCAGATGGTAGATAGATAGATAGATGATAGATAGGTAGGTAGGTAGGTAGGTAGATAGATAGATAGATAGATAGATGATAGATAGATAGATAGATAGATAGATAGATAGATGATAGATTGATTGAGATAGATAATAGATAAGATATTGATTCGATGGTGATTATTTTAAAACATTTTGCTATAAACTAATGCATGCTATGCTGCATATAAAATAATGTATAGTTTTGTACAACACCAACTTCTTGTAGGAAAGAAGTGCAGAGTGCATATGGGTCATAACTGATGGGACCACGGTTTATACCTTTAGTATCAGCCACCTCCCTCACCAGAAATAAAAGGTGATGTTATTCCCAGGTGATATTATTGGGAAGCGAAACATTTAGGTGGAGCCTAGTAAGCATTGTTTTGGTCATTGAACACATGCCTTTAAAATGGATCATGGAACTTAGTCAACTTTCTCTCTTGTTTGATTTCTAGCTCTGAGATGAGTGATCTTTTTCTTTTCTTTTTTCTTTTTTTCTTTTGTCTGTGTTGCTATTGTTTTAGTTTTTGATAAAGGTCTTACTTTGTAATGCCAGCTAGCCTGGAACTAACTATGTAGCCCAGGTCTCCCTTGAATTATGCTCTTCTCTTCCCTCAACCTCCTGAGTGAGGGAATGATAGTTGTAAGCACCATGCCTGCCTTGAGGTGAATATTTTTCAACTATGACATGTTCCCACTATGATATGCTGCCTTTCCAGGGAATCAAACCAATAGAGTCAACTGACAAGGGACTATATCCTCTGAAACTGTAAGGCAAAATACAACTTTTCTCTTTTAACGTGATTGTATTAGGTATTTTATTATAGTGCTAGATGGCATACTAACACAAAACATTTGTCCCAAGAAATAGGGTATTGCTGTACCTGACAATGTAGAAGAAAGCTTTGAATTAGTCAATAGGTGATATGCTCCTTTATATCACAGTGAAATATCAAGTCAAGAAACCACACAGGTTCCAGCCTGGATAGTGTTGGTGTCAGCAAAGAAAATTTACTTGAGAATCTGGAACAAAATGGAGCAGAGCAGAAAATTTTGAAACATTTGTTACTTGGCCCAAAATGGAAGATTAGCCAAGGGAGGGCTCAGGCAGACGCAGTTGGTTGTTAGTGCCCATAAAAAACAAGCCAAGTACTTTCATAGGAACAATAGGAAAGATGAATCAAGTTCATCTCAGAAATTGGCAACACTATATCCAGAACAAACTTGGAGATACACATTTGTTTCAAAGACTTTCCAAGGAAGACTATTTTCATATAAAATGTCCTGTGCACTCCTGCTCACCTAAGGAATCATTTTCCAGGGACCTGCTTTCACTTTTCAGCTGAGATGGCACTCAGAAGGCATTCAAGTTTGACATGAAGTTAGAAATTTGAGATGAGATTAGGCTGGAGTGAGGCAGACCTTGGTGCCATTCATGTCTTGCTGGCTTTGCTCATAAGCAGAATGCAAGATCCCAAGAAGGTCTGGAGTATAGGGAGCAAACAGTGTTGCACAGTTAAGCCCCTACCAGCTTTCCTGACAGGGTAATGCAGCTCCAGTGTGAGGCTGAAGCTGTAGAGAAGACCTAGCAGCTAGAGATGTCAGGATCATTCAACTCCTGAACAGGACAGCTGGAGGCAGCACACAAACCCTGTTCAAAACAATAGTCATATGAACCATTGCCTTGCTGGAGTGGGTATCCTGTCCCCATGCCCTGGATTCTTGACATAGAGGTTTAGGATCAGCCAATTGCCTTGATGAGTTTGAGGCTCTGTTTGTACCTATTCCACATTACTGTTTCCATATTACTGTGTGCTGGAATATGAGTGTTTACCCTGTGCCCTTTCTAGCATTACATCTTAGAAGTATGTCATATTGTTTTTTTACTTTTACAGTAGCTTACAGTTGAGCTTGCTCTGAGCCATAGTGGAAACTTTGGACTTAGACTTTTGAATAATGGAACAACTAAGAACTTGAAAATTCTTGGCGATAAACAGAATGCGTTTTGCCCTGGGACATGGACATAAAACTTCAAGGACTAGTGACAGAATGTTATAATTTGGATCCTTAATGGCCCCCAAATTCCAAAGCATTAAATGTTGGGTACCTTTACAGAGGTGGAACACTCCTAAATATGAATCAGCCTTTCTGTATCAATATAAGCCAAGAGTATACTAGTGGACATTAGTAAGGTACTTTAAAGAGCACACATTTGACTAGCTAATAATTACAGAAGTAAGCTGTCTTTCCTACTATTTAGAATCATAGGACTGAGGGTCAGATCACGTGTGTTCAGTTCAGAAGATGTATTTTCTATATTTGTGACTTGGAAGTAATATTTCCTCATCTTAGTTTCTCTGTAAATAACTCGAACTTTCCCACCTCATAGGACTTTTGAGGAAAGTGAATGATTTTCTAAAAGTAAAACCCTTAGAAGCCAAAGAAAAATCTTAGCTCTTCTATAGTCATCAAGTATTAGAGGGTCTAGGACGCATCAAAGATGCACATCCTTTGCTTCTTAGCAGTGCATTGTTTCCTTTTTAGGATTCCTTTGGATGAGAGAGATACTACTCTCAGGTATCTCGAGGAGCTACTGGAGGACTTTTTCATTAGCCCTTTATTATTGCTGGCTCAACAAAATTAGGACCTGTAGCAGAAACTCCCTGAGTGAAGATGATAAATGGAATTAGGAACATGGGGAATAGCCAGCAAGATAGGGTGGTTGGAATCCCTGCTTCTAGGTGCTCCCAGATCAGGGCATGTGGATCTATTTCCAAACAGAAAACACGTACTGCTTCTTCTGTCCCAACTCTATGCTCATTCATTTTTCTTCCTTTTATCTTTGTGTGTCTCTTATTCTGCCAACAAAATCCTGTTAAGATAAACACAGTCAGATTTGATTTCTTTACTGTTTAAAGGGCTCCAACAGATACGATGATCATTATTAAAAACGAAGCCTTGGGAAAATTATATACTATTTCCTAATTCATTCAGCTATAGTATTTATGCACTCTCATTAAATAAAAAAAAGTAGCATTTAAATGGGTGGAATCTTAGTTTGGCATTTAAAGAAGCCTGCTTTAAAATAATTAATATCTGTTTTAGATATCTCTCCAGGAAGTTACTTTTAACTCAGACTCTAATTCCATTGCAGGTTTTACTGATTGTGTTTTATTGAATACTCCTATAGGATCTTATACAATATCACCATGATATAAATAGTTTTTCTCTAAGATTTCTTATCAATGTAACTGACTGCTCAGAAATTATGTATTGAAAATTCTCAATGAAAATTCTGCTTGTTGCACTCTGATATTATTCAGCATTTGACTGAAATTGAGCTTCATTAGTAGTTTTAATGTTTTTTCTATATCTTTATCTGTCGTTTTCAGAAGCCTGTCCATGATAGCCTAGTTACTGACTGGCTTTCTATGTACTTTGAGGTAAGAGTCTCATTAATTTGCCAAGGAGCCATATTGATTTTTATTTCCCGATAGTGGGTGTTGCTTCCAAAGCTATTATCTTTTTTCTCAGGGGGGTACACTTCTATTAAACTAAAATTAAAAAATCTATTGTCTCACTTCCAAAATAAGCTCCAATGACTGAATTCCTTTGCTGTGAAAATAGAAGGAAAGAAAAAGAGAAAAAGAAAAGACGTCAAATTGGATTAATAACACCTGCTTTTAAGTTAGCACGATTCAAAGCCAAGTGTTCTTGAGCTTGGAGTTATTCAGTGGACATTTTTAATTTTGCACAGAAGTAAATTATTGTTAATTTAGAACTGGCTTCATCTTGTTTTGAAAAGCCTTCCAGGTGAATTTGCTGTTGCTGCAGCAGGAACAACTAGCTAGTGACACTCCAGGTAATGATACATGGACGTGCCTGTTGTGAATCCCCATAGAAGGGAAGTCAGAGGACTCTAAAAGTTAATAACTTGCAGAATTCTTCTGAGCCTCCAGGTTATCATATGTAAAGTGGATAATAAAGTCCTTAGAGGACATTTTCGAGGACTAAGTGAGACATACGTAAAGCATCGGAAATTGAAATGGCCCGAGAGTGCCTGATATAGCCCTTTGCCTAGTATAGGGGCTGAGACCTCAGCAGACTGCCTGAGAGTTCCTGGATCTAGCCTCTTCATGGTGGTGAGCCTCCCCTAACCCTATAGTACCCAACTCCTAACTTGGATTACATAAGGACCCGCCAACATCCCCAGCGATAGGCCTCTCTGCCCTACAGTAGAGTAGGGGCTGAGACCTTAGCAGACTGCCTGAGAGTGCCAAAAATGGGACTCCCCTTAGCAAACTTCCCAAATTGTGCTGTGATACCCACTAGTAGGGATCCAAACATTAGAAGGAAACCTGAGTGTGCCTGACTGGACGCTGACTTGGACCTCTGTGGGAGCTCCTGAGTAGCTGATCTGAGGTCATTACTGCCCTCTAAAATTAAATCTGAGAGAACCTGAAACCTAGACCAACCAGCTTTACACACACAATAAGAAAACAATCAAGGCTCACCAATAATACAAACAGAAGCAAACTTCAACTCAACAAAAGACAGCTTGAGTTTATACCAGCATCACAAACAACAAAAGAATTTCACATGCCAAAATCATAGTGGAAAAATAGTAATGTGGAAAACAAAAGCAATGTGTTCCCAGAAAACTCCACCAGCCTTGTAGAGAGTTCTGCAATGAGACCCCCTGGAGATAACCCAGGACACAGAATTTAGAAGAAGAATCATGAACATGATCAAGGAATTGAGTGAATTGAAAGAACACATGAACAAATCAAAGAACTAAAAGAAGATAGGGATAATGTTCTGACTGAATTAATGAAAGAGATTGAAGAAAACTCAGGCTGAAATGAAGAAGGAAGTAAAAAAATCTCAATAAGCCAATTTGAAAAAAAAACAGGAGAAAGCCTCACCACTAGAGTGAATGAAATGGGAAACAGACTATCAACACTAGAGGATAAAGTTGAAGAATTGGACCACTCAAGCAAAGATTATGAAAAATTAAAAAAAAACACAGAAATGGAATATGGAGAAAATGTCGGACACAATATAAAGACCAAATCTATGTATCATAGACATAGATAGAGGAAAAGAATTAGAAGAGAAATTCTAATTTCTAATGAGACCCCCTGGAGATAAATTCTCTTTAGAAGAGAATTTCCCCAAATTAAGGAAATACATCCCCATACAAATACAAGAAACTCATAGAATACCAAATAGACAGGACCAGAAAAGAATCTTTCCATGGTATATCATAGTAAAAACACTAAATATACAGAACAAAGAGAGAATACTGAAAGCTGTAAAAAAACAACTCACATACAAAGGAAAACCCATCAGAATTACAGCTGACAGACCAACGGAAACTATGAAAGCCAGAAGAGCATGGATCACAGTATCTTCAATTCTAAATGACCATAGATGTCAACCCAGAATACTTTACCCAGCAAAAATGTCTATTGTAGTTGAAGGGGAAAAAAAATCTTCCATGACATGAATAGCTTGAAAGAATACATGTCCACAAAACCAGGACTTCAAAGAAAATTTGAAGCAAAACAAAGAATGGAGAAAGGAACAACTATACCTCAGGGGCAACAGAAAGAAATTAAATGAAGGTAAAATTGTGGAAACACAAAATTAGATGAAGAATGCAAACAGTAATCAAAATCATGGCAACCAATACACATCTTTCAATAATAACTTTAAATATCAATGGACTGAACTCCCCAGTCAAAAGACACAGGCTAGTTGAATGGATGAAAAACAAAATTCATCTTTTTATTCTCAGCAAGAAACCATCTCACCTTCAAGGACAGGCATTATCTTAAGCAAAAAAGATGGGAAAGAATATTTCAAACAAATGGCACTAAGAAACAAGCAGGGGTTGCAATTCTAATATCTGATAAAATAGACTCCAAACTAAAACTGATCAGAAGAGATAAAGAGGTTCACTTCATTTTGATCTAAGGAACAATTAACCAAGAAGATATTACAATCATGAACATATAGCACCAAACTCTGGTGCACCCAAATTATGAAAAACAACACTGCAGGACTTTAAGACACAGATTAACCCCAACTCAGTAACAGTATGGGCCTTTAATACCCCACTGTCTCCATTAGACAGGTCTACCGGACAAGGAATGAACAGAGAGACATCCAAATTAAATGATACCATGCATCATATGGACCTAATAGACGTTTTTGGAATATTCCACACAAGCACCAAAGCATACACTTTCTATTCAGCACCTCATAGAACACTCTCAAAAACTGACCACATACTGGAGCACAAAAAATCCCTCAACAAATAAAAAAAATTGAAATAATTCCATTCATTCTATCAGACAATGCCATAAAGCTTAAAATTAACACCAGAAGATGTCCTAGTAACTACATGAACTCATGGAAATTGAACAACATACTCCTGAATGATGAGTGGGTCAAAGAAAAAATTAAGAAAGAAATAAAAGTATTCCTGGAATTAAATGCATAGGACAATAGAACAGAACAAAACTCTGGGACACTTTAAAAGCAGTCCTAGGAGGGAAGTTTATAGCTCTAAGTACCTACATTAAAAATTCAGGAAGAGCACAAATAAATGACTTAACATTATAACTCAAGACTCTAGAAAGGCAAGAACAAATGTAACCCAAACCTAGCACATAAGAAGAAATAGCAAAATCACAACAGAAATTAATGAAATAGAAATAAAGACTACATAACAAGAAACAGTGCCAGACAGGAGAAACCTTCTTTTGAATTGGTGGCAATGGTAGTCTAAGAGACTCCCCAAATTATGCAGGCTATTATCACAGCCCTTGATTGCCTCCCAGAACTTGAAGGTAAGACCCTATTGTTGAAGACAGGACATACTTTGGACTCAGAATTTGGAGCAATGGAGTTGGAACTGACCTGGAAGCCACCTCCCCAAAGGCTAGAGCTCATAATTTTGGGGAGTACTTATATGTAAGGGAGAACATCAATCCTTGCTTCCAACTCTAGCTTCAAGACCCAAAAGCCACATCAATTACCAGCACAGCAAATGACTTTGGTGCAGTAGTGGCTTTTTTATCTTGGGAGTAATGAACAGCTACCTAATTAAACTTAAACCCACTCAATGGGAGGAAACTAATGTGGTACTGTAAACCTAGCCAGATCTGGAGAGCTCATAGATCTTAGGGAAAGTACCAGGCCTCTCATATCCCTAGACTAATGTAATTTCTTACTATGTGAAAAATATGGATCCTTAAATTTACAGATAAGTATCCCAGTTACCACCCATCAAAGTAGGTTCTTTTTCAACAAACAAATTATTACGGAGTTACACTACTGGTCACACACACAGATTCTCTGTGACTTGCCCAAGCCTAAGTGGCACATTTAGGATGCAACCTCTATGCCTAAGACTCATGGAACAAAGAACAAGGGATAAAGAGAATCTGTTCTTTCAATGTGTCTTTGAATGTATCTTTCAATTCTCATCAATGGAATTCCCTCATGCAACAGAGGGCCAGAAACACAAAGGGGCACAAATGGCTGAAAAGCAGAGACTAAGAGTTGGCAGAGTGTGGGTCCTCGGTCAGAACTCCTGTATTGAGGTCCACCCACCCAGTGCTTAGGGACCATTGCAGAAGAGGGGGTGGAAAGATAGTAAGAGCCATGGAGGAGGTGCATGACTGTATGGAAATAGTCCTACATGCACTTGGGACTCTTCTCATACAAATCTACAACAATGGTGTCAGCATGCATAAGAGTCATGCAAACTTAGACAGACAAAAACCCAGTACAGAACTGTAGAAATGAACAGTAAAACCCAATCTTATTCAAAGAATTATTGGCAACTGATTACTATTGGGTTAGAAAGAGCTGGTCTTGAAGGGAGAGACTCTAGATAGACTGACTAAACCCCTGTGGATGAACTTGCACTAAGGAACATTTCAGGACACTAACTTTACATAATAGGCCTTGATACAAATGGCAGAATGTATGAACTCCATTGGGGGGTGTTATGGGAGGGTGCCAAAGGTCAGGGGGAAGGGGGCATAAAGATAATTTTATGTATAAAATACACAAAAGTTCAATAAATTAAAAAAAATTATATTGGGCTCAGAGATATTCTAGCAGATATTTTCCCCACACATTCTCACTCTCAAGTTAAAAAAAAAAGTAGAGATTTACTATAAACATATCAACGATATTAAACATAGATCCTCAGGGCTGGAGTGGTGGGTCAGCAGTTAAGAGTGCTGGCTGCTCTTGCAGAGGACCAGGTTGGATTCCCAACATCCACACCCACATGGAGCCTAACAACTGTCTGTACCTCCAGTTTCAGGAGAATCTGATACCCTCTTTTGACCTCCAAGGGCATTGAATGAGACAGGTCACCTAAAAACATGCAGACAATGCACTCATATACCTAAAATAAAAATAATAAATTATTAAAAAATAAAAATAAAAACAGATCCTCTAACAGTCCTAAATTTTTAAGGCTTTTACAAAGGAAGTATTTTCAAACTTTAAAATTTTTAAGGATGCTTCATTTTAGCCTCTTTTGGAAATAAAATATAATCTTAGTCTTCTGAAGGAAAAACAGAAAACAAAAAACCAAAAATAGAGTAGAGTCAAGGATAGAAGAATGGACTTGGACTTGGACTGACAAGCCAAGCACATGACTAATTTTGTCTTTGGAGAAAAGAATAATGTTTGTACTTTTGTGAACAGTCAGATACAAAGAATTATTTTCTTTGCAAATAACTCACACTTTAGTTGTAAAGAAGACCCAAGTTTGCAAATTCCTATTTGCTTTTGTACCAAAGTTGGATCTAGGAATGTGCTGGATAGCTTTAGCGTCAAATTGACACACCTGGGTTGAAGGCACCTCAACTGGGGAATTGCCTCCACTGGACTGGCCTGTGGCCATGTCTGTGGAGGAATTTTCCTGATTGTTGAGTGACGTGGTGCGAGGGCCTGAGGCCAAGGACAGGGCAAGGTGGTGCCTAGAGGAAACAGCTGGGGCATGACCAGACTTGTTTGGTGCCTAGAGGAAATGGCCAGGGACATGACCAGACTTGTTTTGAAGAATCGCTGATTGGCTCCTGCCATTTCCATGCATCTTGGCAGCGCGTGATCACTTCGTGAACGCTATGCTGCACTACGGAGAGGAGACTGCATGCTCAAGTTGACCTTTAACATGATTAGACACTTGGTTGGGGAGGGGATTTTCCTTCGCGGTTTTTGCCTTCATAAGCCCTGTAACACCTGCAATAAACGAGTTCCTGCTTGACTGTCTCCCTGTTGCATCTGATTATCTCCTGGGGAGGCTGCGGGTAATGGGCAGACAGCTCATCTCCCTTTCCCCAACGTGGGAGGGCCCAGCCCATTGTGGGTAGTGCCACCCCTGGGCAGTTTGTTTTGTGCTGTATAAGAAAGCATGTTGAGCTTGGGCCAATGAAGAGAGCCAGTAAGCAGCATTCCACCATTTCCTGTGCTCCAGCCCCTGCCTCCAGGTTCCTGCCCTGAGTTCCTACCTTGGGCTCCCTGATGAACTATGACCCAGGAGATATAAAACAAATAAACTCTTTTCTCCCCAAGTTGGTAGTGATCAGAGTGTTTTTCTCCCAGCAATGGAGAATCAAAGTAGGAAAAGGAATTATGACTTCAGTTATGTGGTACATGGGATTCCTCATGTTTTCACAGTTGTTTTAACCCAAAGACCCAAATAAAGTGAGAATGAAACCTCATGTTCCAAAGGAATTATAGAGACAGTCTCAAATATGCAACAGAGAGATGAGAGTAAGAGGTATGAAGATCCTGAGATAATGGTCCTGTGGCCAGACAGAATCTGAGGAATGAATTCTCTCAAAATGAAAGATGAGAAAGGTGACATATTTAGAAAGACCTTGTTTGCTTTGAAAATGGAATGGGAGGAATCTATCATCTTGGCAACATTAGGATGCAGTAAGGAGGTATGCATCTGTAAGTTAACACACCCATTCATCTTCTTTGTAAAAAGGGGCACCTAACTAGCAGTTAGGTGTGTTGAAGAAGAAACCTGTGTCTAAAGCTGCTTCCTTCCATCTGACTATTGCTTTATTTTCTTCCATTTTCTTTTCATAATAATTTTTTTTCCTTTTAGGGAACTAGCCTTATAATATTAATGAAATAAAAAAGACATAATACATGGGATAGCTTTTAGCCTAGTTTTTGTACACGGTATAATACCAAGGTGCAAGGGCTACCATGTTCACTTCTACTATGACATGTTATAGAACTTATGATATTTAACCTTTATATTTGAATTTGAATGAAATATTTTTCATCACAGGAGGAAACAGAGGCCCTAGAACTTAGAGACTTTGCCCCAGGTGACCCAGAAGTGTTTCATCTTGTAGGCAATCACAGCATTCTGACATTCAAGCCCTTGAACCATCACTGACTTTCTTTTCCCCATGATCTTGCAAGTATTCTACCTGTATCTCCCATTTAAATTTGTAATCACTTTCATTGTATCTATTATACTCAGGTATGTAAAACTACTATCAATGCTGCCTCCCACATGCCTCTTCATGTCCTTCTCTTCCAGAAACCTCTCCTCTCTCTAAAGATATAACATAGACTGTAACATATTTATATTATGATTTCCCCTATGACACAACCAGAATGCAGGTGCAAGACAGCTGCTAATGTACAATAGCATAGGTCACATTTGCTATACTATAATTCAAGTTAGGGCTTAAATTTAGTACATCTTTTTTATTTTTAGTACCTAAAATATTTAAATGAGTAAGGAAATACCCATGTTTAATGAGAAAATTACTCTAGTTAATTGTAAATGATATTAATTTATTCCAAGATTTTCTAATGAAGGCATTTTAAAAGTCCTTTTTAAAAAGTATCTTCAGCTCGTTAAGCTTTCCTTGCAGAATTTTGATCAAGCTAACTCAGTTTCAGACTTGGATTCCACAACTTACACGAGGCTGTCTTTTGATAGAGAAAGCTTCCAGAATGATTAGGTATATTTGGGGGAGAATTCAAAGTCCAAGTCATGTATCTTGCCAAAGAACCACGGTAAAAATATATGCAATCACATTATTTGTGTGTGTGTGTGTGTGTGTGTGTGTGTGTGTGTGTGTGTGTGTGTACTTGAGAGAGACAGACAGAGGCAGAGACAGAGAAAAAGAAGTAATAAATAGACATAGACAGATACAGAGAGAATTTTCTTCTTTTAATATTTTATTTTTTTAATTTATGTGTATGAGTGTATTGCCTGCCTGTATGTAGTGCATCTGTGTCGTTCAATGTAATGTCTTCATTGGTCAGAATACGACATTGGAACTGGAGTTATGGACTCTCGTTAGTCACCATGTGGATGCTGAGAACCAATCCTGGGTCCTCTGCAAGAGCTGCCAGCCCCAGAGAGAGGAATTTTCTTTAACTAAGTATATTCAGGTCAACTCTCAGTAGCATTTCTTTAGTACAGGCTTCATAATTGACACTCTGCTTAATACTGTTTGAGATGCAGACAAATTTATAACATAATCCATTCAATATAAATTTTCAGTAAAAATGATAAACAGGCAGACATGGTGACCGTTTGTAACCTCAGCCTTTTGGATGTGGAAACAGGAGTATCCTGAGTTTGAAGTCATCCTTGGCTAAATACCCTGCCTGTGACCAATTTGTACCCCATGATAACCTATCTTAAAGAAACAACAACAACAAAATAAATTGATAATAATAAGATCAGATAAACTTAAATTATATAAAATCTTAAAATCTTTCTAACTTTCAAACTAATTCTATAGCATTTAACACAATTAATTTCTGAACAATTGTAGTTAATAACATCTGCACGTGCTCAGAGAAGGAGGCACTTTTGAGCATGGGTTTTGTGCAGATCAATGACTTTGCCCTCTTCAGTGGCCTAAATTACTTTTTTTCTGGATGAAGCTAGTAATTTTTCAAGTGCTTCAACACCTGAAGTTGAACTCCAGAGTTCCTCTAGGAATGTATGATCTCATTTTTATCCTGCTATGCTCTGTTTGCTCTTAGGAATCTGGCTTTTCAGAACTTCTCTGCGTGTTCTGCACCAGGACTAACATCACTGCTTAGATTTATAGAGGTTACACTTCGCACAGCAACTGGAGGTTCCCATCCTATATGGCCATCTTTGCCAGAAGTTAGCTACAGAAGTCTATGTAAGAATGAAGTAATCCACTTACCCCAGGTTAAATACTTCTTAGGTCAGGCAAAATTGAAAATTTAGTGTACTGTCTAAAATACAAGAAGAAATCGGGTGACTGTAACTCCTCCCTTCCTACCAATGAAAACACAAATGAACTTGTTATATTGATACAAGATAATAGTATTTAGTTAGAAATTATGTAATGATCTCTAAATCTACAGAACAAATAGAAGCTAAAAATGATATAAACACATAATAGAAGAAATCAGAAAATAAGGGAAGAATACCAGAAAGTTGACAAATTTGTCCACAAGAACTGAATTTAATATACCAAGAGTGTTTTAAATATACCTCAAAAATATTTGGGAAAACAATTAGAAACCATCTGATGTGGTGGTGGTTAAGGTTATGCTTTAATAAAAACAGTCTCACTCTTAGCCTCCATTTAGACCAGAAGGGACCGGAACTGCTCTGAGAAACTGGTCCTTCAGAATTCTCTCTGAACTGTGTTCTTGAACTAAGACTTTTCTTTCTCTTTTATTGAAACTGTGCATCCAGCATAAAATAGGGAAGGGAAAGTAGACACTTACTTTATCTGAAGGATTTAACACATTCTGACCCCTGCTGACCAGAACAACACATGTGTAATCACAAAAAGATGTCATCAATTTAATCTACTTTTGTTTTCAAAATAAATGGAATAACCTCTTATTTTCAATGTGTGCAGTGCGTGCCTGATATGTGAGCTGCACACTTTCATACATTGTTCTAGGTGAAGGAAAAGGAAGGGTCATAGGAAATAAGGCTCTGTGTTTTATGGTACAAGAGCACAAAGTCTAGTACATTATTTTACATTCTAAGCAAGCTGAGAGAGTGTTAAATGACCTCAAAATATAAGATTAAATTTTTGGTTGCAGGGTTAGGTAAAAGTCTTTTGTCCAGAGCCTGTCATCTTGCAAAAGTCATTCCCATAGTCTAATTTACACATTAAATAATTAAGCAAATAATAGCAGATTAATGAATATACAGTTGGTTGAAAGAAGATGACAATAAAAACCTTAATAAAATAAATTCAAAATACAAGAGACTTAAATGAAAATGAACCACGTTATAAATCAAACTTAAAAATAAAACCATGGAGAATTATTATCATTGTTATTATTTATTTATTTATTTATTTATTTTTACACATAATAATTCTTCAAGCCATAAAAATTTGCTCCTTAATAATTAGTATATGTGAAAAACATTACCATTGAAATCTACCTGATGACTTTATATCCATACTCAGATGCCAAGGAGCTCAGAAAGTAACCAACCGTGACTAGTAATAATCAGATCTATAGAGATTAAAAACACATGCGCAAACGGTTGAAAATGAATCTTTCTGTATGAAACTGTGTATTTTAATAATGAAATGGAGATCTTTTTAAAAGGTTAAAATCTCACTTAATTTTAGGTCTTATAGGGTTTAAACCGAGTACAATATTGTGTAACTGTATTAATTCAACTGTAAACCTAAAAATTTACAGCCAGTTTTGAAAGAGATGCATCTTAGCTCTGGAAATTGTTATTGAATATGTCAATGCTGTTGTAAGGAAATGCCTCTTCTAATTATAAGATTATTAAATAAATAATTAAAAAAATAAAACCATGGAAATAAAAGTGAGATAAATCAAGTAAAACAAGTCAATAATAATACTGTGGTTAAAAAATGGAACTCTAATTTATGCTGCCCATGTACTCATGGGTGTGAGACCATCCACTGGAGTGTGGTTGACCTACCAGGGGCCCCACTGTCAAAGAAAACTGAGTCTTCCTCCTCAGAAGCCATCAACCATCAATACCTCTTAAGCTGGTATGGGGGCCCTGGAGCACCACCCCATCCATGCTAGAATGTTGGTGAGCTTAATCTCATGCAGGCCACCACAGCTGCTGTGAGTTCATGAGTGCAGTGTACCTATCATGTCCAGAAGACACTGGTTGCTCTAGTCCTCCCTGACTACTGGCTCTTAAAATCTTTCTGTAACCTTCTTCTACACCGGTATCTGAATCTTACGCATGGGGAATGGTATAAATCTATCTACTACACAATGAACTAATCCATGCATAAAAAATATGAATTTAGAGGACTGTTTGATACTATGTCCATTTAGCAAAATACTAGTAGTAGGTTCATAATAAATAGATATGAAGTTGGGAGCATGAGGGGAACTGTGGGATCTGGAAAAAGTTAGGCAGATAGTGGTGGCAGGTAATAAAAATACTTATGGATATTTAAAATTCTCAAAGAATTAATAAAAATATTCTGTTGAGGCTGGGCATGGTGGTGCACACCTTTAGTCCCAGCATTCAGGAGCAAATGCAGGCAGATCTCTGAAAGATTGAGGCCAGCCTGGTCTACATAGTGAGTGAGTTCCAGGTCAGCTGGGGTTGCAGGGGGTCCCTGTCTCAAAAAGACCAAAAAAATTCTGTTAAAAATGGTAGTTTAATAGCAACAACAATACCAACAACATGTATAAAGGCCCTAAAAAAATTTAAAAAAATAACTAAACACAATATTTAAATCATAATCTATGAAAACACCCCATATGAAAGAAGATCTGTTTTAATAGAGGAAATATATGGTTAATTGTGCAAAGATAACCAGGAACAAATATTTTCAAAGCTTACTCTAATAAAATTATTCAATTTCAAAGTTAAAGTAAAAAGTTGTCAAGGCCTCCAGTCAAAATAACAAATAACTGGCAAGAACAGGGGAATTTGATTGGCAATGTCATTCCGTAATTATGAGTCCATGGAACTACAGCATTTACTTTTCTGAATGTTTACCTTATAATTAAAACACATTAGATTCCTTGGAAATTTAAGACTGCAGGAAGACAAGCCTATGGCATCCTATGGTACCAGGAAATGAGGAAATAATTAAGAAAGAACGGCTACTTATGTAGAAGACAGGGAAACTTTCATTTCTAGACAATGTGAAATACAAGAAACAGGATTAAACGTCCTATTAGAGTCAATAACAAGTTCAAATAGAATGTATGAAATAATAGTGTACAACTACTGCGCAATCGGACAGGAGAACAAGAGTCTCTGAGTGTTGGAAAAATTCATATATTAACCGTGATTACCACGAGTTTATTACTTTGAGATGGTTTCCTAACAAAGTAAGCTCTGAGAACTCTTTAAGACTACATAACACAGTCAAGATGTCTATAGTTTCCAGGGCAGAATTATGCCGATTAGTCTGTGACAGGGGTGGAGAACCCACCAATTATTCATGCAATTTACAAGTGTTTTACAGCTCTGTTTTTCTGTGCTAAATTAATTATTTTTTTTACAGCTAAATTACTTTCCAGCTCTGCCCAGAGTGTGCATCCTATGGACACAAACTTAATGTCCAGTATGGTTAGTTGAGAGCTTCTGAAATCACATAATCTAGTGATCTTACTGACTAGTCTGCAAAATTCTTGTTTTTCTGTCAGGATTGCCCTTTTCTCTTCATTGTCCATTCCTATGACTCTAATTTCCAATATTGAAGGACTTGAGACTTTAACCCCTCTTCAATCCAATCAGTACGCCTGTTGGTTTTCATGGTACTACAAATATAGAGGATGGTGAGAAGGCCTGAGTTACAGTGAAGGTTGACGTGAGGCTAATTGTGTGGAGCCTACTCTATTCCTACCTGGGGTTCAACATTTTATTTTTGACTAAATGCCACCCATTGTGCTATTTAGCTCAGTTTCCACACTAGTTTTTGATAATTTCTTCATGTTCAATCATTTATTTGTGGGGAGTGATTTTTTTTTTTTTTTTAGTTGCTTTCTCTAACAGTCTGGAAAAGCACTTATAGGTCACTAGTTTCTACATTCATATTTCTTTGGTTGAGAGTCACACAGAAATTCCATGGTATTTCATGGCTGCCATGGTCAGTCAGCAATGGCAATAAAATAATGATGGAGAAATCAGAGACGTCTTTAACTACAACTTCAACTATCAAATTCTTTGTTAAAAGGCATTATGGATATAATATATATGGCTGAAAGGCTATCATATAAATCTGTAGGCATGTTGGGTTTTTTTTTTTTTTTTTTTTCAATCTGTGCTTAACTCCAAACAATGTGTGTGGTCATAAGCCATTCAATTTTATCTTTGGGTCTCAATTTTCTTATGCCTAAAGCAAAGGTATTTGCCTATATTTTTAAAAGCCTTCTTTCATTATAGAAATTCTATAGTCCCATGAGAAAACAAGTAGAATGCAAGTTTTTACAACAAATACCTGGCAGGCCAACAACAGCGTGATTTGTGTGGGGATTTTCCCTAGTTAAGAAAGGCAAAAAGTGGGAGGTTAATTCCCATTGCTGTATGCAAATATTAATCTTGTAATCAGTGTTTAATTTGAGATGTATGCTGGTTATACATAACTAATCTTAGAAGGTCAATCAGAAAAGGTTGCACTTGCCGAAAACATTTTCAGTGAAGACAGAGAAAAACAGAGTGGAAAAGTACCAGGAGTGTGTTTTGGACAGGATGACATTGAGCTGGAAGGGACAGGCTCAGGTATCTTTTGAATGCTGAATTTCAGGGATCTAGAGGCTGTATATTGAAAAGGTCTGAATATCATTATGACCTTACTAGAATGATAATTTCCACAGAAAATTTTACTTAAATTATATTTCTAATTAAGGTCACTAAATACAAAATAATATGATGGATAAAAGATCAAAACTATTCAAATTGAATGACTTATTTTAAATTAAATTAATCAGTTATTAATTTGAAAAGCTG